>NC_042959.1:10657926-10910826 GCF_901001165.1 Salmo trutta | reverse complement strand
GGGTACTGGTACAGACAATTGAGGGGGCTATATACAGGGGGGTACCGGTACAGAGTCAATGTGAGGGGGCTATATACAGGGGTACAGGTACAGAGTCAATGTGAGGAGGCTATATACAGGGGGTACCGGTACAGAGCCAATGTGAGGAGGCTATATACAGGGGGTACAGGTACAGAGTCAATGTGAGGAGGCTATATACAGGGGTACCGGTACAGAGTCAATGTGAGGGGGCTATATACAGGGGGTACCGGTACAGAGTCAATGTGGAGACTATATACAGGGGGTACTGGTACAGAGTCAATGTGAGGGGGCTATATACAGGGGGTACCTGTACAGAGTGAATGTGAGGGGGCTATATACAGGGTGTTACGGTACAGAGTCAATGTGAGGGGGCTATATACAGGGGGTACTGGTACAGAGTCAATGTGAGGGGGCTATATACAGGGGGTACTGGTACAGAGTCAATGTGAGGGGGCTATATACAGGGGGTACCTGTACAGAGTCAATGTGAGGGGGCTATATACAGGGTGTTACGGTACAGAGTCAATGTGAGGGGGCTATATACAGGGGGTACTGGTACAGAGTCAATGTGAGGGGGCTATATACAGGGGGTACTGGTACAGAGTCAATGTGAGGGGGCTATATACAGGGGGTACAGGTACAGAGTCAATGTGAGGAGGCTATATACAGGGGGTACAGGTACAGAGTCAATGTGAGGGGGCTATATACAGGGGGTACAGGTACAGAGTCAATGTGAGGGGGCTATATACAGGGGGTACAGGTACAGAGTCAATGTGAGGGGGCTATATACAGGGGGTACAGGTACAGAGTCAATGTGAGGGGGCTATATACAGGGGGTACAGGTACAGAGTCAATGTGAGGGGGGCTATATACAGGGGGTACAGGTACAGAGTCAATGTGAGGGGGCTATATACAGGGGGTACAGGTACAGAGTCAATGTGAGGGGGCTATATACAGGGGGTACAGGTTACAGAGTCAATGTGAGGGGGCTATATACAGGGGGTACAGGTACAGAGTCAATGTGAGGGGGCTATATACAGGGGGTACAGGTACAGAGTCAATGTGAGGGGGCTATATACAGGGGGTACAGGTACAGAGTCAATGTGAGGGGGCTATATACAGGGGGTACAGGTACAGAGTCAATGTGAGGGGGCTATATACAGGGGGGTACTGGTACAGAGTCAATGTGAGGGGGCTATATACAGGGGGGGGGGGGGTACCGGTACAGAGTCAATGTGAGGGGGCTATATACAGGGGGTACAGGTACAGAGTCAATGTGAGGGGGCTATATACAGGGGGTACTGGTACAGAGTCAATGTGAGGGGGCTATATACAGGGGGTACCGGTACAGAGTCAATGTGAGGGGGCTATATACAGGGGTACCGGTATTGAGTCAATGTGAGGGGGCTATATACAGGGGGTACCGGTACAGAGTCACTGTGAGGGGGCACCAGTTAGTCCAGGTAATTGAGGTAATATGTACATGCAGGTAGAGTTACAGCATTGGGGCCGGTAGCGTTCTCCTGGCATCCGTCAAATCCAGATTGGGCCGTCTCGGACTGCCAGATGGTGAAGCCTGATTCAAATCAAATCAAATTGTATATGTCACATACAAATGGGTAGCAGATGTTAATGCAAGTGTAGTGAAATACTTGTGCTTCTAGTTCCAACAGCGCAGTAATATCTAACAAGTAATCTAACAAATTCACAACGACTACCTTATACTCTCTCCAACCATTTTCCATCCTAAAAATTAGGAAAAAGCTAAGGTTTTGATTTGTTGTCAAACAGATGGAAAGGGGTCTTAGAAAACATCTACCAGAAAAAGACTTAAAGTTTCACACATACATCAACACACAGTAATGTAGAAGTAAAGACCCCTGACAACTAATATCAACACTTCTATTTAGTTAAAGATGCTTTTTTCTGCCTTCTGTAAGTTTGAGAAATATTACCTTGTGGCTTAATTTGGCCCAAACATAGACATCCAAGATCCATGGTCCGGACCAGACCAAATATCAACCAATCATAATCCACGGTCCGGACCAGACCAAATCTCAACCAATCATAATCCACGGTCCAGACCAGACCAAATATCAACCAATCATAATCCACGGTCCGGACCAGACCAAATATCAACCAATCATAATCCACGGTCCGGACCAGACCAAATCTCAACCAATCATGTGGTAGACGTCTATGTTTCACAAGTTTGGACAGCACAGTACAGTAGAGTACAATAGAATACAGTAGAGTAGAGCAAAGTAGAGTACAGTAGAGTAGAGCAAATTAGAGTACAGTAGAGTACAGTACAGTAGAGTACAATAGAATACAGTAGAGTAGAGCAAAGTAGAGTACAGTATATTAGAGTAGAGCAAAGTAGAGTACAGTATATTAGAGTAGAGCAAAGTAGAATACAGTACAGTAGAGTACAGTATATTAGAGTAGAGCAAAGTAGAATACAGTCGCGTACAGCAAAGCAGAGTACAGTACAGTACAGTACAGTAGAGTAGACTACAGTACAGTAGAGAAAAGTAGAATACAGTACAGTAGCGTACAGTACATTAGAGTAGAGCAAAGTAGAGTACAGTCGCGTACAGCAAAGCAGAGAACAGTACAGTAGAGTACAGTAGAGTACAGTAGAGTAGAGCAAAGTAGAGTACAGTAGAGTAGAGCAAAGTAGAGTACAGTCACATACAGTACCGCAAAGTAGAGTACAGTACAGTACAGTACAGTAGAGTACAGTACAGGTCAGTACAAAATAGAGCACACTAGAGTTGAGTACACTGTACTATTGTACTGAACTATACTTAACTATACTGAACTATACTCTACTGTACTGTACTGTATTCTACTGTACTGAACTATACCCCTGTACTGAACTATACTAATGTACTGAACTGTACTTAACTATACTGAACTCTACTATACTCTACTCTACTGTACTGAACTATACTAATGTACTGAACTGTACTTAACTATACTGAACTCTACTATATTCTACTCTACTCTACTGTACTGTACTGTACTAAACTATACTGTACTGTACTCTACAGAGCTCAACTATGCTGTACTTTGATGTACAAACTTGTGAAACATAGACGTCTATGATTGGTTCAGATTTGGTCCAGTCCAGATGACCAAATGTGGTCTTGTTTGGTGGCGGAGCTCATTAAACTAAAAGCCAGTATGTAGAATAATACAAAAATATGCAAAGGAAGATATTGCATATTTCTACCTTTGTGTACCAATTTAGGATAAATGAAGAGAATGACATTCATATCCATAATTATGCATTTCTGTGTAGTACAGATCAGAGACTCATGAAGAAATTCTGTTACCGCAATTATGTTACCGGGTGTAAATCCAATTCACTTACTGTAGTTCAGTAACCAAAATAGATGTTTCCAAACTCAAGGTGTCCTGTCATAGCTGACACCCCATTCTTTCTGCAGACATCTTTGAGTCTTCATTTGGAGAAAATATTTAACAGTCTTTGGAAAATGTGGTAAAAAACTGAAGGAGACCTAAAATTACCTCAATTCTGTTAGCAACCTTAGCATCTGTACAGTTCTTCCAGTAAATGTGTTTTTCAAAAATGGTTTGTTAAACTTTTAAATCAATGGTTTTTGTTAGGTACTGTACATATATTAAGTGAAAAATCAGAGTCTCAGCGCAATTCCGTTACCGTGGAATTCCCCCTCCCCAACACCTCCCTCCACCTCTATCACTATCGCTGTCTCTTTCACTCACTCACTCACTCACTCACTCACTCACTCACTCACTCACTCACACACTCTCTCTCGCTCTCTCTCTCTCTCTCTGTGTCTCTCTCTCCCGCTCTCTCTCTCCCGCTCTCTCTCTCCCCCTCTTTCCCTCTCTCTCTCCCTCTCTCTCTCTCCCCACTCTCTCTCTCCCACTCTCTCTCTCCCTCTCTCACTCTCTCTCTCTCCCACTCTCTCTCTCTCTCCCACTCTCTCTCTCTCCCACTCTCTCTCTCTCTCTCCCGCTCTCTCTCTCCAGCCCTCCCACACAAACACACACACAAACACACACACAGCGACACACACACAGCCCCAGAGACTAGCCGCAGGTGAGACAGTTATGTTAGCACGTCTCTCATCTGTGCTCCAGACAAACACACACACACGTCTCTCATCTGTGCTCCAGACAAACACACACACGTCTCTCATCTGTGCTCCAGACAAACACACACACACGTCTCTCATCTGTGCTCCAGACAAACACACACACACACGGATCTCATCTGTACTCCAGATAAACACACACACACACACACACGTCTCTCATCTGTGCTCCAGATAAACACACACACACACACACACACACACGTCTCTCATCTGTGCTCCAGATAAACACACACACACACACGTATCTCATCTGTACTCCAGACAAACACACACACACACGTCTCTCATCTGTGCTCCAGACAAACACACACACACACACACACACACACACACACACACGTCTCTCATCTGTGCTCCAGATAAACACACACAACAGACACATGGTCCAGCAACTGACATGTGGCTGCACACACACCCTCACACACCCTCACACCCACACACATCCACCAACAACCACACACCCACCCACAACCACACCCTCACACACCAACCCACCCACATACACACACACCCACACAACCACACACCCATACGTTCACCCACCCACCACACACCCTGTGGAGAACTCAGCTCTGCTCCACTAGGCCGATATTGAGGGTCAGTGTCGGCAGGAGGGGATGGGAAGGGCGTGTGTGTGTGTGTGTGGGGGGGGGGGGTTGGACGAGTAAATGAATGAGCTGGCGTACGTATGAGTATGAATGCCTGCATGTCTTTGTGAATGAGTGAGGGATGGATGGATGGATGGGGGGATTGGATGGATGATCCATGGCAGGAAGCCTGCATTGATGATCCATGGCACGAAGCCTCCAGTGATGATCCATTGCACAAAGCCTCCAGTGACGATCCATGGTCCGAAGCCTCCAGTGAAGATCCATGGCCCGGAGCCTCCAGTGACAATCCATGGCTTGAAGCCTCCAGTGACGATCCATGGCCCGGAACCTCCAGCGACGGTCGGCAGTCCGGAGCCTCCAGCGACGGTCCCCGGGCCGGAGCCTGCAGCGAAGATTCCCAGTCCGGAGCCTCCAGCGAGGGTCTCCAGTCCGGAGCTGACAGTGGGGGTTCCTAGTCTGGAGTCCCCGACAACGATCTACGGTCCGGAGGCCCGGCAACGATCCCTGCACCAGAGGCGCCACCGAAGTGGGGGGAGCCTGAAGCGGAGCGGGGTCTACGTACCACACCGGAGCCTCCACCGAGAGTAGATGCCCACCCGGACCCTCCCCTATAGGTTCAGGTTTGCGGCTGGAGTCCTCACCTTGGGGGGGGGTACTGTCACACCCTGACCTTAGAGATCCTTATTATTCTCTATGGTTGGTTAGATAAGGGTGTGACACGGGTGGGAGATTCTATGTTTTCTGTTTCTTTGTTTTGGGCCGAGTGTGGTTCCCAATCAGAGGCAGCTGTCTATCGTTGTCTCTGATTGGGAATCATACTTAGGCAGCCTGTTTTCCACCTGATTTTGTGGGATCTTGTTTTCTGTTTAGTGTCTGTGCCTGACAGAACTGTGCGCTTTTGTTTTCGCCTTTTGGTATTTTGTTTTAGTGTTTTGTGAATAAAAGAATCATGAACACTTTCCACGCTGCACTTTGGTCTACTCTTCCTACCACCAACGAGAGCCGTTACAGTGATTGAGTGAGTAGCGGGCTGACTGACTGAGCCTTATATATACATCTGATATCCAAACCAGACAGTTTTCCCTCTCAGTAAAATATAGGTCACATATATTCATTCTGAAGGCTTCTCTCTATGACTGTCTATATGAGCCTGTCTCTCTCTCTCTCTTTCTCTCTGAGCCAGAGGGCCGCTGGGGGTAGTGTGTGTGTGTGTGTGTGTGTGCGTGCGTGCGTGCGTGCGTGCGTGCGTGCGTGCGTGCGTGCGTATGTATGTCTGTGTGTGTGTCTGTGTGTGTGAAGGGGGATGCTGTTAGGTTAAATAATATAGTATGTCATTCTCAGCCTCCAGTCCTCCACATTATGTCTCAATACAAGCTAGTGATACACAGTGGGGCCTCTAGGACTAGTCAGTATACAATACTAACCACTGTGGCGTCTAGGACTAGTCAGTATACAATACTAACCACTGTGGCGTCTAGGACTAGTCAGTATACAATACTAACCACTGTGGCGTCTAGGACTAGTCAGTATACAATACTAACCACTGTGGCGTCTAGGACTAGTCAGTATACAATACTAACCACTGTGGCCTCTAGGACTAGTCAGTATACAATACTAACCACTGTGGCCTCTAGGACTAGTCAGTATACAATACTAACCACTGTGGCCTCTAGGACTAGTCAGTATACAATACTAACCACTGTGGCCTGTAGGACTAGTCAGTATACAATACTAACCATTGTGGCGTCTAGGACTAGTCAGTATACAATACTAACCACTGTGGCCTGTAGGACTAGTCAGTATACAATACTAACCATTGTGGCCTCTAGGACTAGTCAGTATACAATACAAACCACTGTGGCCTCTAGGACTAGTCAGTATACAATACAAACCACTGTGGCCTCTAGGACTAGTCAGTATACAATACTAACCACTGTGACAGTTTAAGGGCTTTATTGGCATGGGAAACATGTTTACATTGCCAAAACAGGTGAAATAGATAACAAACAAAAGTGAAATAAACCAGTTTTTTTTTTAAATGTACAGTAAACATTACACTCACATAAGTTACAAAAGAATGAAGACATTTCAAATGTCATATTAAGTTCAAATGGTTAAAGTACAAAAGGGTAAATAAACATAAATATAGGTTGTATTTACAATGGTGTTTGTTCTTCACTGGTTGCACTTTTCTTGTGGCAACAGGTCACAGATCTTGCTGCTGTGATTGCACACTACAGTATTTTACCCATGACAAGGTAAAAATCGGTCCTTCTGCCCCTGAGCAAGGAAGTTTCCCCTGGCACCGAAGACGTGGATGTCGATTATGGCAGCCACCCGCACCTCAGTGTGCACATAGCCGGTCTTCTCTTGAGCCAGGTCTGCCTACTGTAGCCTTTCTCAATAGCAAGTCTATGCTCACTGAGTCTGTATATAGTCAAGGTTTTCCTTAATTTTGGGTCAGTCACAGTGGTCAGCTTTTCTGCCACTGTGTACTCTCTGTTTTTGGGACAAATAACATTCTAGTTTGCTCTGTTTTTTTTGTTTAATTCTTTCCATTGTGTCAAGTAATTATCTTTTTGTTTTGGTTGGGTCTAATTGTGTTGCTGTCCTGGGGCTCTGTGGGGTCTGTTTGTGAACAGAGCCCCAGGCCCAGCTTGCTTAGGGGACTCTTCTCCAGGTTTATGTTATGGAAGGTTTGGGAATCGCTTCCTTTTAGGTGGTTGTAGAATTTAACAGCTCTTTTATGGATTTTAATAATTAGCGGGTATCGGTTTAATTCTGCTCTGCATGCATTATTTGGTGTTTTACGTTGTACACTGATATTTTTGCAGAATTCTGTTTGTCCCATTTTGTCCCATTTTGTGAATTCTTGGTTGGTGAGCAGACTCCTGACCTCACAACCATAAAGGACAATGGGTTCTATAACTGATTCAAGTATTTTTAGCCAGATCCTAATTGGTATGGTGAATTTTGTTATTTTTGATGGCATAGAAGGCCTCTCAGATCGTTCACAGCTTTGTGGAAGTTACCTGTGGCACTGATGGGCCGAGATATGTATCGTTTTTTGTGTGCTCTAGGGCAATGGTGGCAGACTGTCTCTCTCCATCTGTCTCTCACACTCCCTCTCTCTCTCTGTCTCTCTTTCTCTCGCATTTCTCTCACCCAGAGCTCATACACTGTTGGAAGAGAGAGAGAATACTTGACCACTGTGACTGACCCAGAATTAAGGAAAGTTTTGACTATGTACAGACTCAGTTAGCATAGCCTTGCTACTGAGAAAGGCCGCCATAGGCAGACCTGGCTCTCAAGAGAAGACAGGCTATGTGCACACTACCCACAAAATGAGGTGGAAACTGAGCTGCACTTCCTAACCTCCTGCCCATTGTATGACCATATTAGAGACACATATTTCCCTCAGATTACACAGACCCACAGAAAACAAATCGAAAACAAATAAACATTTTATAAATTCCCATATCTACTGGGTGAAATACGAGTGTGCCATCACAGCAGCAACATTTGTGACCTGTTGCCACAAGAAAAGGGCAACCAGAGAAGAACAAACACCATTGTAAATACAACCCATATTTATGTTTATTTATTTTCCCTTTTGTACTTTAACTATTTGCTCATTGTTACATCACGGTATAATATGACATGTCTTTATTCTTTTGGAACTTTTCTGAGTGTAATGTTAACTGTTCATTTTTATTGTTAATTTCACTTTTGTTTATTATCTATTTCACTTGCTTTGGCAATGTAAACATATGTTTCCCATGGGGGGGGGGGGAGGAGAGAGAGAGAGAGAGATCTAATGAGCACTAGAGTGGGAATAATGTGTAGGCTACATATTACCACAAACAAGGAAATTAAGTCAGTAATTTTTCCCGCTTTGTAGTGCCCTTAAGTACTCCAACACAAACACACACACGGTCACATGCCCTCTGTAACAATCAACTGCTTCAGTGCTCTGTCTGCTCTCCCTATCTGCCCTGATCACAGAACAGCCCTGTCTGCTCTGCTTTAGGAAGCACATAGAATGTGGCATACCCCTGTATAATACCAGACAAATGAACAAGAGAACATTGAAACAGAGACATCACACTGTTCTAATGAAATGGAGGCCTTTTAGGTGTAGTAGTGCTGTTTACCAAGAAGCTCTCAGAAGGACCAGGCTTCTCAGAAGGATCAGGCTTCTCAGAATGATAAGGTTTCTCAGAAGGATCAGGCTTCTCAGAATAATCAGGCTTCTCAGAATAATCAGGCTTCTCAGAATAATCAGGCTTCTCAGAATGATGATCAGTCTTCTCCGAATGATCAGGTTTCTCAGAATGATCAGGCTTATCAGAATGATCAGGTTTCTCAGAATGATCAGGCTTCTCAGAATGATCAGGCTTCTCAGAATGATCAGGCTTCTCAGAATGATCAGGCTTCTCAGAATGAATTGGTGTCACAGTGGTGCAGATCAGTTCTAAACTTTTATCCACTTATCGAGCACAACCAGAGTGAAATCACATGGCAAATACTTTCCCATACTTCAGCTTTGATTTTAGTTTGCCATTAGAATAGCCAGACTTTTGCATTCATAAGTGCTGTCAGTTGTTCTACTTTTACTAGGCTATGTCATGCTACAGGATTAAACTACAGACAGGACACAGACCCTATATGACAGCTCACATTGACAGCTCACACAGTTAAGTTCAGAAGAACAGATAAAGCATACAGGCCTACATGCAGTGTAGTTCACCAAATGGTCAACATATAACGATATCTATACTAGACATCTAAACTCCCCTCTACTATCAACCACAATACACACACAGCTCCTGAGAGCCCCGGTGAGTCTCTGCCTACCTTCGGTGTGGCATGTGGAAGACAGGATGGTGGTGGGAGGGCGGAAGAGGTACGGGAGATAACGGGAAAAACATTTCATCTTCTTCTCCGTTTAGCAGAAGGCAGTGCTCCAGTGTTCACTCCACATCCGCACTGCCGCGAGAGAGACCAGAGATCGGAGAGGAAGGAAACGAGCTGGAACTGCTCGCTCTATGACCGCATCACTTTCACCCAGACAGACAGCAAGAGCCGAGCATGGTCCGTTAACCGGTTATAACAGCGCGCGGCGGAGAAGTGCGGTGTCCATGACAACGCGCCTTTTGCTTCCGCGTTCAGACATTTTCATCTGCATGGTGTAATTTCATCCCGATTCGCGCTGGCAGGCCAGTACAGGAGGTTGTGCGCCTCTTTTCCCGGATATCTGACAGGAGTGGGTAGGGAGGGGCTGGAGGGGTACGGGGTAGTGTGTGGCGGAGTTGGAAATTGCCTTGTCTTGGCGTGATTCAAAATGAACCTTTACCCCCCCTCCTCTTAATAAATAACCTAGATAATTTGATAATTTAGAGGGCAAAGTAAAGCGAAGTAGCCTAGATCATTCCATAATTTAGAGAGCGAAGTGAAGGGGAAATTACGCACCTCTTTGACGACAGAGGTTGCTCAGAATAGCCTAATTTATATATAGTTAAAAGTAAAGCCACCGTGTTTCAGCTCTTGGCCTTCATGAGTTTTATGCTTGGCTACAGAAGAAAATATATTAATAATGTTTTCAATAAACTGACAAATAGCCTAGATGGTGATAAATCCTTGTCAAGCAAGCCTCAATAAACAGGCTACAAAGTAGTTTGTATTAGGTCTCTTCTCCGGATGTTTAGCCTACTAATTGATGATCAGGGTGAGCCAGTGAAGATGGAAACTCCTGACAGGTCCAAGAGGTCCGAGGGAATTACATCATGGTTTATGGCGACATCTTTTGGTCAACATCCATATTGCTAATATTCTACAATAGCATACTTCCATAGAACACTTTCTGTGTTTACAAAAATTCACGGACGAGGGCGATGCGCGCAAATTGGTGGCAGAACAAGAGTTCTTATAGAACACCAGCAAAAAAAGCCTCTATTTACATTTTGCTTATGAATGAATTTCAGACTACTTTTAGATTAGATCTAATGTGTGTCATCATCATAAATTATCTGCAAATACTTTTTAAAAAAACACTACAACTTCAACTAGTAAAATGGCTCTTTGGATAGCTTTTGCTACAGCCTAAATCAATGAGTGTTAGCATTCTAGCTAACAACTGCTGCATCCAAAATAGTTATTTTGCAAGGATCACAACCAAATATAATCTTAGCTACTGTTCAAGATATAATCAAAACATAATTGTAAGCCTATGAGAATGCAGTATCATCTGGATATGTGAGCAACAAATGTTCAACATTCCCCTTCTGCTACCATTTCTGTCAAGCTGTCTACACAGACAGTATGATGCATAGGCACTAGCGGTTCTGGGGGGGGGGGGGGGGCAGTGCCCCTGTGACAACCATTTTGGACCCCCTTGTGGCCCCCCAAAATGTGGAGTATGAAATACATTTTTGCTATCTTTCTTTTTTTACATCCGTTATTAGACAGTGGCAACGATGATGATTATGAACATGGTCTTTTGCCTGCTAATGCAGTGAAGAAAACGATATGACAACAATAACGTCTAATGTAACTGGCCCCTCTAACAGCACAACTGGCCCCAGCTTGGCCCCCCCAGTTGAAATGGTCTAGAACCGCCACTGTGCATAGGTTCAGTGGTGGAAAAAGTACCCAATTTTCATACTTCTCCTAAAATTCTCTTTACATCTTTAAAAGTAAAGATACCATAATAGAAAATTACTCAAGTAAAAATGAAATTCACTCAGTAAAGTAGTTATTGAGTAAAAATCTAAAAGTATTTGGTTTTAAATTTACTTAAGTATCAAAAGTAAATGTAATTGCTAAAATATACTTAAGTATCAAAAGTAAAAGTATAAATCATTTCAAATGTCTTATATTAAGCAAACCAGAAGGCACCATTTTCTTGTTTTTTATTTATTTACGGAGAGCCAGGTGCACACTCCAACAATCAGACATAATTTACAAATGAAGCATGTGTGTTTAGTGAGCCTGCCAGATCAGAGGGAGTAGGGATGAGCAGGGATGTTCTCTTGAGAAGTGCGTGAATTTGACCATTTTCCTGTCCTGCTGACTGAGTGTACTTCTCGCGGGATTCGTGTGTGAACTAATCGGAGCGGAAGTACAATGAAGGTCTCTTTTCCGCCGGCCACAGAAGAGTTATCGGCAGGGTAAGAATTCCTGGTTGACAATTTCACCAACGTAATCAACATCCATCCTATGTTATACACTTTTGTACATCCCCAAAAGTACATGTAAAGTCAGTTACCCCTGTTATTATTCTATAGTGGTCAGTATTGGAGACAAATTGTATATTAATGGCTATATCAAACGTCCCGTAATCTGCACCCCTCCACCTGTGTTGGCAAGATACCAACTCTAGAGAATGGCAGACAGGCTGGGAATTCAACCGAGCCTGAACGTTAATTACACGATATGTTCGCATAGTGTTTCGTTTAGAGAAACCCATGGCATTGATGTGTAGTTTGTCTTTCACTAACACTGAAGTCAACTGCGCTTGACAATCATCTAACATGGCTACCTAGCTAGGTTGCTAATGCTAACTGTGTGTATAGCAGATCATAGATCTGTGTGTAAACTTCCAGTTAGTGTTCTCGGTGATTGTCTCTGCGTTGTTCAATCTTAGTTCTGCTGTTTGTTGGGCGGATAGCCTGAAGTCTAACTACCGTTAGCTGTTGTAGCTAGGTATTGACATGAGATCCAGAAAATGACTAGCTAACGTTACCCATCTATGTAGCTAACTAGCTTCACCTTACTAACATTTTGCAGCTTGAGATACTCGCTTATAAGGCTAGCGAACAAACGTTACCTTTTAGGTGGGAAATCTCTTGGCTCTGTCACTTTGTGTTGTACATAAACTATGCTGTGGTGTTGGTTTGTTACTTGTAACAAACACACAGCCTAAACGACAAATGATTGACATGTAGCAAGTTGTCGGTCAATGCTAACCCTCTAATCTGATGTTTGCCCTGCAGCCATCAACATGAAGCTGAATCCATTTGTGACATCCTCGCGGCGTAAGAACCGCAAGAGGCACTTCAATGCCCCCTCACACATCCGCAGGAAGATCATGTCCTCCCCCCTCTCCAAGGAGCTCCGTCAGAAGTACAATGCGAGGTCCATGCCCATCCGCAAGGATGACGAAGTCCAGGTAAAGACCCCCAGAACCACTCGTTTCAACAGACTACACTAATTCTGAGGTTGCCTTACTGGCTGCTACTATCATGCATGAGGATCTACATACAATTCCAGCCCTGTATTACAGGCCAGACCCGAACTAACACCTGATTTCAGACCAATTCAAATTAGCGTTAGGATTTTGTTCAAGTGGGTGATGTTGTTTTTAATGTCATTTTCCATGTTTGTGCTGTGCAGGTTGTCCGTGGACACTACAAAGGCCAGCAGATTGGCAAGGTAGTGCAGGTCTACAGGAAGAAGTACGTCATCTACATTGAGCGCGTGCAGAGAGAGAAGGCCAACGGAACCACGGTGCACGTCGGCATCCACCCCAGCAAGGTGAGGCTCTAGCGTCTACCTGTAGTCACATGCATGTACTTTGTTTATGTGTATAGATGTATTATATATGACCTCTGTACCATGTTGGATAATCATTGTTTTAGTTTCTCAACTCAATTTGAGTGGTTCACAATGTTTTTTTAAAAACAAATCGTTATTTTGTATTGTATCATTGTGGAGTGTTAAAAAAAAACATCTAAATAACTACCCTTCTCAGCAGCTACCTGTTGGAATGTTTAAATACATGCAGATTTTTCAGTGTCCAAGCTCAGTGGTCACCACACCTGTGTCATGTTCAGTTGGCGCAATTGGGAGATTTAAAAAAACGGAACAAAGTTGCATGTTTCTGTTGGACAAGTCTGGGTGACACCTCAGTTTCAAGACGTTTTCTCCCAGCCTCTGACGTTCTCCAATGTACTTTGAGAACGTGGCGCAAAATCAAGGAACAATTCATTTAGAAATAGTTGAAATGTTTCGGTAGGGTGCCTGGTGAGGGTAAATTGAGCGACTGTAGATATTTGCCAATCACCACTGGTTTCAGCCTTCGGATGTCAATGCAACGGGTGTTTTTCTGTTACGAAGGAAGATTAGTTGAATGTAGTCAGCCTGACTGTAAGTTACTGAATGTCTTGGCTGGTTTGAACAACATGTAGTAAGACAGGCACCCAATGTATGCTGAACTGGGGAGGAAACATTAACTACATGCTAGTGCTCCACTTACTGCATTTACCTGACATGTAGGACATTGTCTAGGCTCAATGTTAAATTGTGAAACTGAAGATAAGGTTTTGGCCTAGGCTCCAGCCAGTCTTGGACATCAGTGCTATTAGTAGTAATACATTTGATATGATTCCCCAGGTCTTGTGTAGAATTAGAGGGCTCTTCTCGTTTGTCTAATAGAATGGCTCTCCATGCTATGTCTGGATGTGTATTTGTCATTTCTGATTGGGATTGCATGCTGAGTTGCAGATAAAGTCCACTGTTTCGCAGAAACTCACAATTTATCTTCCGAAGCCTGGCTGGCTTCTGATGTTGCTAGACTAGTATTGTGGCTGAGATGTTTCTTCATTGTATAGTTTGACTAGTATTGGGGCTGAGATGTTTCTTCATGGTGTAGTTTGACTAGTATTGGGGCTGAGATGTTTCTTCACGGTGTAGTTTGACTAGTATTGGGGCTGAGATGTTTCTTCGTGAAGAGGAATTCATTTTGGGGTTCACAATCAGTTTTCACCACTGTTTTTATCGAAGTCGACCTAGAATAAATCCTCACATCTCTCTTCCCTCCCAGGTTGTGATCACCAGGCTAAAGCTGGACAAGGATCGCAAGAAGATCCTGGAGCGAAAGGCCAAGTCCCGCGCTGACGGAAAGGAGAAGGGCAAATACAAGGAGGAAACCATTGAGAAGATGGCAGAGTGAAAATCTATTGCTTATAATAAACTGCTGTACAAATCAATTTCATTGTCTGTCGTAAATGGAAGTATTAAATTAAAGTTACTCTGGTTTAGCATGGTGGAACCAGCCTGATTGCATGATGGTTCACAATCTTTGTGCACACAATTTTCATTTCCGATTACGTTTTCATGTCCTGAATAAAAATCAAAAGTTCAATGTGTTTCCATCACATTTTGAACTCTACGGATAGTTTTGTCAAACTTGCGTTAAATAGCAAATGTGCCTACTCTGGTCTTGGCACCTGCACTCACAGATACAGTGTGGGTTGGCTAGTCTACATATTGAGGTTATTATGGATAAGAGCAAGACTGTTTTTCAAACAGTCAAACATCGATCATGTCACTAGATTAAGACCATCGATATTTATTGAATAGGAGCATCAATATCATCGTGCACTTTCACCACCCTGTGAAGTTCATAATGTATTTAATCTAGCCAAATGTTATTTAACTAGGCAAGTCAGTTAAAAATATTTACATTGACAGCGTACCCCGGACGACGCTGGGCCAATTGTGCGCCGCCCTATGGGACTCCCAATCAGGGCCGGTTGTGATACAGCCTGGAATCGAACCAGTGTCTTTAGTGACACCTCTAGCACTGAGATGCAATGTTTTACCGCTGTGCCACTCGGGAGCATGCTTTCCCGAGTTGTAGTGGGAGGACCACACAACATGTCATCGCTTGACAAGTTTAGTTCGATATGATGGTATATCAATATTTGCGCATAAAAAGGTTTCCACCGCAATTTGTCGCATAACAAATTTTACCGACACGAAAAGACCCCTCCACGTCTGACGAACAAATGATCTGTCGGCATTTATAAGATTGTACCAACACTTCTTGGTTTTAATAAGTTTTGACTTTATTCGCATAAAAAGTGTGGATGGAAACGTGGTTACTGTATGAGTGCTGATTTAGGATCATCTGTATTCCCTGATATGATCTAATCTAAATGTCAAACCGTATCAATTTAGCACTGGACTGTTAATTTAGCACTAAACGGGCAGTGTTTTGCCAATACAAACCCAAGCTTTAGCCAAGGAAAATGTAAAGGTTTGCATGAATGAAATAGTTGGATGCTTCAGACTTCATGTAATAACGACGGGAGAATAGAGCTCGTCAGCTTGTAGTCCTAAAAACCGGAAAATATACCTCTGGTTCGTTCAGCCATTCCTATGTGGAAAGAATAGAGTTTTGAGGTTTAGGAGATCTTATACTTTTTGTTTCTATGAGATAATATCAGCCAGTTAACATTTATTTTATGAATTATTAAGCCTTTTATGTTCTTTGTGTTTTTTTATTACGTAAATGCTTCAAAATTCATAAAAAGTAACTTTAGGTGATGACGCCTATCTCATAGAACAAAATGTATAAGATATAAGCCTGTGTTACCACAGACCTTATTTTCGGCGTTTATCCAAAAACCCTACAAAAACAAAATGTTCCCATAGGATCAAGTTTCCTCGATAAAACACTGGTCTAGGATCAGTTTATGAAACTCTTCTGGTACCGCCACACGCCCAGTTTACTGTGGCGACATCATGTGATCCATACTTCCTAGTCTGGCAACACTTCGCTATTTCGGCGTTGAGTCGCGTTGCCAAGTGTATACGTTTACTTTCTCTACTTTTAAAGCTATTTACAAAGACA
This sequence comes from Salmo trutta, assembly GCF_901001165.1. Classification (NCBI taxonomy): domain Eukaryota; kingdom Metazoa; phylum Chordata; class Actinopteri; order Salmoniformes; family Salmonidae; genus Salmo; species Salmo trutta. The sequence goes on along the minus strand of NC_042959.1, from coordinate 10,894,405 downwards.
GACATGGCGGCGCTTAGTTTTGTCATTCCCATGTCGGTAATGACTCTGTTTTGGGGGATTATTGGTGGAGTTGTGCCGTGGTTTATCCCCAAAGGACCGAACAGAGGGTAAGTAAATTAGCTAGCTAACATGATAGAAAAACACTATCTAGCTAACTTACATGTTGCTAACTAGAAACGTTAGTAGTAGTAGTAGTAGTAGTAGTAGTAGTAGTAGTAGTAAGCTCTAGTTTTAACTAGAATAAACTTTAACATTTGACAATGTTTTGAAACTTTTTTTTGTCCTTGTTGGATAAAAATGTAATGGAATATAGACAAATCAAGATGTCATTTTGGAACTTCCCCAGTCCATGTCTAGTGCCCATCTGCTCTGTCACTTGCAGGTGACTCAAGTTGGCATGATGAAGCCCAATCTGCATGAACTACGTCTAGTAATACATCTGAGAAATGAACACGCGTCATAATAAACCATAGATATGAGTCATGTCTTTTGTAGGGGTACAAATGTATAGCCTAATGTCTTGTTACTGCTTTGTAGTAATGTTTTGGCCCAGTGGAATAATGCCTCTCTCTCCCCTCCACAGAGTGATAGTTACCATGTTGGTGCTAACTGCTGTCTGCTGCTACCTGTTGTAAGTATAGTCCTCTCAGGAATGTAGCAGAATATTTCACAGTATCACTCAGGGCCCTTCTTATATTCATTTGGCTCAGTTGGTTGGAACAAGTTGCAGGCGGGCAACATCAGGGGTGTATTCATTACGGAAACCGTTTACTGTTTATGAACCAAACAGAGCAAACGGAACAAAACTGGGAGGGACCTACCTGAATTTGTTGACTAGAAACTCGTATTGATTACACCCCAGTGTTGTGTGTTTGAGTCTCGCATCATGCATAATGTCGGGCCTAGCTAAGTTGCTTTCCATGAAAGTGTGAAACTGGACTATTAGCTTATATTTGGAGATGGTTATGTGCTATGCATATGTCCCACATAGGCACAGAGAGAGAGAACACTTTACCCTTAGGTTATTCTCCATACACATTGATTGGGCCAATTGCAGCTCGATTTCAATGCCCCAACATCAATACATAGTGCTTACCAGTCTGTCACAGATGTAGACAAGCTGAAAGTTCATCATGGTCAGTTTTGCCGATTAGAGAAAATAAGTGTTGGCTTAGAGTACACCTGTTGCTTGTACGGTAGTTAAATGATCCCAGAGTATTGTAGTTAAATGATCCCAGAGTATTGTAGTTAAATGATCCCAGAGTATTGTAGTTAAATGATCCCAGAGTATTGTAGTTAAATGATCCCAGAGTATTGTGGTTAAATGATCCCAGAGTATTGTGGTTAAATGATCCCAGAGTATTGTGGTTAAATGATCCCAGAGTATTGTGGTTAAATGATCCCAGAGTATTGTGGTTAAATGATCCCAGAGTATTGTGGTTAAATGATCCCAGAGTATTGTGGTTAAATGATCCCAGAGTATTGTGGTTAAATGATCCCAGAGTATTGTGGTTAAATGATCCCAGAGTATTGTGGTTAAATGATCCCAGAGTATTGTGGTTAAATGATCCCAGAGTATTGTGGTTAAATGATCCCAGAGTATTGTGGTTAAATGATCCCAGAGTATTGTGGTTAAATGATCCCAGAGTATTGTGGTTAAATGATCCCAGAGTATTGTGGTTAAATGATCCCAGGGTATTGTGGTTAAATGATCCCAGAGTATTGTGGTTAAATGATCCCAGGGTATTGTGGTTAAATGATCCCAGGGTATTGTGGTTAAATGATCCCAGGGTATTGTGGTTAAATGATCCCAGGGTATTGCGGTTAAATGATCCCAGGGTATTGCGGTTAAATGATCCCAGGGTATTGCGGTTAAATGATCCCAGGGTATTGCGGTTAAATGATCCCAGGGTATTGCGGTTAAATGATCCCAGGGTATTGCGGTTAAATGATCCCAGGGTATTGCGGTTAAATGATCCCAGGGTATTGCGGTTAAATGATCCCAGGGTATTGCGGTTAAATGATCCCAGGGTATTGCGGTTAAATGATCCCAGGGTATTGCGGTTAAATGATCCCAGGGTATTGCGGTTAAATGATCCCAGGGTATTGCGGTTAAATGATCCCAGGGTATTGCGGTTAAATGATCCCAGGGTATTGCGGTTAAATGATCCCAGGGTATTGCGGTTAAATGATCCCAGGGTATTGCGGTTAAATGATCCCAGGGTATTGCGGTTAAATGATCCCAGGGTATTGCGGTTAAATGATCCCAGGGTATTGCGGTTAAATGATCCCAGGGTATTGCGGTTAAATGATCCCAGGGTATTGCGGTTAAATGATCCCAGGGTATTGCGGTTAAATGATCCCAGGGCATTGCGGTTAAATGATCCCAGAGTATTGCGGTTAAATGATCCCAGAGTATTGCGGTTAAATGATCCCAGAGTATTGGCGGTTAAATGATCCCAGAGTATTGTGGTTAAATGATCCCAGAGTATTGTGGTTAAATGATCCCAGAGTATTGTGGTTAAATGATCCCAGAGTATTGTGGTTAAATGATCCCAGAGTATTGTGGTTAAATGATCCCAGAGTATTGTGGTTAAATGATCCCAGAGTATTGTGGTTAAATGATCCCAGAGTATTGTGGTTAAATGATCCCAGAGTATTGTGGTTAAATGATCCCAGGGTATTGTGGTTAAATGATCCCAGGGTATTGTGGTTAAATGATCCCAGGGTATTGTGGTTAAATGATCCCAGGGTATTGTGGTTAAATGATCCCAGGGTATTGCGGTTAAATGATCCCAGGGTATTGCGGTTAAATGATCCCAGGGTATTGCGGTTAAATGATCCCAGGGTATTGCGGTTAAATGATCCCAGGGTATTGCGGTTAAATGATCCCAGGGTATTGCGTTAAATGATCCCAGGGTATTGCGGTTAAATGATCCCAGGGTATTGCGGTTAAATGATCCAGGGTATTGCGGTTAAATGATCCCAGGGTATTGCGGTTAAATGATCCCAGGGTATTGCGGTTAAATGATCCCAGGGTATTGCGGTTAAATGATCCCAGGGTATTGCGGTTAAATGATCCCAGGGTATTGCGGTTAAATGATCCCAGGGTATTGCGGTTAAATGATCCCAGGGTATTGCGGTTAAATGATCCCAGGGTATTGCGGTTAAATGATCCCAGGGTATTGCGGTTAAATGATCCCAGGGTATTGCGGTTAAATGATCCCAGGGTATTGCGGTTAAATGATCCCAGGGTATTGCGGTTAAATGATCCCAGGGTATTGCGGTTAAATGATCCCAGGGCATTGCGGTTAAATGATCCCAGGGCATTGCGGTTAAATGATCCCAGGGCATTGCGGTTAAATGATCCCAGGGCATTGCGGTTTAAATGATCCCAGGGCATTGCGGTTAAATGATCCCAGGGCATTGCGGTTAAATGATCCCAGGGCATTGCGGTTAAATGATCCCAGGGCATTGCGGTTAAATGATCCCAGGGCATTGCGGTTAAATGATCCCAGGGCATTGCGGTTAAATTGATCCCAGGGCATTGCGGTTAAATGATCCCAGGGCATTGCGGTTAAATGATCCCAGGGCATTTGCGGTAAATGATCCCAGGGCATTGCGGTTAAATGATCCCAGGGCATTGCGGTTAAATGATCCCAGGGCATTGCGGTTATGATCCTTTAAATGATCCCAGGGCATTGCGGTAAATGATCCCAGGGCATTGCGGTTAAATGATCCCAGGGCATTGCGGTTTAAATGATCCCAGGGCATTGCGGTTTAAATGATCCCAGGGCATTGCGGTTAAATGATCCCAGGCATTGCGGTTTAAATGATCCCAGGGCATTGCGGTTAAATGATCCCAGGGTATTGCGGTTAAATGATCCCAGGGCATTGCGGTTAAATGATCCCAGGGCATTGCGGTTAAATGATCCCAGGGCATTGCGGTTAAATGATCCCAGGGCATTGCGGTTAAATGATCCCAGGGCATTGCGGTTAAATGATCCCAGGGCATTGCGGTTTAAATGATCCAGGGCATTGCGGTTAAATGATCCAGGGCATTGCGGTTAAATGATCCCAGGGCATTGCGGTTTAAATGATCCCAGGGCATTGCGGTTAATATCCGCAGGGCATTGCGGTTAAATGATCCCAGGGCATTGCGGTTAAATGATCCCAGGGCATTGCGGTTAAATGATCCCAGGGCATTGCGGTTAAATGATCCCAGGGCATTGCGGTTAAATGATCCCAGGGCATTGCGGTTAAATGATCCCAGGGTATTGCGGTTAAATGATCCCAGGGCATTGCGGTTAAATGATCCCAGGGCATTGCGGTTAAATGATCCCAGGGCATTGCGGTTAAATGATCCCAGGGCATTGCGGTTAAATGATCCCAGGGCATTGCGGTTAAATGATCCCAGGGTATTGCGGTTAAATGATCCCAGGGTATTGCGGTTAAATGATCCCAGGGTATTGCGGTTAAATGATCCCAGGGCATTGCGGTTAAATGATCCCAGGGCATTGCGGTTAAATGATCCCAGGGCATTGCGGTTAAATGATCCCAGGGCATTGCGGTTAAATGATCCCAGGGCATTGCGGTTAAATGATCCCAGGGCATTGCGGTTAAATGATCCCAGGGCATTGCGGTTAAATGATCCCAGGGCATTGCGGTTAAATGATCCCAGGGCATTGCGGTTAAATGATCCCAGGGCATTGCGGTTAAATGATCCCAGGGCATTGCGGTTAAATGATCCCAGGGCATTGCGGTTAAATGATCCCAGGGCATTGCGGTTAAATGATCCCAGGGCATTGCGGTTAAATGATCCCAGGGCATTGCGGTTAAAGGATCCCAGGGCATTGCGGTTAAAGGATCCCAGGGCATTGCGGTAAAGGATCCCAGGGCATTGCGGTTAAAGGATCCCAGGGCATTGCGGTTAAAGGATCCCAGGGCATTGCGGTTAAAGGATCCCAGGGCATTGCGGTTAAAGGATCCCAGGGCATTGCGGTTAAAGGATCCCAGGGCATTGCGGTTAAAGGATCCCAGGGCATTGCGGTTAAAGGATCCCAGGGCATTGCGGTTAAAGGATCCCAGGGCATTGCGGTTAAAGGATCCCAGGGCATTGCGGTTAAAGGATCCCAGGGCATTGCGGTTAAAGGATCCCAGGGCATTGCGGTTAAAGGATCCCAGGGCATTGCGGTTAAAGGATCCCAGGGCATTGCGGTTAAAGGATCCCAGGGCATTGCGGTTAAAGGATCCCAGGGCATTGCGGTTAAAGGATCCCAGGGCATTGCGGTTAAAGGATCCCAGGGCATTGCGGTTAAAGGATCCCAGGGCATTGCGGTTAAAGGATCCCAGGGCATTGCGGTTAAATGATCCCAGGGCATTGCGGTTAAATGATCCCAGGGCATTGCGGTTAAATGATCCCAGGGCATTGCGGTTAAATGATCCCAGGGCATTGCGGTTAAATGATCCCAGGGCATTGCGGTTAAATGATCCCAGGGCATTGCGGTTAAAGGATCCCAGGGCATTGCGGTTAAAGGATCCCAGGGCATTGCGGTTAAAGGATCCCAGGGCATTGCGGTTAAAGGATCCCAGGGCATTGCGGTTAAAGGAGCCCAGGGCATTGCGGTTAAAGGAGCCCAGGGCATTGCGGTTAAAGGAGCCCAGGGCATTGCGGTTAAAGGATCCCAGGGCATTGCGGTTAAAGGATCCCAGGGCATTGCGGTTAAAGGATCCCAGGGCATTGCGGTTAAAGGATCCCAGGGCATTGCGGTTAAAGGATCCCAGGGCATTGCGGTTAAAGGATCCCAGGGCATTGCGGTTAAAGGATCCCAGAGCATTGCGGTTAAAGGATCCCAGGGTACACTTGTTACTTGTACGGTAGGTAATGATCCCATTCAATATAACCTGTTAGTCCTGAGATGCCATTTCATTTCATAGTTAATTATTTAGCTTTCAAAGTTGTTAGGCGAGCAGAGAACCGTGTCATGTTATTTTGCCATATCTCCACCAGGGGCCAGTGCAGGCCATGTAATGGGGATAGTCTCCACAGCAGCTGAGGGAAGAAACTAGTGTGCTATGTTGTCTCCTTCAGTCTGCTGTACTGAGCACTTAGTTGGTTTCCTCTATTATAGCTGACCCTGCTGTCATGTTCATCCATTACTATAGGGTAGAACAAGAATGTCTAAAAGTGAAAGACATGCATAAGTATCTTTATTCTTCATTTAGATCCCCATCAGATGCCTTAAATGCTCCTATTCTTCCTGGGGAGCACAAACAAAGCCATTGCACATAACTGAAGCCATGACAGAGATGTGTAGTTGTGTAATCATTAGTATGTGTTGTATGTTTTCAGCTGGCTGATAGCGATCCTGGCCCAGCTCAACCCTCTGTTTGGACCAGCTCTAAAGAATGATACCATCTGGTACATGTACTACCACTGGCCCTAGTCTACGAGTCTACCAGCCCTCGGCCCCTCTCCTGCTACAGGTAAACCCACTGGCCCTAGTCTACGAGTCTACCAGCCCTCGGCCCCTCTCCTGCTACAGGTAAACCCACTGGCCCTAGTCTACGAGTCTACCAGCCCTCGGCCCCTCTCCTGCTACAGGTAAACCCACTGGCCCTAGTCTACCAGTCTACCAGCCCTCGGCCCCTCTCCTACTACAGGTAAACCCACTGGCCCTAGTCTACCAGCCCTCGGCCCCTCTCCTGCTACAGGTAAACCCACTGGCCCTAGTCTACCAGCCCTCGGCCCCTCTCCTACTACAGGTAAACCCACTGGCCCTAGTCTACCAGCCCTCGGCCCCTCTCCTGCTACAGGTAAACCCACTGGCCCTAGTCTACCAGCCTTCAGCCCCTCTCCTACTACAGGTAAACCCACTGGCCCTAGTCTACCAGCCTTCGGCCCCTCTCCTACTACAGGTAAACCCACTGGCCCTAGTCTACCAGTCTACCAGCCTTCAGCCCCTCTCCTGCTACAGGTAAACCCACTGGCCCTAGTCTACCAGCCCTCGGCCCCTCTCCTACTACAGGTAAACCCACTGGCCCTAGTCTACCAGTCTACCAGCCTTCAGCCCCTCTCCTACTACAGGTAAACCCACTGGCCCTAGTCTACCAGCCTTCGGCCCCTCTCCTATTACAGGTAAACCCACTGGCCCTAGTCTACCAGTCTACCAGCCCTCGGCCCCTCTCCTACTACAGGTAAACCCACTGGCCCTAGTCTACCAGTCTACCAGCCCTCGGCCCTTCTCCTGCTACAGGTAAACCCACTGGCCCTAGTCTACCAGTCCTCGGCTCCTCTCCTGCTACAGGTAAACCCAGTCAGATACACCTGAGAGATCCATATCATCACTCAATTTATTTTGTTATATTTTGTGTAAGTCTACACTGCGATTCAGCCTTTTAACTGCAAATGTGTAGGCCACTAGATTAAATCAATCAATGAAGAAATAAACCGTTCTCTGTCAATAGTCTTCCTCTCTTTATCTATTTTAATCTGTACAATTTTCTGTTTGTTCTCTGCAGGGGAGGACCTGACTCACTGCTGTACACCAATGAAGTCCTCACTCTATCACCTCCTCACAAAGGGAACTGTTCTTGTACAGCTTAAGCCTTAACCCAGCCTTTGACACCTGACCTTAGTGAGAGTGGAGAGATGCCTGCAAAGATGATTTGTACAAACGGATCACCAAAAGGACTTTTCTAGAGAAATCCTCTTTAGTGCTTTAAGAATAAAGTATCAACCTTTGATTTGTATGGTGTGTGATGTGCTGTATGACATTTTGATTCTCTAACATTGATATATGATCTTGTCAAGGCATGTTGCTATTTAGCCTAGCCCATTTATAGATGCTAAATACCTTTAGCGCCTATTGACGATAGTACCTTCTGGCCAGGGGAGTTTTGTTGCTCTAAACTTTAACACGCATCGCTTGTGGTATGGTTAAATTACTACACACCTTTTATAGGTTAGGGTTCCCACGCTGCCATATTTCCATGTTACAGCGTTTTGTTTATGGAAGAAAGAAGCGACTACATGCTAATTAGATACCTGTGATTGTGTCTATGAACACCTGTGTGTAAACGGAAGACGCCACAAATGTGTCACTGAAAAATACTGTCAGATGCAACCATGTTAAATCAGTGCAGTAAGTATATATTTTGCATTTGTGAAATTATTTTGATGTGGTTTGAAAGTAGAGGGCTTTTCTAGAACCTTACCACAATGGACAATCGAATCATGTTTAGATGGAGTATTTGGCTGTTTTGGCTGCCAGAGCCATTTCCCTTCCAAACAGTAACATTAGGCTCCTTTAGTGCATTATTGGACTCGCCGTACCCCATAAATTAATATGTATGTTGCATGTAATGCAGCCTTTTTTTATTCCATGTGTCCTTCATTGTGTCTGTGTGATGGCATTCAGAATTGTCCTTAGAAATGTTAGATATTAAACGTCATCAATCAATCCACGTATTGATTTACATGTTTTTGCATTGTTAAACCGGTTCTTGTTGCTCACGACCGAAATGCCCTCTTTGCTGTGTAAGTAAAGAGACGCGCTACTTTTACGAACTATGGGAAAGTCAATTTAGTTACTCCTCGCGGTTTGCCGTAGACGAGTTTGTTGTCAAACATGGCGTCGTCGGATGTCCACGTCCGAATATGCGAGCAAGAAATCATCAAATATGACTTGGAAATAAAAGCTCTTGTACAGGTATGAATATTGATTCAGTAGGTTATTGTTCTAGACCATATAATGCAACGATATTGTATGTTGTCATGTACTCATTGTGGAGAATAACCTTATTTTCTGTCGCAGCTGGTTGGGCTGTTATCTTTTTTTTTGAGTTGGCCACTGACCCATTTTGGTACAATGGCCGGGAGTCTGAATAGATTTGGACTGATCATCTTTTTGAATCTTTGGATATATGACAAAACCATTTGTCTGATTTTATCTATATCTCTCATTTACTCATTGACATTAGGATGTCAATGAGTGTATAGGACCACACGTCAAGCTGACAGAGTTGAATGCCAAAGTGAAAGCAAAATTCAACAACCTTAGGCTACGGATTCAGGTAAGAGACAGTTAATCCTCCTGTCTCAAAAACATTTCAATGTTCTAAAAAACAAATAGCCTTCATTCCTCATTTCCTGTCCTTCAACTGCCTGGTGGAGATTTCACCTGTCCAGATCTACAGTGGGCTCCACAATTACAGGCACCCCTGTCTGGCAATGCACAAACACAACTTTACAAAATATAAACAATATAATTATAGAGAAACTCAAAATACCAACATGTGAGAAATACTGTACTTTATTAATGTTTCAATGGAACCAACCAAAATTATACAAGTATTTAATACAAAATAAATTGAACCAAAATCAAGGTTTCATAATTATTGGCACTCCTCATTTAGTACTTAGTGCCACCACCTCTGGCAAGGATAACAGCATGGAGTCTTTTCCTGTAACGTTTGACAAGGTTAAGAAACACATTTGGAGGGATTTTGGACCATTCCTCTATGCAGATCCTTTCAAGATCCTTCACATTCTTGGGTTTGCGCTTATCAAATGCCCTCTTCCACTCAGCCCACAGGTTTTCGATTGGATTGAGGTCCGGCGACTGAGATGGCCATGGCAGAACATTGCTTTTGTTGTCACAGAACCATTTCTGTGTGGATCTTGAGGTATGTTTCGGGTCATTGTCTTGTTGGAAAGTCCACCTACGGCCAAGTCCCAGCCTTCTGGCAGAGGAAACCAGATTGTCAGTCAAAATTGCCTGATACTTGGTGGAATTCATTATGCCATCAATCTTAACCTGTGCCCCTGGACCTCTGGAATTACAACAGCCCCAAAACATCACTGACCCACCACCATATTTCACCGTGGGTATGAGGTTCCTCTCCTTGTATGCATCTCTGTTTCGACGTCAAACATGCCGATGCTGCATCTGACCAAAACGTTCAATTTGGGTCTCATCTGACCAGAGCACCTTCTTCCAGTCATAATTTAAATGACATTTGGCAAACTCCCAGCGCTTGCATCTGTGTCTTGGGGTCATTAAGGGCTTTCATCTGGCAACCCTTCCAAAGAGCCTGTGGTTGTGGAGGTGGCGTCTGATGGTGCTTTTTGAAACCCGGTGACCCAAAGATGCCACCAAGGCCTGCAATTCTTTCACAGTGATTCTTGGGGATTTTGTTGCTTCTTTCACCATCTTCCTCCCTATCCTGGGGGGGCAAAATGCATTTGCGTCCTCTATCCGTGAGGTTTTCAACTGTTCCATATCTTTTGAATGTTTTAATAATTGCCCTGACAGTGCTCAGTGGTATAATATAATAATATATAATACAGAGCTCAGTGGTATAATATAATAATATATAATACAGAGCTCAGTGGTATAATATAATAATATATAATACAGAGCTCAGTGGTATAATATAATAATATATAATACAGAGCTCAGTGGTATAATATAATAATATATAATACAGAGCTCAGTGGTATAATATAATAATATATAATACAGAGCTCAGTGGTATAATATAATAATATATAATACAGCGCTCAGTGGTATAATATAATAATATATAATACAGAGCTCAGTGGTATAATATAATAATATATAATACAGAGCTCAGTGGTATAATATAATAATATATAATACAGCGCTCAGTGGTATAATATAATAATATATAATACAGTGCTAAGTGGTATAATATAATAATATATAATACAGCGCTCAGTGGAATAATATAATAATATATAATACAGAGCTCAGTGGTATAATATAATAATATATAATACAGAGCTCAGTGGTATATTCAATCGTTTGTGGATCTTCTTGTAGCCATTACCAGATTTATGAAGGTCTACGACCATCTGTCCCTTTTAAACTGCCAGTTCTTTTCTTTTCTTCGTGGTGTTGGGATATTGCATGTGTGTTACCTCATTTTTATACCCTAGTGAAACAGGAAGTGATGTAATGGCTCAATACAGTTCCTTAAGACTTAGATAAACTTAAATAAGTGGAATTTAATTTGTGGTTTAATTTTCGTAGATGTTATTTACAAGGGTGCCATTAATTGTGAAACCTTGTTTTGGAGGACATTTGATTTTTAATTAAATCAATACATTTATTTTGGTTGGTTCCATTGAAACATGAATAAAGTACAGTATTTCTCACATGTTGATATTTTGATTTAATCGCTATAATTATATTGTTTATTGTTGTTTAAGCATTGTTTAAGCATTGTTTGTGCATTGCCAGTCAGGGGTGCCAGTAATTTTGGAGCCCACTGTATGAGATATGTTGAAGGGAGACTATTGAGATTCAAACCTTGGATACATCAGTTCATATTGAGCTGTATCCATCAATGTTAGTTGTAGGACACATTATAACTGAGTGTTTGACAGTGGTGTTAATATTGGCAGCAATTTTAGTTTTAGTCTTAGTTCGTCTTTAAAATTCATTTTAGTCGTAGTAAGATTTTAGTCATTTCGGTCAGTTTATTTGGATTGTCTGGATTTGCTCTACAGATGGTCATACTATCAACAGACTATAGGTTGATAAGCAACTGCTTGCTAAGGTTAGGTTTAGAATAAGGTTAAGATTTACGTTTAGGGTTAGTATATAGTCTGTAGAGCATCTACAGATGGACTATCCAAATAAATCCAACTTTAAAAGCTCAGACACACCGGTAGGATTGTCAAACGTTTGCCTGCCGACAGTACATAGCACCGCTGAACAGTGTCAACAGTCAATATTTTCTAAAGGTTCACACAGCAAAGACCTTGGAAGACGTCAAAGACGTCATCCACTCAGCCTTGTTATAATACTCCAAACCAGAAGGTGGCAGTAGCGTTGTTTGGAAATGCATATCTGTGCATATTGCTTATGGTCTAGATTCAAAACTCTCTCTGCTGACACAGATGTAACAATACAAATCTTTGGCGCTGATGTTGCTATTTTGTAGAAAGCCCTTTTTGATACTAGCCAGATGGCCGCTGCTAGATACAGTGCCTTTAGAAAATATTCACACCTTGTTGTTTTACAGCCTGAATTTAACATTCATTAAATGTAGATGTTGTGTCACTGATCTACACCATAATGTCAAAGTGGAATCATGTTTTTAGAAATGTTTACACAGTAATAAAAAAACAAAATGCTGAAATGTCTTGAGTCAATAAGTGTTCAAGCCCTTTGTTATGGCAAGCCCAAATCATTTCAGGAGTAAACATTTACTGAAGTGATAAGTTGCATGGACTCACGCTGTGTGCAATAATGGCGTTTAACATGATTTTTTGAACAACTAACCCATCTCTGTACCCCACGCATATACAATTATCTACCTGTAAGATTGGTTGAGTGCAAAAATGAAAAAAAAAGTGGACATTGAATCTCCCTTTGAGCATGGTGAAGTTCATTACATTTTGGATGGTGTATCAACCACCCTGTCACTACAAAGATACAGGCGTCCTTCCAAACTCAGTTGACGGAGAGGAAGGAAACCACTCAGTGATTTCACCATGAGGCTAATGGCGACTTTAAAACAGTTGCCGAGTTAATTAACATAAACATGTTTAGCATCTCCAGGACTCCACTCATACCACTCACTGATGCACGCCTTTAGAACATCTACATTTTCAAAAATCTAATAAATGTAATATACATCATCACAATAAATCCACTATTTATTTTTGTCAGGTCTAAAGAAACATGATATGAAGAAAATGTATTTCAGAAGAACAGTATATGAGTTGGTCTACTGTAGGCCTATGTTATCTGGCTATAAACTCCATGCCATAGGCTGTAGGCTTGTTCATTTAGCTGACAAGATATGCTTATAAGTCCCATAAAATGAGTTTATGTTATATGATTTTATAGTAAAAATAATATAATTGAGCTTAGCTGAATAAAATAGAAATTATATTTTTCTCATTCCGGAGCACGTGCGCGTATGAAGTGGCTATGTTGAGCGTAAAAGTGATCATTTGGAACCTATATGCTAGATTTAGAGTTAATTGACAACTTGTGTTGTGAATGATACAAACATTAGAATGTCTTAGAAATCAAAACATATATGGGCTGTATGGTGCGACTATAGGCTTGTGATGATTTGAGAAAGTAGCAGAAAAAGCTTGCGCTCTGTTCCTTGCCTCAGGCTGCACAGCTGTTCTCTCATCAAGCGATCATATTTTCACATCAGACAATTGTCAATTTAATCTTGTCTTTACTAATACAGTATGTACAATTAGTTTCGATTTAGAATGGACCATTCATTATCAAATGGGCAGCACTAGCGGTTCTGGGGGGAGGGGGCCAGTGCCCCTGTGACAACAATTTTGGACCCCCTTGTGGCCCCCCTAAATGTGGAGTATGAAATCATTTTTACATAACTAATTTTTGCTATCGTTCTTTTTTTACATCCGTTATTAGACAGTGGCAACGATGATGATTATGAACATGGTCTTTTGCCTGCTAATGCAGTGAAGAAAACGATATGACAACAATAACGTCTAATGTAACTGGCCCCTCTAACAGTACAACTGGCCCCAGCTTGCATGCCATGTGCGCTCCAACCTTGTTCATGTAGCTAACCAGTGCTTCATTTGGAAACCAAGTGAAACCTGTTCGGTAACATGTTTTCGCAACGAAACATATTTCACTAAACTGTTGACAGCCTGTCTGCGAAATCTAGAAAGGAATAAAGGAGAGAGAGATGAGGAAACACATGGTGGTGAGATATTCTGTATAGCTAAAGGTAATGTGTCACTCAATTAATTATGAAAATATAAAACATTCCCTATTACTAGGCTATTCAAAATCAAAAACAAATTCACTAATTGTAGGCTAACTGTAAGCAGCCCTGTACAATCAATGAACCAACAGCATCGACTATGGCTCTATGTTCTCTCACCGACTCATGGATAGACATGTTGGAGCGTAGAATAGGGTAACCAGTCTATCCAGTATGCATAATAACACTGTCCACACTCAAAGGCGATTACTCAAATGTGTTTCATTTTGGAGTATAGGCTAGACCAATTATGTACCAAAGATCTTAAATCAGTTTTGTTTGATGTTTTTCTGCCATGAGTAATATGCAGTAGGCTATGTATTGTTTAAGGGCACAATCATAGTATTAATTCAGTGTTTTGGTCTCATAAGCCTATGCATAAACTCTAATATGCGTATGGGTGTTTTGAATGAATCGTCACCTTAGAAAGCGCTGACCGTTTCGTTCTGTTAGGCTTTAAACAACATCCACAACAACCATGTTTTACACTGTTTCAACCTGCTGTTGAACTTCTTTCTTCAAATTGATCATCACAGTGACGTTAGTTTTAAAAGTATGATAGGCCTACTGATTTGATGACAAAGTGTTTGATGTGATTTTCGATTATATTTACATTGTCAGAGGGGTTAGCGGGACAATAGAGCCCTGACTACCAGGTCGTTAGTGATCGGATGGTAGTTAGCAAGTTCAGTACTACCAAAGCATGTCCAGAGTGCATTAAAGGAGATTACCGTGACTCGACTGTCATGTGGCATTTTACTGCAGTCATGACTTCCGGTGTGGCGGTAATATTGTCACCCCAACAGCACTAGCAAGGACTCATTTGTAGAAAAATAAAGGGTAGAGCTAAGCGCAGGCAAATAAGGTCCTAGAGGAAAACCTGGTTCAGTCTGCTTTCCAACAGACACTGGGAGACAAATACACCTTTCAGCAGGACAATAACCTAAAAGGCAAAGCCAAATATTAGTGCTGACCAATTAACCCAAATACATACACTTAGGTTGGAGTCATTAAAACTCGTTTTTCAACCACTCCACAAATGTCGTGTTAACAAACTATAGTTTTGGCAAGTCGGTTAGGACATCTACTTTGTGCATGACACAAGTAATATTTCCAACAATTGTTTACAGACAGATTATTTCACTTATAATTCATTGTATCATAATTCCAGTGGGTCAGAAGTGTACATACACTAAGGTGACTGTGCCTTTAAACAGCTTGGAAAATTCAAAAAAATTATGCCATGGCTTTAGAAGCTTCTGATAGGCTAATTGACATCATTTGAGTCAATTGGAGGTGTATCTGTGGATGTATTTCAAGGCCTACCTTCAAACTCAGTGCGTCTTTGCTTGACATAATGGGAAAATCAAAAGAAATCAGCCAAGACCTCAGAAAACAAATTGGAGACCTCCACAAGTCTTGTTCATCCTTTGGAGCAATTTCCAAACGCCTGAAGGTACCACGTTCATCTGTACAAACAATAGTATGCAAGTATAAACACCATGGGACCACAGGGCCGTCATACCGCTCAGGAAGGATACGCATTCTGTCTCCTAGAGATGAACGTACTTTGGTGCGAAAAGTGCGAATCATTCACAGAACAACAGCAAAGGACCTTGTGAAGATGCTGGAGGAAACAGGTACAAAAGTATCTATATCCACAGTAAAACGTGTCCTATATCGACATAACCTGAAAGGCCGCTCAGCAAGGAAGAAGCCACTGCTCCAAAACCGCCATAAAAAAGGCAGAATAAAGTTTGCAACTGCACATGGGGACAAAGATCGTACTTTTTGTAGAAATGTCCTCTGGTCTGATGAAACAAAAATAGAACTGTTTGGCCATAATGACCATTGTTATATTTGGAGGAAAAGGGGGATGCTTGCAAGCCGAAGAACACCATCCCAACCGCGAATCACGGGGGTGGCAGGATCATGTTATGGGGGTGCTTTGCTGCAGGAGGGACTGGTGCACTTCACAAAATAGATGGCATCATGAGGAGGGGAAATTATGTGGCTATATTGAAGCAACATCTGAAGACATCAGTCAGGAAGTTAAAGCTTGGTCGCAAATAGGTCTTCCAAATGGACAATGACCCCAAGCATACTTCCAAAGTTGTGGCAAAATGTTCTAAGGACAACAAAGTCAAGGTATTGGAGTGGCCATCACAAAGCCCTGACCTCAATCCTTTAGAAATGTTGTGGACAGAACTGAAAAAGCGTGTGTGAGCAAGGAGGCCTACAAACCTGACTCAGTTACACCAGCTCTGTCAGGAGAAATGGGCCAAAATTCACCCAACTTATTGTGGGAAGCTTGTGGAAGGCTACCCGAAACGTTTGACCCAAGTTAAACAATTTAAATGCAACGCTACCAAATACTAATTGAGTGTATGTAAACTTCTGACCCACTGGGAATGTGATGAAAGAAATAAAAGCTGAAATAAATCACTCTCTACTATTATTCTGACATTTCACATTCTTAAAATAAAGTGGTGATCCTAACTGACCTAAAACAGGGAATATTTTCTGGGATTTAATGTCAGGAATTGTGAAAAACGGAGTTTAAATGTATTTGGCTAAGGTGTATGTAAACGTCCGACATCAACTGTAAGTGGTTTAATTGAAAAGGGGATATGAGCTTTACAAAAATGCCAGAAGTATTAATGTACTTCTAATATTCAACAAATAGCATTCGTTTTTAGCATAGGAAAAAAGCAACCGCATGTCGCGTTTGCGGTCTGTGGCGCGAGAGCGGCAACACAGATTAATGAGTAACA
The DNA here is from genome assembly GCF_901001165.1 of Salmo trutta. Lineage (NCBI taxonomy): Eukaryota > Metazoa > Chordata > Actinopteri > Salmoniformes > Salmonidae > Salmo > Salmo trutta. The sequence continues at coordinate 10,877,834 of NC_042959.1, read as the reverse complement.
GCGCACATGGGAAAATAGAGCTTCTGATGTGATCAAAGCAAAAATAGCCTTGAAAGTAAGAGTGCGAGAGTAAAACATTTTTATAGTTGAGGTTAGTTACAAGTCCATTGTCCTGGCTTCGCATCCGTTCAGAAGATTGACGTGTGACTGAAGAGACCGTCTGGGAACTGTGTGGGAGATCCGGGCAGATCAGCTCAGCTCAATCAGACCGCGCAACTGAAAGATGTCAATTCTGTCAATGAGAGGATTGCATGAAATATTCTGCATGCATGCGTTGGATTGGACAAAATGGATGAAAATGAGCTTCATGTTAAATTAAATGTTGATTAATCTCAAATGGAATTCTCGTCCCGTCACATTTTCGTCAATTAAATGAAAAGTAATTTCTAATAGTTATGTTTTTTCCCCCCAGGGCGTCTCGTAATCGTCATAGTTAGGAAAAATAGGCACTTGACGAGTATGTTTCGTCATAGTTATTGTTGACGAAATGATCACTGTTTGACAGGACCTAGATCAGATGGGGAGGGAGCAGGACAAGGAGTCAGACAAGTTGGCGCTACTCAGTGAGGTGGACAGACACCGCAAGCAGATGGTCAGGTAAGAGAGCATGGTAGGAGTGTGGATTACTGCTGTTTCTTCAGTGCTGGATCCAATCTGTAGTAGTTAGTAGGATGCATGTCTCCTTTAGAATGGTTTTCTGGTGTTTTCCATAGACCTTTTACATATAGTGGTAGTGCATAAACTATAAGCAAGCATCCTAATGAAACTGTATATTTCCTATCCCTGCAGTAACCAGACAGCATGGAGGAAGGCCAACCTGGCCAGTAAACTGTCACTAGACAACCTGGAGAAGGAATCTCTTCTCTATGGAGGAGATAGTGAACTTAGACATAGGTAAACAGATATTGGCTGTTTCTAGATACTCTTCTGTAATGTTTCATTGTCGTTCCCTTATTTCACTGTGTGTTTATAGTTTCTGTCTTATTGTTGTCTGTTACTCTGAAGATTTAGAATGTCTTTATTTTTTCCTCCAATCAGAAAGGTGACCAAAGAGGGGCTGGCCCAGTCGTCCAGTGACATCACTGAGAGCCTGATGAGCATCAGCCGGATGATGTCACAACAGGTGACGCAGAGCGAGGAAACCATGACCACGCTGGGTGAGTGGCGCCACCTAGAGTACAGAGTGCAAATCATGTCATAGTCTGTGTTTCTGAGAGGACAGTAGTGTTTATAATTTCGGCCCCTGACCATGTCCCCTAGCTCCCTTTTCTTTCAGTGTTTACACATCTGGAAGAACTAGATGAGTGAGAAGCAGTGATGTAGTGGTAAAAACGCTGATCGCCTTTCACAGTGAATAAAGTAATGCACCCTATATTTATAATGCACTTTTTTGTAATTGGTGGGTAAACGTTTGAGCAACATAAAAAGGTGCGTAAATACTGTTTGCGTGTGTTTACCTTGCACTGCACCACTGGTGAGAACAATATGGAGATGGTTCCACCATTTCAAATCAAATCAAAGTTTATTTGTCACGTGCTGCCGAATACAACAGGTGTAGACCTTACAGTGAAATGCTGAATACAACAGGTGTAGACCTTACAGTGAAATGCTTACTTACAGGCTCTAACCAATAGTGCAAAAAAGGTGTTAGGTAAACAATAGGTAAGTAAAGAAATAAAACAACAGTAAAAAGACAGGCTATATACAGAAGCGAGGCTATAAAAGTAGGGAGGCTACATACAGACACCGGTTAGTCAGACTGATTGAGGTAGAATGTACATGTAGATATGGTTAAAGTGACTATGCATATATGATGAACAGAGAGTAGCAGTAACGTAAAAGAGAGGGTGGTGGGTCGCAGGACACAATGCAGATAGCCCGGTCAGCCAATGTGTGGGAGCACTGGTTGGTCGGCCCAATTGCGGTAGTATGTACATGAATGTATAGTTAAAGTGACTATGCATATATGATAAACAGAGAGTAGCACCAGCGTAAAAAGAGGGGTTGAGGGGGCCACACAATGCAAATAGTCCGGGTAGCCATTTGATTACCTGTTAAGGAGTCTTATGGCTTGGGGGTAAAAACTGTTGAGAAGCCTTTTTGTCCTAGATTTGGCACTCCGGTACCGCTTGCCATGCGGTAGTAGAGAGAACAGTCTATGACTGGGGTGGCTGGGGTCTTTGACAATTTTGAGGGCCTTCCTCTGACACCGCCTGGTGTAGAGGTCCTGGATGGCAGGCAGCTTAGCCCCAGTGATGTACTGGGCCGTACGCACTACCCTCTGTAGTGCCTTGCGGTCAGAGGCCGAGCAATTGCCGTACCAGGAAGTGATACAACCAGTCAGGATGCTCTCGATGTTGCAGCTTATTAGTTTCCTGAGGGGGAATAGGCTTTGTCGTGCCCTCTTCACGGCTGTCTTGGTGTGTTTGCCCATTCTAGTTTGTTGTTGATGTGGACACCGAGGAACTTGAAGCTCTCAACCTGCTCCACTACAGCCCCGTCGATGAGAATGGGGGCGTGCTCGGTCCTCCTTTTCCTGTAGTCCACAATCATCTCCTTAGTCTTGGTTACGTTGAGGGATAGGTTGTTATTCTGGCACCACACGGCCAGGTCTCTGACCTCCTCCCTATAGGCTGTCTCGTCGTTGTCTGTGATCAGGCCTAACACTGTTGTGTCGTCTGCAAACTTAATGATAGTGTTGGAGTCGTGCCTGGCCATGCAGTCGTGGGTGAACAGGTAGTACAGGAGAGGACTGAGCACGCACCCCTGGGGAGCTCCAGTATTGAGGATCAGCGTGGCAGATGTGTTGCTACCTACCCTCACCACCTGGGGGTGGCCTGTCTAGATGCCCAGGATCCATTTGTAGAGGGAGGTGTTTAGTCCCTTAGTGATGAGCTTTGAGGGTACTATGGTGTTGAACGCTGAGCTGTAGTCAATGAATAGCATTCTCACGTAAGTATTCCTTTTGTCCATTTGGGAAAGGGCAGTGTGGTGCAATAGAGATTGCGTCATCTGTGGATCTGTTTGGGCGGTATGCAAATTGGAGTGGGTCTAGGTTTTCTGGCCCCGCAGCCTTGTGTATGTTGACCTGTTTAATGGTCTTACTCACATCGGCTACGGAAAGCGTGATCACGCAGTCGTCCGGAACAGCTGATGCTCTCATGCATGCCTCAGTGTTGCTTGCCTCGAAGTGAGCATAGAAGTGATTTAGCTCGTCTGGTAGGCTCGTGTCACTGGGCAGCTCGCAGCTGTGCTTCCCTTTGAAGTCTGTAATAGTTTGCAAGCTCTGCCACATAAGACGAGCGTCGAAGCGGGTGTAGTATGATTCAATCTTAGCCCTGTATTGACGCTTTGCCTGTTTGATGGTTCATCGCAGGGCATAGCAGGATTTCTTGTAAGCTTCCGGGTTAGAGTCCCGCACTTTGAAAGCAGCAGCTCCACCCTTTAGCTCAGTGCGAATGTTGCCTGTAATCCATGGCTTCTGGTTGGTGTATGTACGTACAGTCACTGTGGGGACGATGTCCTCGATGCACTTATTGATAAAGTCAGTGACTGATGTGGTGTACTCCTCGATGCCATCGGAAGAATCCCGGAACATGTTCCAGTCTGTGATAGCAAAACAGTCCTGTAGTTTAGCATCTGCTTCATCTGACCACTTTTTTATAGACCGAGTCACTGGTTCTTCCTGCTTTAATTTTTGCTTGTAAGCAGGAATCAGGAGGATAGAGTTGTGGTCGGATTTACCAAATGGAAGGCGAGGGAGAGCTTTGAACGCGTCTCTGTGTGTGGAGTACAGGTGATCTAGAATTTTTTTCCATCTGGTTGCACATTTAACATGTTGATAGAGATTTGGTAGAACTGATTTAAGTTTCCCTGCATTAAAGTCTCTGGCCACTAGGATCGCCGCCTCTGGGTGAGTGGTTTCCTGTTTGCTTATTTCCTTATACAGCTGACTGAGTGCGGTCTTAGTGCCAGCATCTGTCTGTGTGGTAAATAAACAGCCACAAAAAGTATAGCTGAAAACTCTCTAGGCAAGTAGTGTGGCCTGCAATTTATCACAATATACTTTACTTCACACGAGCAAAATCTAGAGACTTTCTTAAATTTCGTGCACCAGCTGTTGTTTACAAATATGCACAGACCGTCCACCCTACACGTTGGCGAGTAGTATTGACGGTAACGGCAGCTTTCCCAGTCGCCTTCTCCGGGTCCTGACCAGGCATCCGGCTCTTTGTCCTCTGTACCTGCGTCGCTTCCTCTTGCAAATAACGGGGATGTCGGTCCTGTGGGGTGTTTGGAGAATGTCCCGTGCGTCGTCTTTGTTGTAGAAAAAATCTTTGTCTAATCCGAGGTGAGTGATCGCTGTCCTGATATCCAGAAGCGCCTTTCTGCCGTAAGATACGGTGGCAGAAATATTATGTACAAAATAAGTTACAAATAATGTGAAAAAAATACATAATAGCACAATTGGTTGGGCGTCCGTAAAACTGCTGCCATTTCTTCCGGCGCCATTTTACAGTTGAGTTTCATATGTATATACTGTATTCTACTGTAGTCTAGTCAATGCCACGCCGACATTGCTTGTCCTAAAATGTATATATGGCTTAATTCCATTCTTTTACTTTTAAGTTTGTGTGTATTGTTGTTAATTGTTAGATATTACTGCACTGTTGGAGCGAAAAAAACACAAGCATTTCGCTACACCCGCAATAACATCTGCTGAACATGTGTATGTGACCAATAAACTTTGATTTGATTTTGATTTGAAAAGCCCTCAAATTGGAGGACACAAGGACTGTTTCTCAGTTGCTTTTTTCAAATACAAACATAAGCAGCTGGCACATTTCAACAGTGGGCTATTTGATATGTCCAGACACAAAGTCTTTGCCAAAGCCTAGTGTGGACTCTCTCCTCCGTAGCAACCTCGTCTCAGGCGGTCCTGGAGACGAATGATGAGTTTAAGGCCATGACCGGAACCATCCAGCTGGGGAGAAAGCTCATCACTAAGTACAACCGCAGGGAGCTCACTGACAAACTGCTCATCTTCCTCGCTCTCGCACTCTTCCTCGCCACGGTCTTCTACATCCTCAAGAAGAGAGTCTTCTTCTTCCTCTAGACCAGACACAACTAACTTAAACTAAGTAACTTTTAGAGCAACTTTGATTAGAGTAACTATGATCATATAAGCTAATTTACGACAGGTGAGTCGTGTGACATGAGTATTGGCAGATGAATATACTGCTTATTTATCATTCCTACCTGCCACAGGTGGACACATGTAATTCCATATCAACATTTAAAGTCTTGTGCGCACTCACAGTAGTAATGGCTTCCGGGATAAGCCTATTTTAAACACTATGCGTCTGTCATGGAAGGAAATATCAGACTGCCATCAGCTGTTTGCAATCCTTATAGGAAAGTTTGATGGTTAATATAACCACTTATGATTATCATGTTAATGTATTATTCCATTGCAGGAAGTTAAAGCTGTTGTCCAATTATTTATATCCTGCTCTGAAAGAGAAATAAATGGATATTACCAGTAGCCTTATTTAATGGAGATTCCATTTACGTCGGAGTATTATTTAAAGTATAGGGGTTCATGTCAATGTGTAACACATTCTCTGTAACGTAATCTGTTTTCCAAGAGATTATCACAATAAAATGTTGACATTATGAAATTGTGTAAAAACATTTTTCCCCAAGCACCAGTGTGGACATGTGGGATGTACATGGTCTAGCGTCTGGTTGTCAGTATTTCCTTATGGAGCTAGCTAACTTGACCCAGCAGTGGTGAGGCCTACTCCCAGTAGCTGGCAGCAGGGTGAACAGTACTGGGTACAGTGCTGACCAACCAGGGCAGAAAAGCTAGCAGCAGGGGGAACAGTACAGTCTGTGCAGGCCAGGCACCAGGGCAGAACAAATCTGAAAAGCTGTGGCAGTAATCACATTGCCAGCGATAAGGAAACATGCGTCTCTGCCTTTCTTCAGATAGGAACCGGAAAAGCAGATTATTCTGACCCGTTTCACTCTCCTGGTCCCTGCTCCCTTTCTTTCCACCGGGGGTGGAGGATGAGAGGAGGTTATTTTAAGATTTGCGTGGACCTGTTATCTGACGCTGCCTTTTCAACACCTTGGAGGGGGAGAAGGGATGTGGGGAGAGGGGGGCTGGTGGCTGCATGACCTCTCTACCCTCTACATGAAGACGGTCTCACATGTCATTTGGGAAATAAAAATCTGTTTTCATGTTGATGTTTCTATTCAGTGTACCAATAAAGGCCTCTGACTTTGTCTATCTGAGTTGTCTCAGTTGTGTGTGTTGTTATGGATCATATCTGGCTCTGAATCAGTGGGGACAGAGGGTACAGGTAGCCTAGTGGTTAGAGGATTTGGCCAGTAACCTAAAAGTTGCTGGTTTGAATACCTGAGCTGACAAGATGAAAAATCTGTTGATGTTCCCTTGAGCAAGGCACTTAACCATAATTTGCTGCAGGGACACCGTACCTCTATGGCTGACCCTGTAAAACAACACATTTCCCTACACCTATATGTGACAATATAACTTTTTTAGTGTTCTTACAGTGAGACACGTTAGCGAATACGTGTGGAGAGAGTCGATAGACCTAAGAGAAGGCTAAGCGGTTCTTACTCGTTTTAAAGTGGCAGCCATTTGTGCTCTTCCAATTCCTCATCCTGTCCCTTCAGCTGCACACTTATAGCATGGCCCCGGCTCTATGTCAAGCAAATGGAGCTATTCTTACATAGCACCGTGATAGTGTCAATCAAGAGGAGAGGTGTGCATGATCTTGAAATGTGAATAGGTCCTGTTTAGTGGCAGGCCCTGAACTGTGTTCTACACTGAGTACCACAGAGTGAGGGGAAGTGGGCTCCCCCACACAATGTTGGCTAAAGGGCTTTTTAATGTGCCACAGTGCCTTCAGAAAGTATTCACACCCCTTTACTTTTTCCCACATTTTGTTGTGTTACAACCTGAATTTAAAATGGATTAAATTTAGATTTTGTGTCACTGGCCTACACACACAATAGCCCATAATGTCAAAGTGCAATTTTGTTTTTAAAAATGTTTACTAATTCATTAAAAATGAAAAGCTGAAATATCTGTATTCAGCCCCTTTTGTTATGTCAATGAGTAAGTTCAGGAGTAAAAATGTGCTTAAGTCACATAAGTTGCATGGACTCTTTTTGAATAACTACTTCATCTCTGTACCCCAAACATATAATTATGTGTAAGGTCCCACAGTCGAGCAGTGCATTTGTCCAGTGCATCACAAAGAAGGGCACCTACAGTATTGGTAGATCGGTAAAAAAAAATAAGCAGACATTGAATATCCCTTTGAGCATGGTGAATTTATTAATTACACTTTGGATGGTGTATCAATACACCCAGTCACTAACTCAGTTGCCGGAAAGGAAGGAAACCTCTCAGGGATTTCACCATGAGGCCAATGGTGACGTTTAAACAGTTGCAGAGTTTAATGTCTGTGGTAGGAGAAAACTGAGGACAGATCAACAACATTGTAGTTACTCCACAATAGTATTGACAGAATGAAAAGAAGGAAGCCTGTACAGAATAAAAATATTCCAAAACATGTCTTCTATTTGCAACAAGGCACTGAAGTAATACTGCAAATAATGCGGCAAAGAAATGAATACAAATTGTTATGTTTGCACCAAATCCAATACAACACATTACTGAGTACCACTCTCCATACTTTCAAGCATAGTGGTGGCTGCATCATGTTATGGGTATGCTTGCAATTGTTAAAGACTGGGGATGGAATGGAATGGAGCTAAGCACAGGCAAAATCCTAGATGAAAACCATGTTCAGTCTGCTTTCCACCAGAGACTGGGAGATTAATTCACCTTTCAGCAGGTCAATAACCTAAAACACAAGGCCAAATATACACTCGAGTTGCTTACCAAGATGACATTGAATGTTCCTCAGTGGCCTAGTTACAATTTGGACTTAAATCATCTTGAAAATCTATGGCAAGACTTCAAAAATTGCTGTCTAGCAATAATCAACGTCATAGAGCTTGAAGAATAAAAAAAATATAATTGGCAAATATTGTACGATCCAGTTTTGCAAAGCTCTTAGAGACCCTCCCAGAAAGACTCATAGCTGTAATCACTGCCAAAGGTGATTCTAACATGTATTGACTCAGGGGTGTGAATACTTATGTAAATGGAATATATTTCTCTATTTCATTTTCATTTGCTAACATTTCTAAAAACATGTTTACACTTTATCATTATTGGACATTGTGGGTGAGAGAAAAACATATATTTAATCCATATTGAATTCAGTCTGTAACACAACAAAATGTGGAATAAGTCAAGGGGTACGAATACTTTCTGAAGGCACGGTATCTAGTTCATTAGAACCATTATTAACTGATTTGTAAGACTCTCTGGAAAAGAAAGAGTGTCTACTAAATTATTAAAATTTAATTATCATATAGGCATATTATTGAAACGCATCAACAATTATTCTGGCTACTACTTGATAAATAACAGCCCTGTCCACTCTACAGCCATAATAAACAAGGCTGTTTTCATTTTACGTCTATATGCACAGTGATGGATTTTTATGTTATTCAGTGCAATTTCAAATGACATTTGTCTGTGTATTTCTGGGGTCATGTGGGCGATTTCAGAATCTGACTGTGGATCACCGGTAACTGTCTGATTAAAGATGAGGATGATCAACGCATTTCCACGAACCCTGAACTGTTTCTACTGAAGACCCGTCAGAGGGACTTCAACGCAACCCTTCTGAACCGACACAGACCTCTCTGTAAATATTTTAATTATGTCAGTGATGGTATCTCACGACCTCACCCTTTTAAAAGTGTTCCATTTTTATAAGCTAATGGGGACTGGCATGCAGCTGTAGAAGAAGTAGGTCTAACTGGACTTCCCGTTGTAGCCCGGACCTATAGACTTATGCTGAGAAATCAACATTACTATTTCAGTTTTCACATAGAAATAAGTTGCATTTGCAAAGTAAGAAACTGGAATACATATATCAAGCAAGTACTTTTATATTCCACAAGTATTATCAGATTAACTGTTTTTGTACAGATCATTATCAGACTCAAGTTACATATGCTGGAAAACACTCCGATACTAGTTTAAATGTTGTAACTAAAGTAGTGCTGTGGGCCTTCACCAGTCCTGTATTAGCAGACCGATCGAGACAGCGCGACGTTTTTAGTTCTTATTTTCTCCCCGTCAGCAAAAGAATCGCAGCACCCCCACCCCCAAACTACTTCCCGTAACTATGGATTTAGCCTATATACAAATACCGTTTAAGGCCCTACACCACATATTTGTCTTATTTAGTTAAAATTGCGTGACATGCTCCAAGCATGTTTTATGGAGAGACCGGCTGGTCGTTGTAAAAATGTGTTTTTACTTTTACAACCTTAAGTTTCCGGTTATATCAGATTGAAGGTCTCTAATAGCCACTTGAAGGGTTTGACCTGACGTTAAACATACATGAACCGCTGCACGGAAAGCGGGTAAGATTGTTTGACATGGATTACTTATAATGTGTGCTGGCTATAGACAAAGGCAATTACTATGGGTTACAGTGATGGACGATTTTCCTAATATTAAACACACTGACACACTGTATCTTTACGTGCCAGGATAGGGCTGCTCAATATGTATAATAGTGAATAGTGAAATTGAAGAACAAATACTGGAGATTTTATTTTCCAGTGTTTCTGCACTGTTGGAGCTAGAAACACAAGCATTTCGCTACACTCTCAATAACATATACTAAACATGTGTATGTGACAAATAAAATTTGATTTGATGTAATAATTATTTAAATGCATATAAGATTGTGGGATCTTGAACATATTATTTCCTCTTTGATTTGACAACTGTTGTATGCTATGCTATTATTATATATGAATACAATATATAATACAATTAGGCTAATCCATGATTAATTAAGCATAATAGTAATAATAGTAAAATATATATTTTAAAAAATATGACTGTAGTAGAAATGTAATAATACGTTTAGCCTTTGAAATTGTTCATGGTCGATAGAATTCGTAGTGATAGGCTATAGTTTTGTGAAAGCACTAGTCCTAAAATTATAATTGGTCGATAGGCTACATTTGATATTTAGAAATAATGTATAAGCAATTTAATTAAGATGATAGAAATAAATCAGGCAATATCGAATTGGATCCCATTCTAGTTGTTTGTTCATATTAATGCATACTTGTTTTCCCACTCAGAATATGTCCTGTTGTCTGCCCACGTGAAGTAGCCTATCAAATTAATGTAGGAAAGGTATTTACATCAAAGAATTACATCAAAGAAAAGCTTTATTTACAAATAATACATGTATTATTAAATACCTACAAATATAATTGCCACACAGTACATTTGTGATCTCAAAGAAAACGGAAAATAGCTATAGTGAGGGAAAGATGTACTCTGACAAATTGTATACATATTTTTTTATTCCCACTGAAGTAATAACCTACACCTCTTATACAACTTTACAATTATTAATTCCCTATTCCATCTCAGAAACTAGTAATACAAATAAAATGAACTTAGTTTATGCATCAATAGTTTGCCAGTCGAAGTACAGTAAATGTAATATAACGAGAACATAACAACACTCGAGGCCCATGAGTCCATTGCGTAAAAGCGCGTGCGATTTAAAACATCATTCATTTGTCTGATGATAATGTTATATTTCGATCCTTCGTTCACCACGCTCTGATTCCGTGTAAAGAAGACACTCCATTGCCGGACGGAAACGTGTTTTGAACGTTATTTAACTCTCCAACGCCGAAGTTCATGTAATTCCCGTTGTTTGATGAGGGCTGGATAGACTGCACCGCAGTGGTGGGATAGTTACACGCATAGTTCGTATTGCCGCCAGGACTGTGATAATTGCTGAACGCTGGGTAACTGTTATAAGGGAAATGGTTAAGGCCCACATTATATGAAGTATTATAGGTCGTCGAGTCTCCAAGGCAGGGCTTCCCGTCTCGGACCAGCACTGGGACTGAGATTCGTCTCGGCGGCGGGATACCGACCATCTCCAGGCTCTGGTCCTGTCGCTGTCTCTTGCACTTGTAGCGGCGGTTCTGGAACCAGATCTTGACCTGTGTGGGGGTCAGTTTGAGTACCCCGGCCAGGTGATCTCTCTCCGGAGCCGACAGGTACTTCTGCTGCTTGAAGCGACGCTCCAGCTCATACACCTGCGCCTGTGAAAACAGCACGCGCGGCTTCCTGCGCTTCCGGGGTTTGGCGGGTCGATCCGGGTCCTCTGACTTCAGGTCCTCCACCGGCTCGCTCTGAGAGATATAGGACATGTCTAGTGGAATATAAATAAACGATTAAGAAAAACATTTAATTACAGTACGCGAAATTGTATAAATGACCCAAAAATAGGAATTCAGCTCAAATACTTTTTCAGGCGTTTAATGAATTAGACACTTTCTAGGTCTGCCCTACATCCCAGAGTCCACAAAGTCAAACGGGTTCAGTCAATTATGAAGGTGACTGCTATATTTTATAAACTGTAATCAGACTTCCATGAAACTGTTTGGTATCCTGACGAGATAATTCAATCTAAACTCCAATTAGCAACGTTTCTCCTTTATTGTAAAATAGAGATAGGCCTCCTTATGACTGTTGCTAGTCCAGAATAAGGATATAATATAGGAGTATAATTACTATTGCATTAGTTGTGACATGCCTTATGTCCTTAGAACACACAACTTTTAAAAGGCTTTTAGATTGTGCCTGACGCAAATTTGTTGGTTACTTGCATAACTATTCAGATTTTCACATGGGCCTACGTAGGGCTATTTCGATAGTAATATCATATAAACTCTTACCTTTTCTGTGTTTCCCCTCAAAGCTGTCCGTCTTCCCATCCTTGATGTCCATTTCTAAGAAAGATTTCCCATAAAAGGCAGCGGCGAAGTTGAGGTCAGTATTTCTGTTGGCTTTAACACCATGGAGCTCCTCTCCAAACAGCGAGCTTCCAGACGATATCTCCCGGAGAGGCTCCTGTTTCAGGCGGGCCAGCATGCAGGAGGAGGTCGGTAAGGCACAGTCCATCCGTGGAGAGATGTCCAGTGAGACCAGGTCCTCAGCACTAGTGTGCTGCTCCAGGTTTAATATATCCTTAACCGAGAAGGGTGTGGACGTACTGGGGCTCGAAAACATTGCCAAGGAACAGTTGATCTGACATATAAATGGCAACAAACCGATTATTTCAAAATGTCCTCTTCTTGGTAATATTTACTGAGCTCAAGTACTCATTTGTTTAACCGAGGAGGATCTTGACTGAAGAATGCATCTTGACTATCAACTCGAGTCACTAACTTTTCTTGGCCTCTTTTCTGCGACGCAGGGGGAGAGACGGGGGAGGTTAAATCTCTCATGAGACGTTGTTAGGGGACTTCCTATTGGTGTTCGCAGTTCCGGTGACGTCAAAACAATAGCTAGTAAGGTAACCCTACATGTACGTGCTGCATCTGAATCCAGAATGCAACTTCAGTCCAATTACGCACGGTCACAAACACGCCTTTTGTCGATGGTTGGCGTTTATTATACGTTTTTATTAATATTTCCCCTTAAAATGTATATTGTTGCAAGCTAAGTAGAATAGAACTTCCCTAGCAGCAAGACCATAGGGACTAGAGACACGTTGGTCCCTATGGTCTTGCCGCTACACTGGAACCCGAAACCATGTCTGTCTGTCGGGCACAAATCCTGGTGCCTGCCGCTGACCTGGCTATCAGGACGTGATAACAGACGACAACAAACCAGCACCTTCCCACCCACGCAGCACAGCCGGGCCAGGAGTGTCACACATGCCATAACATTTCTATAGTTTTTCCTTATGACACATTCGTGTAGGCCTACTTGCAGCCATCATGTACAGGCTAGGTACACAGTACACTTATATTATGAAATCAGTAGGGCCTATCATAGGCCTAGTTATTCAATAATTCACGTTATTCTAATAAAAATGCATATAATAATATAACTGTAGGACAAAGTTTTTGGAAAGAATTGGTGTGCGTGAAGATGCCACGACGCGCTGAGGATACCTCGCGCAGGGTTGGCATCACACCCATTATTAATGCTGGTGGAGACAGCGGTGCCGAGACAGACAGTATTATCGTTTGTTTTATCTCCAGCATCGTTTAACATAGAACCCGGGAACTAAATGGGTCCCACAGTCTCCGACCCGGGTCGCGGTGTTTATAGTTTTAAAGACTATTTGCGCGCCTCGAAAACTGATGAATGGTCGCGAAGTAGAGAGAGCATCAACCCTGCCGTGTCTCGTGAAGCCATCATTTGTGAAATAATGTAAACGGAACTCAGACAAGCCTCAGTGCAGCGCATGGAAATCGTTTTTTTCTTTCTTCATGACTTATTTTTCCCTCTTAAGGTGTATAAACAATTAACATTGAGTTGGCTGCAGTCTGTTGCGCTCAATCTGAATAAAAGTTTAAAGGCTATACACAGTTGGTGACAGACAGGGCTAGGACCTGCAGGACTATCTGATCAAGTTTGAGTTCATTCTATTTCAGGCCTTAATTCATTTAATAACATGTCATTTCAGTTAAATTGACCTCAATTTTGCAAGCACTCTCTGTGTCAGCAGCCCTTATTGATCATGACATGGTTCACATGGTTCATATTCCCTATGTATTCTCTCTTTCGACGAAAAAGTACAAACAGAGGCTATGCACTCACTACTGTAAGTCGCTCTGGATAAGAGCGTCTGCTAAATTACAAAAATATATATATGTTTTAAAGTAAAATGTATTTCTCTCCCTCCGTCCCTCCCGGACCCGTCTGTCTTCAGCACATCTCTAGTTAGATAAAGCGATAGATAAGGCTGCTTAAAAACTTCCGCTGGACTGGATAGTTGAGGATATCCTCGGGGGCTGTGTGTGTTTTATCTAATGAGTCTGTGACGGTTCCTGTGTGCGTGGACTGTCGGGAGAGCAGCGCGAGCAGACGCCACGCGCGTCAGCACTAGGGACCGGCGTCTTTCCGCCGTCCTCCAGACCTGTCAATCATATTAACACCTTTCTCACGGCGCTGACTAATTACCTTGGAAAGATAAACAGGTTTAATCGTTGATCTGATAATAATCGGATTAGATACCGTCGATAATTGATTCTTAGCCTAATGGAAGTCGATATTGTTATGCTGTGTTCAATTGTAGACTATCTTTAGGCCTATTTTACTGTGGACGTTAATATTTTCAATTTACCTGCCCTTCAAGATACATTAATTAGTGCGTGACTTAGACAAACACCTTCTATTTTTATTTTGTCACTGATTATGTGACAAACGTAGACACATTTTTTTCGTCTTGGCATTTAATTTAGATAAATTAAGATAAGTCAATTTAGGCCTACATAATTATAGAAATTGTAATTTGTAAATGTCAAATGTATTTGATCAGACAATGTTGGCAGGTATGATGCAGTTAAATGTTCGTTCCAAACGAAAAATAATAGATAACCAATTTGATTATTATTTATTTAACCTTTATTTAACTAGGCAAGTCAGTTAAGAACAAATTCTTATTTTCAATGACAGCCTAGGAACAGTGTGTTAACTGCCTTGTTTAGGGGCATAACAACAGATTTTTACCTTGTCAGCTAAGGGATTCGATCCAGCAACCTTTTGGTTACTAGTCCAACGCTCTAACCACTAGGTACATTAGGATTAGGCCTACTACGTTTCTATAACCTAATTTAGTCAATGCAAAATATAATTTAGCTAGGTTCAATATTCTTTGCTCGTTATTAATCTGAGAATGTTGCCAATATGCCCTTTTGGCTTACTAAAATACAAATGTATCATATTTGAATTGTTAATAATTTTATATTAAATCATCCATACGAAGTTGACCAATTGATGTTGTTTACAAACACATGGATTTGTTATGTAAATTACAAACACAACCAGTTATTGTTTGGTAGCCTAGGCCTAGAGCAACGTGAAGTTATGTGTAGGCTAGACCCGAAATAAAGTGGGAAAACATCATCATTACCAACTAACTCATTACCCTATCATAAATATACATTCTGTAATTATACAATTCATAAATAATACATTTGATTAAAATATGAACACGAAAAAATCCTAGTCCTCAATCATAATGGTTTAATCTTGTCTGAACAGTCAGAACAAAGTCCCTCAAGTCTATTTTTCACTCCCAACACTTGTTTGAGGTTGAAGAGTTCACCTATTCCCCTTCATATAACTCTATTCCCCTTCATATAACTCTATTCCCCTTCATATAACTCTATTCCCCTTCATATAACTCTATTCCCCTTCATATAACTCTATTCCCCTTCATATAACTCTATTCCCCCATGTATCAATTAATCCTCAGACACAATACTGTACTTCTCTCTCTTTCTGACATATTTTCTCTCTCTCTCTCTCTCTCTCTCTCTCTCTCTCTCTCTCTCTCTCTCTCTCTCTCTCTCTCTCTCTCTCTCTCAGTCTCTGTCTCTGTCTCTGTCTCTGTCTCTGTCTCTGTCTCTGTCTCTGTCTCTCTCCCTCTCCCACTCCCTCTCCCTCTCCCTCTCCCTCTCCCTCCCTCCCCCAATCCAAGGCCGGACTGCATGTGGTGACTGGTCTGTCACCCAGGTGTCCCTCCATCTCTCTCACACCCTGATTGTTCCATATAATATTAGCAGCAGCTGGATGCAGATAAGATTTCCTGAATGGATCATCTTTTGTTTTTCTGACATAGCTGTGGCCAAGACAGAGGCTGTTCCTTGCTGTGTCACTGGCAACCCTGTGAATAGTTAGGTCAGATTAGGACACAGACACTTGGGCCCGTCCTCTCTTCATTTACTTGAATAAGCTTAAAAAATATATACATACAAATAAATATGTATATACAGTACCAGTCAAAAGTTTGGACACACCTACTCATTCCAGGGTTTTTCTTTATTTTTACTATTTTCTACATTGTAGAATAATAGTTAAGACATCAAATCTATGAAATAACACATATGGAATCATGTAGTGACCAAAAAAGTGTTAAAGAAATCAAAATATATTTTATATTTGAGACTACCTCAGCTTACTGAGGTAGTGACCTGGAATGCAGTTCAATTAACAGGTGTGCTTTGTTAAAAGTTAATTTGTGGAATTTCTTTCCTTCTTAATGCATTTCAGCCAATCAGTTGTGTTGTGACAAGGTAGGGGTGGTATACAGAAGATAGCCCTATTTGTTAAAAGACCAAGTCCATATTATGGCAAGAACAACTCACATAAGCAAAGAGAAACAACAGTGCATCATTACTTTAGACATGAAAAACATCAAGAACTTTGAAAGTTTCTTTAAGAAGGCCAGCATTCCGGAGTCGGAATGAGGACTTGGGATGTGTCTGTTTCTCAAACTAGACACTCTAATGTACTTGTCCTCTTGCTCAGTTGTGCACCGGGGCCTCACACTCCTCTTTCTATTCTGGTTAGAGCCAGTTTGCACTGTTCTGTGAAGGGAGTAGTTCAGTTTCTTCGCAATTCCTCGCATTGAATAGCCTTCATTTCTCAGAACAAGAATAGACTGACGAGTTTCAGAAGAAAGTTTTTTGTTTCTGGCCATTTTGATCCTGTAATCGAACCCACAAATGCTGATGTTCCAGATACTCAACTAGTCTAAAGAAGGACAGTTTTATTGCTTCTTTAATTAGAACAACAGTTTTCAGCTGTGCTAACATAATTTCAAAAAGGTTTTCTAATGATCAATTAGCCTTTTAAATTGATAAACCTGGATTAGCTAACACAACGCGCCATTGGAACACAGGAGTGATGGTTGCTGATAATGGGCCTCTGTACACCTATGTAGATATTCCATAAAAAATCAGCCATTTCCAGCTACAATAGTCATTTACAACATTAACAATGTCTACACTGTATATCTGATCAATTTGATGTTATTTTAATGGACAAAAAATGTGCTTTTCTTTCAAAAACAATTACATTTTTAAGTGACCCCAAACTTTTGAAGGATAGTATATGTCCATTTATTTAATGTATCTGTGGATTTTGTCACACAGAATTTTGTTTGGTTTTTGGTGGCTGTCACGTGATATTTTTGTCAGTAGTCCTAGTCCACCACCATGTGGTCATTACTGTAGTTGAAACAGTGTGTATTGTGATGTGTGAGCAGCCATGTGAAGTATCTTCTGTCTGTGCGCCATTTGTCTTCATTTCTCTGTCCCTTCCTCTCCTCTCCTCTCCATAGACCTCTCACCCCTCTCAGCTCATGTTCTGAGGCTTGGCCGAGGATCAGTGAGTGTGTTACTGAGTTCAAGGTAGTGTGATGGTCCCTATGGGGGGCTGGGATGATATGTGTTCTGGACTGTATTACCTGCTGTTATTGTTTTGTCTACAGCTTTTCCCAGCTGATGTTGGGCCTCTTAGGTCTCAGATCTCTTCTCAATTAAAATGTACAAGATAATCAATCATTGTCAAGATGGTGTAGTACAGGGCTATTCAAATCTTACCCTACGACACGTGCCAAACTCATTCCACGGAGGGCCAAGTGTCTGCGTGTTTTCACTCCAACCTTGTTCTTGAACGATGATTTAAGGTCACTAATTAGTAAGGAACTCCCCACACCTGGTTGTCTAGGTCTTAATTGAAAGGAAAAACCAAAAACCCGCAGACACTCTGCCGTCCGTGGAATGAGTTTGACACCCCCCTGTCCTACGAGCTTCGGAGCGTAATGATTTTCTGTTCTACCTGATAATGAATTGCACCCACCTGATGTCCCAGGTCTAAATCAGTCCCTGATTAGAGGGGAATCACCCACCTGGTGTCCCAGGTCTAAATCAGTCCCTGATTAGAGGGGAATCACCCACCTGATGTCCCAGGTCTAAATCAGTCCCTGATTAGAGGGGAATCACCCACCTGGTGTCCCAGGTCTAAATCAGTCCCTGATTAGAGGGGAATCATCCACCTGGTGTCCCAGGTCTAAATCAGTCCCTGATTAGAGGGGAATCATCCACCTGGTGTCCCAGGTCTAAATCAGTCCCTGATTAGAGGGGAATCACCCACCTGGTGTCCCAGGTCTAAATCAGTCCCTGATTAGAGGGGAATCACCCACCTGGTGTCCCAGGTCTAAATCAGTCCCTGATTAGAGGGGAATCATCCACCTGGTGTCCCAGGTCTAAATCAGTCCCTGATTAGAGGGGAATCATCCACCTGGTGTCCCAGGTCTAAATCAGTCCCTGATTAGAGGGGAATCATCCACCTGGTGTCCCAGGTCTAAATCAGTCCCTGATCAGAGGGGAATCATCCACCTGGTGTCCCAGGTCTAAATCAGTCCCTGATCAGAGGGGAATCATCCACCTGGTGTCCCAGGTCTAAATCAGTCCCTGATTAGAGGGGAATCATCCACCTGATGTCCCAGGTCTAAATCAGTCCCTGATTAGAGGGGAATCATCCACCTGATGTCCCAGGTCTAAATCAGTCCCTGATTAGAGGGGAATCATCCACCTGGTGTCTCAGGTCTAAATCAGTCCCTGATTAGAGGGGAATCATCCACCTGGTGTCCCAGGTCTAAATCAGTCCCTGATTAGAGGGGAATTAGGGAAAAAAGCAGTGGAACTGACTTTTAGTTCCAGATTAGAATTTGAGGGTGATAGTGCGGTGTAGGCTGAGAGATGGTTTATATTGCCCATGACAAAGATATTTTCACAGGCTTACATTTTTCAGTGTTTGTGTGAAAAATAATATGATGTGAAATGTAAGTTTGTTTTCTTGTGTATATGGAATACATTTTGAAATGTAAGACAGCTAGTTGATGTCTGTTTCTGTAGTCCTGGTACTGTAAGAAGATCTGCCATGACAGCCTGTTCTTGTTATATTGTGATCATTGTAACTGAACTTCACAATAACATGTTAAAGGTGTAAGGGGGTATTTAAAAGTGTAATGCAATCATAGATGGTTGCTTTTCTGTGTGATATTCCTCTGACCACAGCAATTTGTCCAATTGATTCTTAAAAGTATGATTGTGCAGTATGTGGTTTGCCCTGAAGGAGGCGGTATCGCACAATATTACACTTTAGTGATCAGGGGCACGTTTTAAAATGTTCAGATAGAAATATGTTATGTAGAACAAACTTGCCTCTGCACCCTGAGAACAAGGAATCATGTCTGCTCTATTCATGGCTTTACTTACTATCTGCAATGTTTGACAACGTTTGGCAACTGAACGTTGCCCTGGTATTGAAGAAGACATTAATTGTAGCTGAGAAAGTCCACCCTCAGTCTCTTGTGCATTAAAATAATTCCTTATCTTATCTTTGTGGTATGCATGTTTTTCAATGCATCTTTTCTGGATCTCGTGTCAGTATTATATAGTGGTTATAATTCCTCTGAGTTGTCATGCAGTTCATGATCAGAGCTACCTACTGAACACACAACACCTTCATGACTGAACTCAGTGTACAAAATATCCACACAAAAATACACTTTAATGATATCAAGATACATTTCTGTTGATTTTGATTTCATGAGTCCTTAGTTCATAGTACTGTTTGTATACACATGATCAGACAGGTGAATTAAAACCATACCAGACCACATTCTGTATGGTCATTCTGGCATGGCAGCTAATCCATGAGCACAAATGGGGGTGTAGAGGAAGTGACATGCTGTATGGAACACTGAGTAACAGGAAGCACTTCAGACTATTTCTCCCAGAACACAAAATGCAGAAGATAGTGACAGAGTATGGAACAGATTGTCAGTTACAGTCAGTTACATTATTAATGAAGTGACACACCTGGTGCCAATGAGAAGACAATGAACTGCAATAGGATGTCACATCATCTGAATAGACATGTCGAAGCTTAGAGGGGCAGGAGAGCCTCCATGACTGGCCAACATACACCTCTGAACTGTAAGAAGAGGTGGGAGGAGGAGAGGGAAAGAGTCGCTCCTCAGGAACCGTTGAGTGGAGTTCTCGTCCTCCTTTCCTCTCTCTCCCCGTGCGGCCGGCCAGCTCTTGGCTGTAGCGCAGAGGAATTCTCTAGTGGCCTTGGTAAATCTACCATTTAGAATAACAGCGGACTGCAGCCAGAGCCAGTGTGGGGGTCCTCACTGGACTGCGTCCCAATGGCACCCTATTCCCTATATAGTGCACAATGTAGGGAATAGGGTGCCATTGTAGCATATGACTGTGGCCAGGAAGAGAGAGGGGGTCTGACCTGGAGGTTAAACAGGAAGACACTGTTAAATGACTGCTCCTGGTTACTTGATTGCATGCAACGTTTTGACTGCATTAAGCTCAATATTTGTGTTAGCTCCCTGGGCTAATGCCTAGGAGTTTAGCTCAGTGGGCTTTCATAGTCTTGTGGTGTCACGTTAGTGTACAGACTGGCTTCAGTCTGGAGAAGGCTTCAGCTGTACAGCACTCAGTGGTATCATCAGAAACACACCTGTCAATCAATCAACTCATCAATCATACTAGTCAATCATACTAGTCAATCATAGTACTGATGCTTACTGAGATGCAGTTTCTGGGGTACTACTGTATGTCTGTAGCGTGTCTGTATGCATGTCTGTAGTGTGTCTGTATGAATGTCTGTAGTGTGCCTGTAGCGTGTCTGTATGCATGTCTGTAGTGTGTCTATGAATGTCTGTAGTGTGTCTGTAGCGTGTCTGTATGCATGTCTGTAGTGTGTCTGTATGCATGTCTGTAGTGTGTCTGTATGCATGTCTGTATGCATGTCTGCATGAATGTCTGTAGTGTGTCTGTATGCATGTCTGTAGCGTGTCTGTATGAATGTCTGTAGTGTGTCTGTATGCATGTCTGTAGCGTGTCTGTATGAATGTCTGCATGAATGTCTGTAGTGTGTCTGTATGAATGTCTGTAGCGTGTCTGTATGCATGTCTGTATGCATGTCTGCATGCATGTCTGCATGCATGTCTGTATGAATGTCTGCATGCATGTCTGCATGCATGTCTGTAGTGTGTCTGTATGCGTGTCTGTATGAATGTCTGTATGCGTGTCTGTATGCATGTCTGTATGCATGTCTGTATGCATGTCTGTAGTGTGTCTGTATGCATGTCTGTCTTTCGGACCGTCTGTAGCGTGTCTGTCTTTCGGACCGTCTGTAGCGTGTCTGTAGGACTGTCTGTAGCGTGTGTCTGTCTGCAGGACCGTCTGTAGCGTGTGTCTGTCTGTAGGACTGTCTGTAGCGTGTCTGTAGGACTGTCTGTAGCGTGTGTCTGTCTGCAGGACCGTCTGTAGCGTGTGTCTGTCTGTAGGACTGTCTGTAGCGTGTCTGTAGGACTGTCTGTAGCGTGTCCGTAGGACTGTCTGTAGCGTGTCTGTAGGACTGTCCGTAGGACTGTCTGTAGGACTGTCTGTAGCGTGTCCGTAGGACTATCTGTAGCGTGTCCGTAGGACTGTCTGTAGGACTGTCTATAGCGTGTCTGTAGGACTGTCTGTAGCGTGTCTGTAGGACTGTCTGTAGGACTGTCTGTAGCGTGTCTGTAGGACTGTCTGTAGGACTGCCTGTAGCGTGTCTGTAGGACTGTCTGTAGGACTGTCTGTAGCATGTGTCTGTCTGCAGGACCGTCTGTAGCGTGTGTCTGTCTGTAGGACTGTCTGTAGCGTGTCTGTAGGACTGTCTGTAGGACTGTCTGTAGCGTGTGTCTGTCTGTAGGACTGTCTGTAGCGTGTGTCTGTCTGCAGGACCGTCTGTAGCGTGTGTCTGTCTGCAGGACCGTCAGTAGCGTGTGTCTGTCTGCAGAACCGTCTGTAGCGTGTGTCTGTCTGTAGGACTGTCTGTAGCGTGTCTGTAGGACTGTCTGTAGCGTGTGTCTCTCTGTAGGACTGTCTGTAGCGTGTCTGTAGGACTGTCTGTAGGACTGTCTGTATCGTGTCCGTAGGACTGTCTGTAGCGTGTTTGTAGGACTGTCTGTAGCGTGTTTGTAGGACTGTCCGTAGGACTGTCTGTAGCGTGTCTGTAGGACTGTCTGTAGCGTGTCCGTAGGACTGTCTGTAGCGTGTCCGTAGGACTGTCTGTAGCGTGTCCGTAGGACTATCTGTAGGACTGTCTGTAGGACTGTCTATAGCGTGTCTGTAGGACTGTTGTAGCGTGTCTGTAGGACTGTCTGTAGGACTGTCTGTAGGACTGTCTGTAGCGTGTGTCTGTCTGCAGGACCGTCTGTAGCGTGTGTCTGTCTGTAGGACTGTCTGTAGCGTGTCTGTAGGACTGTCTGTAGCATGTGTCTGTCTGCAGGACCGTCTGTAGCGTGTGTCTGTCTGCAGGACCGTCTGTAGCGTGTCTGTCTGCAGGACCGTCTGTAGCGTGTGTCTGTCTGTAGGACTGTCTGTAGCGTGTCTGTAGGACTGTCTGTAGGACTGTCTGTAGCGTGTCCGTAGGACTGTCTGTAGCGTGTCTGTAGGACTGTCCGTAGGACTGTCTGTAGCGTGTCTGTAGGACTGTCTGTAGCGTGTCCGTAGGACTGTCTGTAGCGTGTCCGTAGGACTATCTGTAGGACTTTTTGTAGCGTGTCCGTAGGACTGTCTATAGCGTGTCTGTAGGACTGTCTGTAGCGTGTCTGTAGGACTGTCTGTAGCGTGTCTGTAGGACTGTCTGTAGGACTGTCTGTAGCGTGTCTGTAGGACTGTCTGTAGCGTGTCCATAGGACTGTCTGTAGGACTGTCTGTAGCGTGTCTGTAGGACTGTCTGTAGGACTGTCTGTAGCGTGTCTGTAGGACTGTCTGTAGCGTGTCCGTAGGACTGTCTGTAGGACTGTCTATAGCGTGTCTGTAGGACTGTCTGTAGCGTGTCTGTAGGACTGTCTGTAGCGTGTCTGCAGGACTGTCTGTAGCGTGTCTGCAGGACTGTCTGTAGGACTGTCTGTAGCGTGTCTGTAGGACTGTCTGTAGCGTGTCTGTAGGACTGTCTGTAGGACTGTCTGTAGCGTGTCCGTTACCACAACAGTAACATTTGTACCTTTTGAGTCCAATAATTCATCTTTAAACCAAATCAATTGAAAATCTCCTTTGAATCTTCCTAGTGCTACTTACTGTATGTACAACATTGTCACCCCAGTCGAGTGAACTCTAGTAAACCTCAGCATCACAGAGAGTAGTCACTACAGAAGGGACCAGCATGTTGAGGCAGCTGGATGCATGGGGTTGCACGTTAGCTGAAATCAGAGGACCTAAGCTATGTCTGCATCCCAAATAGCCCATACAGCCCTGGTCAAAAGCAGTGCACTCTGTAGGGAATAGGGTGCTATTTGAGACACACTGAATGTGCTGCTACAGACAGACGCTGTGACCTCCCTAATAGTAGGAATCCTAACGATGGAAGCTGGCCATCAGAGAATGTACCAGTTTGTTTACATTGCCATGGTAACCCAACCTCATGCACTACAAGTCATATGTGCCAGAACTGGACTTCAAAACCAGTAAAGTTTGTGTTTAATCATCAAGTATCTAGAATTATAATACTAACAACACATTCCCACTTTGAAACAACAAAGCTGAATGTCACATATCTATGGGTGGTTATGGGTGGGGATGGATCGTGAGGTATGGTATATGACAGAACACACCATGTACTATAATCCTATAGTACATCAGTACTGCTTATGGTGACTATATTTATACATGTTCGTACTGTATAAATATAGATAAGTATATTTCTATGTACATTTGGATATTTAAACATTGCATAAAGAATAAAATAAATAATACAAATATAATGAAACGTTACAGTGAGTACGATTTGAGAAACGCTATATTAGAGCCCAAAAATGTCCTAAATCAGGATAATAATACTTATTATATTTCAATAATAAACAGAAACAACGTCGGTGGACTACAATCTGGAGTAACTGAACGAGCTACACCATGTTACCTGCAGATTTACCATTTGGGACTGCTGGAATGACTTGTGAGAGTCTGTGTGTAGATGTGCGTGTATGTGTGTTTTTGCATGTAAAGTATCTGTCTGTGTGTCTTAGTATGTGTGTATGTGGGGGGGGGGGGGGGGGGGGGGGCTGCGATGGTGACACGGTCGGGGGGAGAATCAGGATAGTTAGGGTCCAATGTCTCTTTCACCTCCGGATGTCTGTGGCCTCAGGGTCTTCCTGCTCTGCCACCACCCCAGCCTCGGGGCTCTGTCGGCGGGGACCCTGGCTGCGGCTGCGGGGGTGGACATTGAAGCCTCCTTTACTGGACTTGTCCTTGTCCCCCTGTCGGGGGGGTCGGGGGTGGTCTGGTTCAGAGTGGGGAGACCCGTGGCGGCGGTGGTCGGGGGAGGAGGGGGCCTGGCCGGGAGGGGGGGTGAGGGAAGAGCAGACACTCAGGCTGTCACATAGAGCCCCCCAGTTCTGCTCACACTGCAGCCGAACGCTCCTGGTTAAGGCCTCCTTCACCTCCTCCCCACAGCTCAGTAGGATGTTGACCAGCTCCACATACGGCCTGCGGGGGGAAAGAAAGATCATGGGATTATTATGCTAATATAGGGCTGGACATCCACAGCTTGGTATGGGTGGTTGACCTTCTAGGTAAGTTAAAAGGGGAAGAGACAGAGAGAAGAGTAGAGAAAGGCAGAGAGAATGAGGCAGAGGGAGGAAGAGAGACAAAGGGTCAGAGATAAAGAGAGATATAGTTCTCCTCACCCTTCAGGAAAGAGAAGGGATGAGACGGACCGAGAAAGACACTGATGAATGCCACCATCCTCACCCTTTAGGGAAGAGGTCCTGGAAGTGGATCATCTCCACCATGACAGCAACATTCTCCTTGGCTGCAGAACACAGGTTGTGTCTGAGGTAGCACTCTCTCTGCAGCTGGAACACCATCTCTTTAATGGCCAAGCACTTCCTGCTGATGCAGCTGAACTTGTGTCTCAGGCCGTGGGCCATGCACTTCAGAGCATCCTTGATGAACGATTTACCCTAAACCCACACAGTAGATATAGAACACTCAACCCTAAACCCACAGACATATTAGAACACTCAACCCTAAACCCACACAGTAGATATAGAACACTCAACCCTAAACCCACACAGACATATTAGAACACTCAACCCTAAACCCACAGACATATTAGAACACTCAACCCTAAACCCACACAGACATATTAGAACACTCAACCCTAAACCCACAGACATATTAGAACACTCAACCCTAAACCCACACAGTAGATATAGAACACTCAACCCTAAACCCACACAGACATATTAGAACACTCAACCCTAAACCCACACAGACATATTAGAAAACTCAACCCTAAACCCACACAGACATATTAGAACACTCAACCCTAAACCCACAGACATATTAGAACACTCAACCCTAAACCCACACAGACATATTAGAAAACTCAACCCTTACCCTAAACCCACACAGACAAACTCAGTAAAAAAAGAAAAGTCAATTTTCAGGACCCTGTCTTTCAAAGATAATTCGTAAAAATTCAAATAACTTCATTGTAAAGTGTTTAAACACTGTTTCCCATGCTTGTTCAATGAAACAGGTGCAATTATCTGCAGCTTACAGATCATTGCACTGGTACATAGCCCATCTGTAATTAACCCACCCAACTACCTCACCCCCATATTGTTCTTTTTTTCTTCTCCTTTGCACCCCAGTATCTACTTACACATTCATCTTCTGCACATCTATCACTCGTGTTTAATTGCTAAATTGTAATTATTTCATCACTATGGCCTATTTATTGCCTTACCGTCCTAATCTTACTTCATTTGCACACACTGTATATAGACTTTTCTATTGTGTTATTGACTGTACGTTTGTTTATTCCATGTGTACCTCTGTGTTGTGTCGCACTGCTTTGCTTTATCTTGGCCAGGTTGCAGTTGTAAATAAGAACTTGTTCTCAACTGGCCTACCTGGTTAAATAAAAAATAAATAAAAATGAAATAAAAACCATAAACAATGAATGAACATGAACCTGTGGAACGGTCATTAAGACACTATAACCTTACAGATGGTAGGCAATTAAGGTCACAGTTATGAAAACTTAGGACACTAAAGAGGCCTTTCTACTGACTCTGAAAAACACCAAAAGAAAGATGCCCAGGGTCCCTGCTCATCTACGTGAACGTGCCTTAGGCATGCTGCAAGGAGGCATGAGGACTGCAGATGTGGCCAGGGCAATAAATTGCAATGTCCGT
The DNA here is from genome assembly GCF_901001165.1 of Salmo trutta. Lineage (NCBI taxonomy): Eukaryota > Metazoa > Chordata > Actinopteri > Salmoniformes > Salmonidae > Salmo > Salmo trutta. Next base: position 10,851,594 of record NC_042959.1, on the reverse strand, counting down.
ACTGTGAGACACCTAAGACAGCACTACAGGAAGACAGGACGGACAGCTGCGGATCATCCTCGCAGTGGCAGACCTCGTGTAACAACATCTGCACAGGATCGGTACATCCGAACATCACACCTGCAGGACAGGTACAGGATGGCAACAACAATTGCCCGAGTTACACCAGGAACGCACAATCCCTCCATCAGTGCTCAGACTGTCTGCAATAGGCTGAGAGAGGCTGGACTGAGGGCTTGTAGGCCTGTTGTAAGGCAGGTCCTCACCAGACATCACCGGCAACAACGTCGCCTATGGGCACAAACCTACCGTCACTGGACCAGACAGGACTGGCAAAAAGTGCTCTTCACTGACGAGTCGCGGTTTTGTCCCACCAGGGGTGGTGGTCGGATTCGCGTTTATCGTCGAAGGAATGAGCGTTACACTGAGGCCTGTACTCTGGAGCGGGATCGATTTGGAGGTGGAGGGTCCGTCATGGTCTGGGGCGGTGTGTCACAGCATCATCGGACTGAGCTTGTTGTCATTGCAGGCAATCTCAACGCTGTGCGTTACAGGGAAGACATCCTCCTCCCTCATGTGGTACCCTTCCTGCAGGCTCATCCTGACATGACCCTCCAGCATGACAACGCTACCAGCCATACTGCTCGTTCTGTGCGTGATTTCCTGCAAGACAGGAATGTCAGTGTTCTGCCATGGCCAGCGAAGAGCCCGGATCTCAATCCCATGGAGCACGTCTGGGACCTGTTGGATCGGAGGGTGAGGGCTAGGGCCATTCCCCCCAGAAATATCCGGGAACTTGCAGGTGCATTGGTGGAAGAGTGGGGTAACATCTCACAGCAAGAACTGGTAAATCTGGTGCAGTCCATGAGGAGGAGATGCACTGCAGTACTTAATGCAGCTGGTGGCCACACCAGACACTGACTGTTACTTTTGATTTTGACCCCCCCTTTGTTCAGGGATACATTATTCCATTTATGTTAGTCACATGTCTGTGGAACTTGTTCAGTTTATGTCTCAGTTGATGAATCTTATGTTTATACAAATATTTACATGTTAAGTTTGCTGAAAATAAACACAGTTGACAGTGAGAGGAAGTTACTTTTTTTGTTGAGGTTTAGAACACTCAACCCTAAACCCACACACACACATATAGAACACTCAACCCTAAACACACACACACATATAGAACACTCAACCCTAAACACACACACACATATAGAACACACAGGCATATAGAACACTCAACCCTAAACACACACACATGCATATAGAACACTCAACCCTAAACACACACACAGGCATATAGAACACTCAACCCTAAACACACACACATGCATATAGAACACTCAACCCTAAACACACACACAGGCATATAGAACACTCAACACTAAACCCACAGGCATATAGAACACTCAACCCTAAACACACACACACATATAGAACACACAGGCATATAGAACACTCAACCCTAAACACACACACATGCATATAGAACACTCAACCCTAAACACACACACAGGCATATAGAACACTCAACCCTAAACACACACACAGGCATGTAGAACACTCAACCCTAAACCCACAGGCATATAGAACACTCAACCCTAAACACACACACACATATAGAACACTCAACCCTAAACACACACACACATATAGAACACTCAACCCTAAACACACACACACATATAGAACACACAGGCATATAGAACACTCAACCCTAAACACACACACATGCATATAGAACACTCAACCCTAAACACACACACAGGCATATAGAACACTCAACCCTAAACACACACACATGCATATAGAACACTCAACCCTAAACACACACAGGCATATAGAACACTCAACACTAAACCCACAGGCATATAGAACACTCAACCCTAAACACACACACACATATAGAACACACAGGCATATAGAACACTCAACCCTAAACACACACACATGCATATAGAACACTCAACCCTAAACACACACACAGGCATATAGAACACTCAACCCTAAACACACACACATGCATATAGAACACTCACCCCTAAACACACACACAGGCATATAGAACACTCAACGCTAAACACACACACAGGCATATAGAACACTCAACCCTAAACACACACACAGGCATATAGAACACTCAACCATTAATGATTGTATTTATTTGACCAGGTAAATTGACTGAGGACACATTCTTATTTACAGCAACGACCTGGGGAATAATTGCAAGGGAGAGGAGAGGGGTTGAATGGACCAATTAGAAGCTGGGGATTATTGGATTGGTTCATTGTGGTGAACCAATAAAAACCTGCTAACCCATGAACATACGTGTTGTAGTTCTAGGGTGGTTAGAACTAATTCCTCTGTGACCCAGTCTGATGGCCCGGTGAGAGGCCGGGACAAAGCCTGTTCTACCCGTCTGACAGGGGATCTGGCTGGGAGTTGTGCCAGCTGGCTACCCCTGGATCTGGAGCCCTCTGCCCTGATACACAGAGACCTGACCTCCGTGGGAGAGGAAAGGGGACTGGGGTACACACACACACACACACACACACATGTTGGCTACGGATGCAAACAACTCAATAAATCCACGCGTGCACTAACTTGTACGCACATACACATGTAGTCTTAAACCCACAAACATGCAGAGTGCCTTACCTGGGAATCAAACTTTCCGGCGTTATGTAGGAAGGTCAGACAGATCTCCTGCAGGCCTCTGATCTCACAGGAGTTGTTCTCAAAACACTCAAACACACCACAGCCCACGTCTCCGGCACTCACCAGACAGTGCTGGATCTCAGCTGGAGGGAGAGAGATGGAGAGAGAGAGAGTAGTCACTGACAGTTACAGTCTACTATCAAGCATCAACCTCTATTCCCATTACATGTAGTGATACAGGCCATGGTCTTAAGCATAGTCTCAGAGCCGATTGTCATCTTTTTAACCTAAGGTTCTGCTAGAGTAAGAGTTCTAGCATCCTTTTCTCAAATAGAGACCCACTTGGGACCGTATTGTGCGTCCCCTTGTTTCTTTGTCCACGTGTAACAAACAAAAACATTTAACAAAAAAAAGTTTCAGGTTTTCATCGTTTCCCGCCAGGTTACTCTCTGGCCAATCAGTAACATGAATCCTTCAGCTGGGGAGGAAATAAAATGACGAGTGGTTTGATCTGAACAGCCAGGCTGGGATTTGAGTTCCACTGGCAGATAGCTCCTATGTGGACCCTGGTCCAAAGTAGTGCACTATATAGGATTCCTTTTGGGATTCACATTCTTTCTACTGTCAGTATAGTAGATGAATACTAAACCAGCCTCCAGGCTTTGGTGCCAGAGACAAGAAAACAACATGTCTCTGTGGAGAGAGGAGAAGACAACATCATGTCTCTGTGGAGAGAGGAGAAGACAAGAAAACATCATGTCTCTGTGGAGAGAGGAGAAGACAAGAAAACAACATGTCTCTGTAGAGAGAGGAGAAGACAAGAAAACAACATGTCTCTGTGGAGAGAGGAGAAGACAAGAAAACATGTCTCTGTGGAGAGAGGAGACAAGAAAACAACATGTCTCTGTGGAGAGAGGAGACAAGAAAACAACATGTCTCTGGAGAGAGGAGACAAGAAAACAACATGTCTCTGTGGAGAGAGAAGACAAGAAAACAACATGTCTCTGTGGAGAGAGAAGACAAGAAAACATGTCTCTGTGGAGAGAGGAGACAAGAAAACAACATGTCTCTGTGGAGAGAGGAGACAAGAAAACAACATGTCTCTGTGGAGAGAGGAGACAAGAAAACAACATGTCTCTGTGGAGAGAGGAGACAAGAAAACAACATGTCTCTGTGGAGAGAGGAGACAAGAAAACAACATGTCTCTGTGGAGAGAGGAGACAAGAAAACAACATGTCTCTGTGGAGAGAGGAGACAAGAAAACAACATGTCTCTGTGGAGAGAGGGGACAAGAAAACATGTCTCTGTGGAGAGAGGAGACAAGAAAACAACATGTCTCTGTGGAGAGAGAAGACAAGAAAACAACGTCTCTTCACAGAGAGAAGAATGCAGATGAATGCAGGGTGACAGAGATTATTACTGTGTCATTCTGCGTCAAAATACATCTGCATTGCCTGGCGTGAGGATAGGAGGGGATGCTGCACTGCAGATACAGCGTTGGGTACTAGACACCATACAAACGCAGAACGTGTGTATCTCTATTGTGCCTTTACGGAGTTGAAGTCAACAGGTGTCAGTTTTCCTGGTATTAAACTATCATGTAGATGAGACTGACTGTGTATTAGTTTATCTAGAATTAGTCTTTCCTGTCTGTGTTGCCAGTATACATATTTGACCCCCATCTGCTTTTCACAGGAACTTTCTAAGTGACTGCTTGGCTGGGCTGCGGTGGGGAGATGGACTGGTGACTGGTCCCGTCCCAAATGGAACCCTATTCCCTATATAGTGCACTATAGGGAATAGAGTGGGACACATAACATCTTTCATAATGCAGTCTAATGTGACATGACTCTGGTAAGACCAGTGGTTGATGTTTACATTGAAACCGGAATATCCAAATATACAGAAGAGAAGATGTGTGTAACAGTCCAGTCCAGGGCTGTAGTAGGTTGGCAGGTGACGCCACCCTTGGGCCTCTTGCTCTCCATGTAACTCAGTTGGTAGAGCATGGCGCCTTCGCAACACCAAGGTTGTGGGTTCGGTTCCCACGGGGGACCAGATTGAAAAAAAAACACACAAAAAAAAAATATGAAAATGTATATATACACACACTCACTAATATAAGTCACTCTGGATAAGAGTGTCTGCTAAATGACTGAAATGTCAATGTTATACAACGTCTGATGAGTGGCAGCCAAGGAGGACAGAAATAAAACAAATGATAGTGGACTAAAAAGAAATGACCAGGAGAGAGGGAAAAGTCTGCCTGTTAACCCCAAATGATAGGATATTTAGAGAGGCCTTCCCAAAGGAGAAAAGCAGCCATTTTCAGTTTATGTAAACGGTTATGTAACATATAGTATATATGGACACACTGTTAGGCTACACACACTGTAGGCCTATTATAAGTGTTTATTTTGGACTATACAGGTTCAAAACATTTATTTGAATAACTTCAGTAATCAGTCTTGAAGAACCACAGAGAGACTGAGTCCCATCAGTTGGGACCTGAAAGGTCATTCATCTCCCTCTCCTCTAGTCACTGAGGCATTCTGTCCACGTGGGATAGAGTCACTAACTACTCCGGGTATGGCACTTCATATGGGCCGTTGAGAACGGATCAACATGAGAGAAAAAACGTAGGATATACAGCATATCTTAATGGGAGATATGCATTCATTAATATACCTATAGCATTTCAACAGCGGATCACTGTAAGTGTGATATTTGATAGCCTAGGCAGATTAATCTCACGAGCCCTCCGGTCAGAGTAAATAACGAATTAACGCAGTAGATTTATTTGAGAAATGATGCTCGTCAACAAGCACTGCTCTGTTGGGGGGGAGAGGTTTGTGTGTCTGAGATGGAGGGGGAGAGGGGGTTGGTGTAAGGGATGTGGGCATTGGGTTGAACTTTGGTGCGCTGCAGGAAAAGTGAGCTGCTGTCGGCAGCGAGTGCTTGTGTTGGCGTTTACACGGGAATGTGCGTGGATCGTACGAGCTGGCCGCAACGTGCATTGAATTACACAGTGGTGTGAGACTGACTGAGGGACTCTACTGTGCAGAGCTGCGTCAGAGCTGTCCCTGCAACTACAACGATTTAAACCCTTACATTCTCATGATTTCTATATTGATTAATGGAGAATTATTTCAGAATATTGGTTATTGTAAATAGACTGTAGCCCTTTCCTAAGATTCCTGTTAAGAATGCTGAAACAGCCCTGCATGAGGCGATTGCATCATTCCCTATCAACATGCGTTGTAGGAGCCTAACAACCAGCAGTACAAGCCTGGAGTACAAGCCTGGAGTACACTGTAGGGGCACAGACACCAATAGTGTTTGCTGGACGAGAGTACTTAACATCTCTGAACGTAAATTGCGAACCGATTTTACATGTAGAATCGTGTTAAAAATGTCGGCAGTCAGGCGTCTACAGCGGGTGGTCCCTAAAACACAGCGCGCGGAATGTTCGGCAGATGAACACTAGATCCACATTCAGTGCGATGTGTGCGAACCTTAAAGAGCCCTGAATTTCACTGTATCTTACAGGTAACTCAGTGGCGAGTAAAATTCTGTATTTCATATTACAACAGCGTAAAATTGACTGTATTATACTTAAGTAATAAAGCCCGAGAGGGTGTGCTATATGGCCAATATACCACGGCTAAATTGTTCTTACACAAGACACAAAGCGGAGTGCCTGGATACAGACCTTAGCTGGGGTAAGGTTTCTGGTGCTCCAAAGATACAGTAAGGTACTGTATTCTGTTGGGTGGAAATACAGTACCATATGAAATATAACATTTCCCCCCCAAAAAAATATACAAATATACTATTTTCCCATAATTTATAGTATGTTACAGTTAAACATTAGATTTTTTTATTTTTTTAGTTACTGTTGATAATACCTAAAATTACAGTTGTCCATTACAGTCAGTGGTGATTTTAGCATGTAAATATTGGTGGCGCAAAATTTTTTTTAAAAAAAATTAGGTTTTAGATACATTCCAGCAAAGCCACTACACAACACACCCCAAAAAATACATGAATTTCACTCTAACGGTGACAAATGGTGCCCACAAACTGTTAGGGCCTACATAATAGCTGTCCCACCAGCAGAGCTTTCTTTTCAGCACCATGGAGTGAATCCTTACCACTGCTACACCTGGCTATCAGTGGATCCTTGTCTGGCAGCGAAACAGTTCATTCAGCCTCATTTACTGCCTTTTAAAAAAACATAGCTGATGTGGCTGACTTGCTTAAACAAAATGTGGTTTCTACTGACAATTGATATGTACAAACTATGGCATAAGGGAATGCTGAGCGGATAAGAGGCAATCCATTTCGATTAAGACATTAATGAGTGAGCTAAGATGGACGTAGTCAATATAACTATTTGTTCAGCACTTTTGAAATGTACAGTGACAGAATTCAGAACATGGGAAGGTTTTTACAGTATTCTCCCTCTACACCAAGTCAGAACCGTAAGATAAATAAAGGGGGCATATTGGCAAAGAATGAAAGTTCTTACAATATTTGATGACATTTCTCTAAAACAGGCTATGGGCTACATGTGCACTACCAAGTAAGAACAGACGAAATTAAGAGGAGAAAGGAACCAAATTATTAAGGTGAGACACATGGGCTACTAACAGCTTACTCCACAACATACACTTAGTATTACTTTCTTAGCTACAGTATACATATCTCCCTGGCATATTACAATATTTATGCAGCAGCATACAATACATTTTGAAGACTCACTGTTGTGCTGTGCTCACTTGAACAGGAAGGTGGCACAGCGGTCCTTCTTGTGGGCAAATTTTGTCATGAGACTTTATCATCAAAGTCTGGGATTCTCTGGATTTATGGTTCTTTCAAGACAACTGGGAACTCAGGGAAAAAATAAATAAAAAAATAGGTTGAATCATGACGTCAGTGATCTTTAGGTCGCAGCTCTAGAAAGAGGCCCAAGTTCCCGACTTGGAATTCCGAGTTGGATGACCGTTCCCAGTTGTCTTGAACTAACTGAAGTCTGAGATTTCCCAGTTTCCAGTTGTTTTGAACACGGCAGAAGTCATGCTGGATTGACAGCATGGCCAATGTATTCAACCTTTTTTGGCCAATGGTTTTCCGTGTCACACCAGCCTTCGCTTTGGCTCCCCCTCCTGTCCAGCTCAGGCGTTCGGCTTTGCCGGCCTTCTAGCTGCTGCCGAACTTGCTGCTGGCAAACGCTCTTCACTCATCAACATTACACACACATGGTTCCAATCCCCACTCAATCACTGTATATATACAGTCCCTCTGTCATTTGTCTTTGTAAATGTTGCTTGTTTTCCTGAGACGAATCTCTCCTACTATTTCCAGAATACTTTATTATTTTTCACTTTGGGTTTCATCCCGCTTTTATATATGGTGCTTTAATAAATTCATTAGTTCTAAATCTGCGACTGCCTCCTCCTCTCTACACTTGTGACATTGCGTGTGAATGTTTATCCTTTAAAGCTTGGAAAAGAGACCCTTAAACCCAGACTTGGACCACACACCCACTCCACTGAAAAGCAGGCTAGTGATTGTTTTGCAACGCTTGCAGTTAGCCACTGATTCCTAACAAAACCACTCATTGTTGAATTTGCGATTTCCAACTTGTTGTGTAATGTTCATGTCCAATGGCCGATGAGCACCGATACGTGTTATCTATAATTTATCTTCATATGACAAGGATTGAGAAGGATTTGCTTGCTTGCTAGCTACGATTTTTAAAGTATGATGTTGACATGATCAGTCCAATCAAAGCAACGGTAGATATAACTTGATCCAGGCTGTATATCCGACCGTGATTGGCAGTCCCATAGTGCGGCACACAATTGGCCCAGTGTCGTCCAGGTTTGACCAGGGTAGGCTGTCATTGTAAATAAGAATTTGTTCTTAGCTGACTTGCTAAATAAAAAAAATCATTTAAATTACACGTCATTTTATCTGTGGCCAATGACCTTGAGCCTTCTTGGATGGGCACTTCTACTGTAAATCTATGGCAGCACCCAAGGGGCTTACTCTTTAACTCTCCCTGTAGATTGAGGAGACGTACTGTCCCCATGAGTGACAGAACAGTGAGCCAATCACAGCGAAACTAGAGAACATTACCAACCCCTACACTCCGTATTTTCCGCTGGCTGCCCCAGAGAGCACTGAGCTAGGCTGAAACACCTGCATTTTGGAGCTGCCTGACTCAAGAAAGCAAACATGAGACCATGTTTGTAAGCGGCTTTATTAACTTATTTTTATTTTTTTACATCGCTTACAAACTGATATATGACATGTATTAATGCAAAAATAACATGCAAAACAGGCAACAATATATATATATATATATATATATTGTTGCCTGTTTTGCATGTTATTTTATATATATAGATAGATATATATATATATATATATATATATTATTTTTTATAGCTAAACAGGTGGGGCCTGAATGACGGTCGCCACTGATTACAGTGTAGCCTCTATTTCAACCACATGACAATCAGTCATATGTGGTAGCCTGCTCATAGGCTAAGTCATTTTGACAAATTTGTTTCATTTAAATGCAAAACGCATACTCGTTGTCAATGGATCGGCTGGATGTTGGCTAACTTTGAACCAATCACGTTGTATCGAGCATACCCAGAAACACAAACGCAATCACATACACACACCTAGAGGCGCTGCCATATACACTGTCTATCATGACTTACCTTGTGTCTATTAACAGTTTACTTACATACTGCATTTCTGTCTCCCTGTATTTGCAATATATGCACTTTGTGGATAATCTGAAATGGTAATCTCATCCATGATAAAACCAGTATTTCGGGTCAAGAAACAGATGAACGGAGAGAGAGAGAGAACGTGTTCCTCGCTCTAATATCCACAGCGCGGAGAGCACGTGCACACACAAGCATGCGGTACCCCTCGCGCGTATTTATTCCACTGACCTGTATTCTGATAACACATCATTTCAACATCGACCCACTTCCCATACCAAGTCAGTCTGATGAGATTATATATATATTCGTGTGTGTGAGCACGTCTGTATGGGCTCTTTCTTACCTGTGTTCTGCAGAGACATACGTCCTTTCTGGCTCGCCGGTTTCTCTGACGGGTTGTCATGAACATTGATATTATCCAATCCCAACACTTGCTCCAAAACTGACAAAACCAGCAGCGCTATTGCAAATTTGATCAACATTTCTGCCTCTCTATCTGCGAAGACCCGTAGGTACCTGTGTTATAGTCTGCCTTCTCTCCGCTCTGAAACAACGATGCAGTGTTGTATCGGAAACGCGCCGTTCCAACCAGCCAGTCTGCTCTCTGTCTGTCTGTGGTAACTCGTTATTCAGACAGGCAGCGCAGAGAGAGAGAGAGAGAGAGAGTGAAGGCTGGGACCGCAGGGATGCTGCCTATATTTCCCAGAGCCAGGGCGGGTCGTCAATTTAGATGGAGTCAAGCAGGTGTTGTCAGCCAAGCTCAGCGACCAATCAGAGACGCAGACTTCCACGTCCAAGGTTGAGAGGGGCGTGTCCAGTGAAAGTCCCGTCTTGCCATAAAAGCTCTTGTAAAAAAAAAAGTGTCTATGAGTAGGTGGTTATTTGCTAGTGTTTGGCAAAGAAACCTGTGTCTCTTGTTGTTGCTTGCATCGGAGGAAAGAAATTTGCAGCAGATGTAAACAGACCTGTCAGAATCACGTTGGCATGCCAACAGCTATTAGCCTACAATGTAATAACATTTAATGATATTTACTGGACACATCTGTTGTGGTTAGATTTAGGTAATACTTTGAATAACATATTGGTGGATACAAGGGAAAACATTCTTGGCAAACATATTTTCCTACAACATATGAGGAAACAATGTATTGATTGGTATATATTCCCAGCACTAACCTTACTGTATTTACACTCTAATATATTTGCTGTGTTATTACATGTTTATGATTTTGTTGTTTATTGCAGTTGCACTATCCACCATGTCTATATGTATGCACGTTTCCTAATGAATCAGTAATGTATTAACTCGTGCACGTGCCCACTGTCAGTGCTTCCTCTCCAAGAGAAACTGTAGCAAGAGACTGTAGCAGTTTCCAAGACAAACTGAACAGATTGTCAAAGTACATGCATACAGTACAGAACATATTCTTCTTTCCATACTTTCGCTGAATTCACTCCTTTCATAGACAGTCAGTCAATGGACTCCTGGACCATGCAGGTGTTGGTGTTGTCCTGGAGCCACGCATGTTCTAAACATGAGCAGGGAGGAACTGGAGAGGCATGGTGGGATTCTCATCCAACACACACGCTGGGAGACGCATAGCTGCAGCTGGCAAGGTGCACCATCATGCCAGGGCTCAGACAATACGGGAAGAGAAGAGAGGAGGTAAGGAGGAGAAGAGAAGAGTGGGTGGCAGGACAGTGACAGGCTGGTAGCGTTTGGCAGGGATTGCATCATTCGGAAGCCACCCCATACAGGCAGAACAAACACTCAGAGAGAAACACAGAAACAGTGTGTAGTGATGTTAATGTGGACATGTTTAACTATTAACACTATTAACATTCCATTGTCCCTTCCAAGCTGGGTACCTGGGTCTGAACACCTCCCTCTGCAACTGGATCCTGGACTTCCTGACGGGCCGACCCCAGGTGGTGAGGGTAGGCAACATCACCTCCACCACGCTGAACCTTAACACAGGGGCCCCACAGGGGTGTGTGCTTAGTCCCCTACTGTACTCCCTGTTCACCCACGACTGTGTGGCCTTGCACGACTCCAACACCATTATCAAGTTCGCTGACGACATGACCTGATCACCGGTGACGGTGAGGGAGGAGGTTAGTGACCTGGCAGTGTGGTGCCGGAGCAACAACCACTGCCTCAATGTCAACAAGACCAAGGAGCTTATCGTGGACTACAGGAAACGGGGGGGAGCATGCCCCATCCACATCGACGGGGCGGCAGTGGAGCAGGTAGACAGCTTCAAGTTCCTCGATGTCCAAACCACTAAAGACTTAAAATGGTCCAAACACACACGCACTGTTGGGAAGAAGGTGTGACAGTGCCTCTTCCCCCTCGGGAGGTTGAACAGGTTTGGCCTGGGTCCTCAAATCCTGAAAAGGTTTTACAGCTGTACCATTGAGAGCATATTCACTGGCTGCATCACTGCTTGGTATGACAATAGCACCGCCTTCGGTCGCACGGCGCTACAGAGGGTTGTGCGGACAGCCCAGTACACCACTGGGGCCGAGCTACCTTTCATTCAGAATCTCTATCAGGTGGTGAAAATTGTAATTTTTTAACCTTTACCGTCAATTAAATACAAAACTCAGATTTTTTCCATATTCGCATATGTTGTAACTTTGACATAATGTAAAATGTTTGTGTTCTGCCTGCCAACGGTTGAGACACAACATGCTCTTAAATACAGTAGGGGTGTCCTGTTTTCTCTGATAAATGTACTAAAATGGGAATACAATTGAAATGTGAACTTTCAAATGGTACCGCAAATATGGTTGGAGGGCCACACATCAGAGAATGTTAACATCTGTTGTTCTAAATTCTACTGTCAATCCTCCATAGGAAACCTACTTATATCATTGAAATATATACGGCTCAAAAAAATAAAGGGAACACTTAACCAACACATCCTAGATCTGAATGAAAGAAATAATCTTATTAAATACTTTTTTCTTTACATAGTTGAATGTGCTGACAACAAAATCACACAAAAATAATCAATGGAAATCCAATTTATCAACCCATGGAGGTCTGGATTTGGAGTCACACTCAAAATTAAAGTGGAAAACCACACTACAGGCTGATCCAACTTTGATGTAATGTCCTTAAAACAAGTCAAAATGAAGCTCAGTTGTGTGTGTGGCCTCCACGTGTCTGTATGACCTCCCTACAACGCCTGGGCATGCTCCTGATGAGGTGGCGGATGGTCACCTGAGGGATCTCCTCCCAGACCTGGACTAAAGCATCCGCCAACTCCTGGACAGTCTGATGTGCAACGTGGCGTTGGTGGATGGAGCGAGACATGATGTCCCAGATGTGCTCAATTGGATTCAGGTCTGGGGAACGAGCGGGCCAGTCCATAGCATCAATGCCTTCCTCTTGCAGGAACTGCTGACACACTCCAGCCACATGAGGTCTAGCATTAGGAGGAACCCAGGGCCAACCGCACCAGCATATGGTCTCACAAGGGGTCTGAGGATCTCATCTCGGTACCTAATGGCAGTCAGGCTACCTCTGGCGAGCACATGGAGGGCTGTGCGGCCCCCCCCAAAGAAATGCCACCCCACACCATGACTGACCCACCGCCAAACCGGTCATGCTGGAGGATGTTGCAGGCAGCAGAACGTTCTCCACGGCGTCTCCAGAATCTGTCACATCTGCCACGTGCTCAGTGTGAACCTGCTTTCATCTGTGAAGAGCACAGGGCGCCAGTGGCGAATTTGCCAATCTTGGTGTTCTCTGGCAAATGCCAAACGTCCTGCACGGTGTTGGGCTGTAAGCACAACCCCCACCTGTGGACGTTGGGCCCTCATACCACCCTCATGGAGTCTGTTTCTGACCGTTTGAGCAAACACATGCACATTTGTGGCCTGCTGGAGGTCATTTTGCAGGGCTCTGGCAGTGCTCCTCCTGCTCCTGCTTGCACAAAGGCGAAGGTAGCGGTCCTGCTGCTGGGTTGTTGCCCTCCTACGGCCTCCTCCACGTCTCCTGATGTACTGGCCTGTCTCCTGGTAGCGCCTCCATGCTCTGGACACTATGCTGACAGACACAGCAAACCTTCTTGCCACAGCTCGCATTGATGTGCCATCCTGGATGAGCTGCACTACCTGAGCCACTTGTGTGGGTTGTAGACTCCATCTCATGCTACCACTGGAGTGAAAGCACCGCCAGCATTCAAAAGTGACCAAAACATCAGCCAGGAAGCATAGGAACTGAGAAGTGGTCTGTGGTCCCCACCTGCAGAACCACTCCTTTATTGGGGGTGTCTTGCTAATTGCCTATAATTTCCACCTGTTGTCTATTCCATTTGCACAACAGCATGTGAAATTTATTGTCAATCAGTATTGCTTCCTAAGTGGACAGTTTGATTTCACAGAAGTGTGATTGACTTGGAGTTACATTGTTTTGTTTAAGTGTTCCCTTTATTTTTTGAACAGTGTATATAATAGAATAGACATGTGTAATGGTCGTCGTATGGCGTAGTCCAAGGCGCCGCTGGTTGAGTGCTCATATTTACTTTAATTGAACACTTACAAAACAAAAAAACAAACAAACGAACAACAGTCTTGCAGGCTACACAAAGCAATGCAAAAACAACTTCCCACAAACGACAGGTGAAAAAGGGCTACCTAAGTATGACTCCCAATCAGCAACAACGATGTACAGCTGTTCCTGATTGAGAGCCATACCCGGCCAACACAAAGAAATATACAACATAGAACATAGAAATACAAAACCAGAACAATACCCCAAAACCCCAGAACACATAAAACAAACACCCGTCTTACATAAGAACATATCCCAACAAACCCCGAACCACATAAAACAAACACCCCCTGCCACGTCCTGACCAAACTACAATAACAAATAACCCCTTTACTGGTCAGGACGTGACAACATGCCCATTTAAGTTGACAGTTAATGGTGGGTGGACTGGCAGTCATCTTTGTGGTAGTAATTAGAAGTTAAACATTAAATTACATTTAAATTACAATGGTTTACCAGCTAAATTGCAGTGGTCTGAAGGGATAAGTCTGTTCTATGAGTTATACTTCTATGATTGAAATGACACCCACCCTGTATTTAAAAGCATGTTGTCTCAACCAATGGCCGGCACAACACCAGAAAATCTGATCATGTGAAATAGGGTCTAAACTACAATATATGCATAAACGGAATATATATATAAAAATAAGAGTTTGTGTTTTTAGATAATATATGTTAAAGGTTTATAAATGACTATTACAAAATCATTTTTTAAACAATCATAAAATAGTTTTACAACACTGTTTGTAAGCTTTTCAATTATATAAAACTCAACCGTTTATCTTTTCCAGTAATGAAGACATGGATGTTTCATGGTGGGGTATGCAGAATGGGTCAACTTTGAGCACATTTGTCTCCTGAATGTTTTGGTATTCAGGTCCAAAACATCCCTTTCTGAAAACTTATTCCATGGACAAACATGTATGGAAAGTTTTGTTTAATTCAAAAGGGATGCTTTCAAAAAGTGATTGAATTCAAATGGATTGAACCATGAGGAATGTTGGTCCAAAGTTGCATACCAGCTACCAGCTATATGTTAATATACTCCAGACCACTTGGCTGAGTCAAAGATGTGATTTTATATAGGCTGCAGTGATATAGGTTACTCGGTTACTCAAATCACCACTGTGACTAGCCCCAAATATAAACATGTAATTGAGATTTATATTACACTGCGTGCTATCTGTTGTTTTTTCCAAATGTGTCAAGCAGCAACGTTTTATGAGTGGTTTTGGCACGGGTTCGCCTGATAAGCTCCTATATTTAGTCTGGCCATGCAATCACCATTTAGATTATACAGCATCTCATCCCTCGTAGGAGAGAGGGTCGTCTTCTAATTGTTAACCATAGTTATGATGATCATGATCATGCCACGACTCGGAAATATTCCCGTCTGGTTTGATTATTTATCGTCTTAAATTGGCCTGCAGTGCAGCGAGCGGGATGAATCGTGCAAAATGTACCACATCTGTGGAATAAACGGAACGAGATGTAGCCTGGCCATCTCGAGGAATTCAGAGCCGCTGAGAAATAGTCGTTTTGGCGAAGTTCATGCTAAAGCTGAAAATAGCCCGGAGAGACTCGCAGAGAGAGCAGTGGTAAGGTTTTACTCGGCAGACGTAAGAATCAGAACGGAATGAGATGAGCAACGGAAATCGGAGAGGTGTCATTATGATAAATAGATGAACAGAATTATTAAGAATAAACAGACTAGCCAACTTTCCTCTTGCCTACATCACCACTTTAAGCGACTGTGTGCTGATTCATTCTTTCTGAAAACAAAACATTGCCTACTGTAGCCTATGAAACGTTACATAGGATATAACCTAACATTGTGAAACACCATAACAGTGACATGAAATGATCCACCTCTCAAAGAATGGCAACTGAAACTGCAAAGGGTAGGGGTGCGTGATCACTTTTGGAAACAGTGTAGGTGTTGTGTATGCAGTGTTGCCCCCCGCGCCCGCTGCCTGTAGACTGGCTGTACCCACCTCCCAGCCCGCTGCCTGTAGGTTGGCTGGCTGTACCCACCTCCCAGCCCGCTGGCTGTACCCACCTCCCAGCCCGCTGGCTGTACCCACCTCCCAGCCCGCTGGCTGTACCCACCTCCCGGCCCGCTGCCTGTAGGCTGGCTGTACCCACCTCTCGGCCTGCTGCCTGTAGGTTGGCTGTACCCACCTCCCAGCCCACTGCCTGTAGGTTGGCTGTACCCACCTCCCAGTCCGCTGCCTGTAGGCTGGCTGTACCCACCTCCCAGCCCGCTGGCTGTAGGTTGGCTGTACCCACCTCCCAGCCCGCTGGCTGTAGGTTGACTGTACCCACCTCCCAGCCCGCTGCCTGTAGTTTGGCTGTACCCACCTCCCAGCCCGCTGCCTATAGGTTGGCTGTACCCACCTCCCAGCCCGCTGCCTGTAGGCTGGCTGTACCCACCTCCCAGCCCGCTGCCTGTAGGTTGGCTGTACCCACCTCCCAGCCCGCTGCCTGTAGGTTGACTGTATACACACCTCCCAGCCCGCTGGCTGTAGGTTGGCTGTACCCACCTCCCAGCCCGCTGCCTGTAGGTTGGCTGTACCCACCTCCCAGCCCGCTGGCTGTACCCACCTCCCAGCCCGCTGCCTGTAGGCTGGCTGTACCCACCTCCCAGCCCACTGCCTGTAGGTTGGCTGTACCCACCTCCCAGTCCGCTGCCTGTAGGCTGGCTGTACCCACCTCCCAGCCCACTGCCTGTAGGTTGGCTGTACCCACCTCCCAGCCCGCTGGCTGTACCCACCTCCCAGCCCGCTGCCTGTAGGTTGGCTGGCTGTACCCACCTCCCAGCCCGCTGGCTGTAGGTTGGCTGTATACCCACCTCCCGGCCCGCTGCCTGTAGGTTGGCTGTACCCACCTCCCAGCCCGCTGGCTGTAGGTTGACTGTATACCCACCTCCCGGCCCGCTGCCTGTAGGTTGGCTGTACCCACCTCCCGGCCTGCTGCCTGTAGGCTGGCTGTACCTACCTCCCAGCCCGCTGGCTGTAGGTTGGCTGTACCCACCTCCCAGCCCGCTGCCTGTAGGTTGGCTGTACCCACCTCCCAGCCCGCTGCCTGTAGGTTGGCTGTACCCACCTCCCAGCCCGCTGCCTGTAGGTTGGCTGTACCCACCTCCCAGCCCGCTGGCTGTACCCACCTCCCAGCCCGCTGGCTGTACCCACCTCCCAGCCCGCTGACTGTACCCACCTCCCAGCCCGCTGCCTGTAGGTTGACTGTATACCCACCACCCAGCCCGCTGCCTGTAGGTTGACTGTATACCCACCTCCCGGCCCGCTGCCTGTAGGTTGACTGTATACCCACCTCCCGGCCCACTGCCTGTAGGTTGACTGTATACCCACCTCCCAGCCCGCTGCCTGTAGGTTGACTGTATACCCACCTCCCAGCCCGCTGCCTGTAGGTTGACTGTATACCCACCTCCCGGCCCACTGCCTGTAGGTTGACTGTATACCCACCTCCCGGCCCGCTGCCTGTAGGTTGACTGTATACCCACCTCCCAGCCCGCTGCCTGTAGGTTGACTGTATACCCACCTCCCAGCCCGCTGCCTGTAGGTTGACTGTATACCCACCTCCCAGCCCGCTGCCTGTAGGTTGACTGTATACCCACCTCCCAGCCCGCTGCCTGTAGGTTGACTGTATACCCACCTCCCAGCCCGCTGCCTGTAGGTTGGCTGAACCCACCACACTTTGGAATCTCCTTCTGAATCAGGCTGTCCAAAACCTGCCCATGCTGCAAACACACCCTCAGTCTAGGCCAGTCAGCGAACACACCTTCGGCCTAGGCCAATCAGCGCAGAGCAGGACACCGCAGGATGGTAATGGTGCATGTCACCACACGCGGGAGCAAACTGGCCTGCGGATGGTAGGCTACAATCAGCCATGTATTTTGCTGTTCTCAGATCCCAAAATATGTCTTAGGAAAGAGAGACTGCGCATATGTCCAGAATGTGTCATTCATAAGCATATTCACAATGATTACACATATGTACCCTACCCTATCATTATTCTGTTCTACAGTGACATAACGCTTTTAGTTTTAAACCCAATGCATGGGCATGAGTCAGACCCATATACCCTCTGGGCACAGACGTCAAATCAACGTATATTCCACGTTGGTTCAACGTAATTTAATGGAAATGACTTGGAAACAAAAGATTCAACCACTATGTGCCCAGGAGGAAGCTACATGTATAATATGGGGAGGAGACATTGGTTGTGCGTGTGCGAATGATTATGTAATGATGCTAGTTAACATAGGCCTATATCAAGCGGATGTCACATTGCCCAGTTAGCTCTTTGAATGGAATCCACTGTTTTCCAATGCTGAGTCTGAGTCACTACCTCAGTGGTGAAAGAAGACAACCTGATTTCTCAGAGACCTTGACCCCCTTCAGCCAACTTCTAGACCCATCAAGTGGTCTCTGTATCAACAGGAGAATGATTATATTTTAATATTAGTTGTTGAGATGAGGAGTTTGCAGGTTGTTGCTGTTAGCATATTTGAACAATTTTATTGCAATATTAATTGTTGCGATTTTTCCCATTTTTTTGTTATTGAACCTTTGTTTAACTAGGCAAGTCAGATAAGAACAAATTATTATTTACAATGACAGCGTACCCCAGCCAAACACTAACCCGCACAACGCTGGGCCAATTATGAGCCTCCTTATGGGACTCCCAATCACATCCGGTTGTGATACAGTCTGGAATCAAACCAGGGTCTGTAGTGACACATCTAGCACTGAAATGCAGTGCCTTAGACCACTGCGCCACTCGGGAGAATGGAGGTTGTAAAGTCGTCGCTGTATGAATAGGAGAATGATTATATTCTCAGCTCATCTCTCTTTTTTCATTGCTCCGTGTTGTTGGATGTCAGTTACATGCTGGCTCCCTGTTTAGAATTTGAATCACCATTAGCTTTCAGTTCTATGCCTTTACGGGGCCTTCTCTGACCCAGTCTTGCTGTCAGCATTCTGTTTTTTCTGATAATCCATAGTGGTAGGCTTAGGGCTACTTTATGCATACACTAAAACCTACACTACCGTTCAAAAGTTTGGGGTCACTTAGAAATGTCCTTGTTTTTGAAAGAAAAGCATGTTTTTTGTCCTTTAAAATCACATCAAATTGATCAGAAATACCGTACAGTGTAGACATTGTTAATGTTGTAAATGAAACGGCTGAAAATAGCTGGAAACGGCAGATTTTTAATGGGATATCTACATAGGCCCATTATCAGCAACCATCCCTCCTGTGTTCCAATGGCACGTTGTGTTAGCTAATCCAAGTTTATCAATTTAGCTAATCCAAGTTTATCATTTTAAAAGGCTAATTGATCATTAGAAAACCCTTTTGCAATTATGTTAGCACAGCTGAAAACTGTTGTTCTGATTAAAGAAGCAATAAAACTGGCCTTCTTTAGACTAGTTGAGTATCTGGAGCATCAGCATTTGTGGGTTCGATTACAGGCTCAAAATGTCCAGAAATAAAGAACTTTCTTCTGAAACTCGTCAGTCTATTCTTTTTCTGAGAAATTAAGTCTATTCCATGCAAGACTTTACCAAAAACCTGAAGATCTCGTACAATGCTGTGTACTACTCCCTTCACAGAACAGCGCAAACTGGCTCTAACAAGAATAGAAAGAGGAGTGGGAGGCCCCGGTGCACAACTGAGCAAGAGGACAAGTACATTAGAGTGTCTAATTTGAGTAACAGACTCCTCACAAGTCCTCAACTGGCAGCTTCATTAAATAGTACCTGCAAAACACCATTCTCAATGTCAACAGTGAAGAAATGCTGGCCTTCTAGGCAGAGTTGCACCGAAAAAGTCATATCTCAAACTGGCCAATAAAAAGAAAAGATTAAGATTGCAAAAGAACACAGACACTGGACAGAGGAACTCTGCCTAGAACGCCAGCAACCCAGAGTCGCCTCTTCAAAATGTGATGTTTATCCCCCCTGGAAAAACGTAGCATACTGAAGTCTACTCGTTAGATCTTGTTGTGTGGATAGCCACGCCTGCATCACCAGATGCATCATTTACACCTTAGTTGAGGAGGATGGTCTCGTGGTAATGACTGGAGCGGAATCAGTGGAATGGTATCAAATACATCAAACACATGGTTTCCATGGTTTCCATGTGTTTGATGCCATTCCATTAACTGCGTTCCAGACATTATTATGAGCTGGCCTCCCCTCAGCAGCCTCCTGATGTACACTATGTTCAGAGCAGAGCTGCGTGGCTGTCTGTGTCAGCTACTTAAAGATCTTAAGACCATGCAACGTTATCGGCGGCTTTTATTCCGAACACATTGCATTACCGTTAAATGTTCTCACATGCAGAGCAGACGCCTCTCACGGTTTAGCGGTTGGTTTCGTGTCACTGAGAGTGGTCTGTCTGTCTCTGTGCCATTTCAATAGCACACAAATCTCATTTATCGTGTGTATGTCGCTCATTTTGACGTGGCCCCATTTGCAGTGACACAGTCCAGAAAGTGGAGAAGAATGCTTTGAGTACAGTAACGCTGATGAGCTGTGACTGGTGGTTTGTGTGTGTGTGTGTGTGTGTGTGTGTGTGTGTGTGTGTGTGTGTGTGTGTGTGTGTGTGTGTGTGTGTGTGTGTGTGATGTGTTGTATAAGGGTCTGGAAACGGAAAACAGCCATGCGGTATGGGTCAAACCCCCATCATGAAACCACACCATGGGGAGCAGTCTGTGTGTGTGTGTGTGTGTGTGTGTGTGTGTGTGTGTGTGTGTGTGTGTGTGTGTGTGTGTGTGTGTGTGTGTGTGTGTGTGTGTGTGTGTGTGTGTGTGTAGATAGGTAGGTAGGGTGTGTGTGTGTTTCGACTTTTAATGTCACATGCACAAGTACAGTGAAATGCCTTTCTTGCAAACTCCAATCCCAACAATGCAGTAATCAATATCAATGTAGTACTAAAAATAACATAAGGTAGAACAAAAACACATGAGAAATAGAAATAAGAAGAACACGAGAAAGTAAGAAGCTATATACAGGCTCAGTTCCAATACCATATTTACAATGTGCAGGGATACTGGAGTGATAGAGGTAGATATTCATAGGGGTAAGGTGACTAGGCATCAGAATAAATGATAGAGTACAGTAGCATATATGATGATTGGAAAGGGGGATATCTAGTCAGTTGTACAACTGAATGCCTTCAACTGAAATGTGTCTTCTGCATTTAACCCAACCCCTCTGAATCAGAGAGGTACAGGGGGCTGCCTTAATGGTCATCCACGGCGCCTGGGGTTAACTGCCTTGCTCAGGGGCAGAACGACAGATTTTCACCTTGTCAGCTCGGGGATTCAATCCAGCAACCTTTCGGTTACTGGCCCAATGCTCTAACAACTAGGCTAACTGCCGTCCGTATGTGAGAATGTGTGCATGCGTGTGTCTAGAGTCAGTATAAATGTGTGTGCATGTTATGTGTGTGTGAGAAAATGAAGTGAGTGTGTGTGTGTGTGTGTGTGTGTTGGAGTGCCATTGTGCTTGAGAGTCCTGTGAGTGTGCATAGAGACAGTGCGAAAATACATGGGTCAACACAGAGTCTGTGTAGGCATTTTGTTAGCTATTTAGCAGTCTTATGGCTGGTGGATAGAAGCTGTTCAGGAGCCTGTTGGTGTTAGACTTGATGCACCATGCAGAAGCAAAGAGTCTATGGCTTGGGTGGTTGGAGTCTTTAACAATTTTTGGGGCCTTCCTTTCACACCGCCTGATATTGTTAAACTGGGCTATCCGTACCACCCTCTGTAGCGCCTCATGATCGAGGGCGGTGCTGTTGTCATACCAAGCAGTGATGCAGCGAGTCAAGGTGCTCTCAGTGGTGCAGCTGTAGAACATTTTGAGGATTTGAGGGCCCATGCCAAACCTTTTCAACCTCCTGAGTGGGAAGAGGTGCTGTCGTGTCTTCTTCACGACCATGTGCGTGTGAGTGGACCATTTTAAGTCCTTAGTATTTTGGACACCGGGTAACTTTAAGCTCTCGACCCTCTCCACTGCAGCCCCGTCGATGTGGCTGGAATACCATCCGAATGTTGACCTGATTAAATTAAAGACCTAACTCACGTCAGCCTTAGACAGTGATATCACCAAGTCCTCTGGGTCGGTTTAGGAATCTCACCGCTGCACAATGTTATTGTCGAAATGCATTGAGTTCATCTGGTGGAGTGGAATGGTTTTGCAGATCACAGCTGGGTCTTCCTTTGTAATCCGTAAAGGACTGTAGCCCCTGCCACATGCGGCGGGCATTGGAGCCTGTGTAATATGATTCCACCTTATTCCTATATTATCCCTTTGCTCGATTGATGACTCTGCAGAGGTCGTAATGGGACATCTTGTTGCTATCCTCAGCTGTAGCCTCATGGTTGTTAGCCCTGTGTGCGGTAGCCCTGTCCTTTATCTTAGTGTCAACCTTAGGGTTAATCCAGGGCTTTTGATTTGGGAAGCAGTGAACCTTCACGGTGGGGACAACTTCACCAATGCATTTCCTAATGAAACCGGTGACGGAGGTGGTTAGCTCATTGATGTTGTCAGCGGAGTCTCAGAACATATTCCAATCAGCGCTAGCAAAGCAGTCCTGTAGCATAATCTCTGATTCTGATGACCATTTCTCAATTGAGCAAGTCACGGGTACTTCCTGTTTCAGCTTCTGCATGTAAACAGGAAGCAGGGGTATGGAGCCATGATCTGATTTGCCGAATGGGGGACAAGGGAGGGTGTTGTATGCTTGCTTGTGGATAGACTAACAGTTGTCTAGGGCATTATCGCCCCTAGTGGCCAAGGAGACTTGTTAATGGATGTTGGGCATCACCTGTCTTTGCTTTGCTAAAGATTGATGTTAAAAAATTATTAGGGGCTGATTCACTTAAACCCTTCTGACTGCAGCTTTCTGAACCATTTATCTAGATGTTTTACTTGACAATTGTTTCTGTATAGCCCTACATAAAAGAGGATATCCTTCTGACTTAGATAACTACCGTCCAATCTTCAAACTATATTGCCTTTCCAAAGTTTTAGAATCCCTGGCCAACTGTCAGCTAAGTACTATATTTTGTATTTTTTTACTTCTCACTCTATTCCTAATGTGCACCAGTCTGGTTTTAGAGCTGGACATAGCACCATTTCAGCTGCTATGCTTGTTTTAAATGTTTTAAATTGCTTCCTGTTTGGCCCTGTCCGGGGGTATCACCGGATGGGGCCACAGTGTCTCCTGACCCCTCCTATCTCAGCCTCCAGTATTTATGCTGCAGTAGTTTATGTGTCGGGGGGCTAGGGTCAGTCTGTTATATCTGGAGTATTTCTCCTGTCTTATCCGGTGTCCTGTGTGAATTTAAGTATGCTCTCTCTAATTCTCTCTTTCTTTCTTTCTTTCTTTCTTTCTTTCTTTCTTTCTTTCTTTCTTTCTTTCTTTCTTTCTTTCTCTCTCTCTCTCTCGGAGGACCTGAGCCCTAGGACCATGCCTCAGGACTACCTGACATGATGACTCCTTGCTGTCCCCAGTCCACCTGGCCGTGCTGCTGCTCCAGTTTCAACTGTTCTGCCTGCGGCTATGGAACCCTGACCTGTTCACCAGACGTGCTACCTGTCCCAGACCTGCTGTTTTCAACTCTCTAGAGACAGCAGGAGCGGTAGAGATACTCTCAATGATCGGCTATGAAAAGCGAACTGACATTTACTCTTGAGGTGCTGACTTGTTGCACCCTCGACAACTACTGTGATTATTATTATTTGACCATGCTGGTCATTTATGAACATTTGAACATCTTGGCCATGTTCTGTTATAATCTCCACCCGGCACAGCCAGAAGAGGACTGGCCACCCCTCATAGCCTGGTTCCTCTCTAGGTTTCTTCATAGGTTTTGGCCTTTCTAGGGAGTTTTTCCTAGCCACCGTGCTTCTACACCTGCATTGCTTGCTGTTTGGGGTTTTAGGCTGGGTTTCTGTACAGCACTTTGAGATATCAGCTGATGTAAGAAGGGCTATATAAATACATTTGATTTGATTTGATTTAAGATCATAAAAATCATTTTGCTGCCTTATTTATTGACATTTTCAACGACACTGTTGTGTATGTCACTGCCCTAACTGTTGACCAGGCTGTTAGAGCTGCAATGTGACTTTGTTTCCTTACAGAACGCCCTGGTTGGTTTAAAACTGGTACTTAATGTGACCAAGACTACCTACATTACATGACTAAAAGTATGTGGACACCTGCTTGTCGAACATCTCATTCCAAAACCATTGGCATTAATATGGAGTTGGTCCCCCTTTGCTGCTATAACAGCCTCCACTCTTCTGGGACGGTGTTCCCCCAGATGTTGGAACATTGCTGTGGGGACTTGCTTCCATTCAGCCACAAGAGCATTAGTGAGGTCGGTCACTGATGTTAGGCGATTAGGCCTGGCTCACAGTCTGCGTTCTAATTCATCCCAAAGGTGTTCGATGGGATTGAGGTCAGGGCACTGTGCAGGCCAGTCATATTCTTCCACACCAATCTCAACAAACTATTTCTGGATGGCACGCGGGCATTGCCATGCTGAAACAGGAAAGGGCCTTACCCGAACTGTTGCCTCAAAGTTGGAAGGACAGAATTGTCTAGAATGTCATTGTATGCTTGCTGTAGTGTTAAGATTTCCCTTCAATGGAACTAAGGGGCCTAGCCTGAACCGTGAAAAACAGGCCCAGACCATTATTCCTCCTCCACCAAACTTTACAGTTGGCTCTATGCATTGGGGCAGGTATTCTTCTAGCAGTGGTGTTGAGGTGATGTTGAGGTTGTGGTGTTGAAACTGTGGTGTTGAGGTGATGTTGAGGTTGTGGTGTTGAAGTTGTGGTGTTGAAATAGTGGTGTTGAGGTTGTGGTGTTGAGGTTGTGGTGTTGAGTTGATTTTGAGTTTGTGGTGTTGAAATTGTGGTGTTGAGGTGATGTTGAGGTTGTGGTGTTGAGGTTGTGGTGTTGAGGTTGTGGTGTTGAGGTTGTGGTGTTGAGTTGATTTTGAGGTTGTGGTATTGAAATTGTGGTGTTGAGGTGATGTTGAGGTTGTGGTGTTGAGGTTGTGGTGTTGAGGTTGTGGTGTTGAGGTTGTGGTGTTGAGGTTGTGGTGTTGAAATTGTGGTGTTGAGGTTGTGGTGTTGAGGTTGTGGTGTTGAGGTTGTGGTATTTTTATTCTTCTTGTTTTATTTGTAATGTCATTTTTTTCCCCCTTCCTGGTTGTGATAAAGTGTTTGTACTCAGGGCCTCATTGGGATGAGACACTGGTCTCAATTTGGCTACCCTGAATAAATAAAAGTGAATTATAATACATAAATAAAAATGTAAATGTGGAATTAAAATCCCCGGCAACAAAAGAAAAGCGGCCTCCGGGCGCAAATTTTCCTGCTTGTTTATAGCCTCGTACAGTTCGTTAAGTGCCAGCTTGTTATTCTTCTTGTCCTGAGGTGGAATGCGTACAACAGTCACGATAACAGCTGAAAACTCCCTTGGGAGGTAGAAGGGTCTGCATTTGACCATCAGGTATTCCAAGACGGGTGAACAATGGGTTGAGACTTCCACAGAGGCAAACCCCTCCCTCTCTCAATTTTCCTGACTCCACTGTCCTGTCCGCTTGGTGGATGGAGAATCCATAGGGGGTATTATGGTTCAGAAGAGCAGAGAATATTGCAGTTACGAGAGTCCTGTAGCAAATCCGCGATCGGAGGTCATCTATCTTATTATCAAGTCATTGGCCAATAGAATAGAGGAAAGAGTTCTCCCTTCGCCTTAATCTCTCCAGGGTCTCCCATCTCTTGCCTCTGTAATGCCGGCCTTTCCTCTTGGATACCCTGAAAATTGGGTAGGAATTACAGAAAGAGCCTAGGGAAGATGAGTCAAAGTTGATGCCAGAAATTAGGTAAGTAATTGCCAATCTAATGTTCAAAAGTTCTTGTCGGTTATGAAAAATGATAGTGGATACATTTAGTAAAAATAAAGTAAAATAAATTCCAAAAGATTCACGAAATGGCAAAGTTGATTCAGAGCTCGCCAAACGGTGGCCATCTTTGTGTGTTTGCCTGTGTTATGCTAGGACAGGGAAGCTTTAAGATGGTGACATGGAGATGTTTTGTTTTGTCACTCCAAGTTTAATAAAGGCGTATGCATTTTACAGCACTTTGATGGCTTTTCTTATAGTAACAACACAGGTATTAACTAGGTGAACTCCGGTCATAAGGCCTTACTAGGGCTGCAGAATTCCAGCAAATCTCCCAAATTCCCTGGTTTTCCTGAAATCCAGGTTGGAACATTCCCGGAATGGGGAGAGAATAAACAGTCCTCCTGAAGGACCCCTTCAACCAGGATTTCTGGAAAACCTAGGAGTTTTGGGAAAGTTACCGGAGTTTTGCAACCCTTTACTTGAGAGAAGTCCCCAAAATATCTCAGGAATGGGGACACAAAAGAAGGGCTACACCAGAGTCTTCGAGGAAGCTGAGGATGATAGCTGTGTCTTCATATGCAAGTGCTTGTAGAGAGGTGGAACAGGCTATTGAGCTTATCTCTCTCTCTCTCTCTCTCCCTCTCTCTCTCTTTCTCTCTAGGTATCGCTCTCTTTCTCTCTCTCTCTCTCTCTCTCTCTCTCTCTCTCTCTCTCTCTCTCTCTTTCTCTCTCTCTCTCTCTCTCTCTCTCTCTCTCTCTCTCTCTCTATATATATATATATATATATATATATATATATATACGTTTGTATATATATACGTTTGTGTGTATATATATATATATATATAAATATATAGGACAAGTTTATTTATCTATCTATATATATATATATATATCTATCTATATATATATATATATATATATATATATATATATATATATACAGTTGAAGTCGTAAGTTTACATACACTTAGGTTGGAGTCATTTAAACTCATTTTTCAACCACTTCACAAATTTCTTGCTAACAAACTATAGTTTTAGCAAGTCAGTTAGGACATGTACTTTGTGCACGACACAAGTAATTTTTCCAACAATTGTTTACAGACAGATTATTTCACTTATAATTCACTGTATCACAATTCCAGTGGGTCAGAAGTTTACATACACTAAGGTGACTGTGCCTTTAAACAGCTTGGAAAATTCCAGAAAATGATGGCATGGCTTTAGTAGATTCTGATAGGCTAATTGACATCATTTGCGTCAATTGGAGGTGAACCTATGGATGTATTTCAAGGCCTACCTTCAAGCTCAGTGCCTCTTTGCTTGACATCGTGGGAAAATCAAAAGAAATCAGCCAAGACCTCAGAAAACTAATTGTAGGAGCAATTTCCAAATGCCTGAAGGTACCACATTCATCTGTACAAACAATAGTACACAAGTATAAACACCATGGGACCATGCAGCAGTCATATCACTCAGGAAGGAGACGCATTCTGTCTCCTAGAGATGAACGTACTTTGGTGCAAAAAGTGCAAACAATCCCAGAACAACAGCAAAGGACCTTGTGAAGATGCTGGAGGACAGGTACAAAAGTATCTATATCCACAGTAAAACGAGTCCTATATCGACGTAACCTGAAAGGCTGCTCTGCAAGGAAGAAGCCACTGCTCCAAAACCACCATAAAAAAAGCCAGACTACAGTTTGCAACTGCACATGGGGACAAAGATCATACTTTTTGGAGAAATGTCCTCTGGTCTGATGAAACAAAAATAGAACTGTTTGGCCATAATGACCATCATTATGTTTGGAGGAAAAAGGGGGATGCTTGCAAGCCGAAGAACACCATCCCAACCATGAAGCACGGGGGTGGCAGCATCATGTTGTGGGGGTGCTTTGCTGCAGGAGGGACTGGTGCATTTCACAAAATAGATGGCATCATGAGGAATGAAAATTATGTGGATATATTGAAGCAACATCTCAAGACATCAGGCAGGAAGTTAAAGCTTGGTCGCAGATGGGTCTTCCAAATGGACAATGACCCCAAGCATACTTCCAAAGTTGTGGCAAAATGGCTTAAGGACAACAAAGTCAAGGTATTGGAGTGGCCATCACAAAGCCCCGACCTCAATCCTACAGAAAATTTGTAGGCAGAACTGAAAAAGCGTGTGCGAACAAGGAGGCCTACAAACCTGACTCAGTTACACCAGCCATAGAATGGGCCAAAATTCACCCAACTTATTATGGGAAGCTTGTGGAAGGCTATCCGAAACATTTGACCCAAGTTAAAGAATTTAAATGCAATGCTAGCAAATACTAATTGAGTGTATGTAAACTTCTGGCCCACTGGTAATGTGATGAAAGAAATAAAAGCTGAAATAAATAATTCTCTCTGCTATTATTCTGACATTTCACATTCTTAAAATAAAGAGGTGATCCTAACTGACCTAAGCAAGGGCATTTTTACTAGGATTAAATGTCAGCAATTGTGAAAAACTGAGTTTAAATGTATTTGGCTAAGGTGTATGTAAACTTCCGACTTCAACTGTATATATATATATATATATATATATATATATATATATATATATATATATATATATATATATATTTATAAGTCTCTCTCTATATATTTCTGTTTATAATCTTCTCTTAAAGAAGGTCTGTTAACCCACCCGACTCATGAAAAGACTACTTTAACAGACCCATCACTCTGAGGCAGCATCGGCTTCTCACTTCAAACATTGTGAGATCTCTACATCTTCTACCTCTCAAACCCTCAAACAATGTGCTATTATATTGTTAAGTCAGTGTGAGTAATATTTCTACAGTCCTGGCAGACGGACATTTTTACATTACATTTTAGTCATTTAGCAGACGCTCTTATCCAGAGCGACTTACAGTAGTGAATGCATACATTTCTCTTTTTTGTTTTTTGTTTTTGTAATGGTCCCCCGTGGGAATCGAACCCACAACCCTTGCGTTGCAAACACCATGCTCTACCAACTGAGCCACACGGGACCGCCTCGCTACTGTCTTTGGGTCTGCCTCCAAAATGGCGCCTTATTCCCTATAGTGCACTAATTTTAACCAGAGCCCTATGGGTCACCCATAGATCCAGGCTGTGTTTGAAATGGCACACTGTTCCCTATATAGTGCACTACTTTTGACCAGAGCCCTATGGGTCAGAGCACTATGGTTCTCTCTCCCAGTACTGACCAACAGCACAAATGGGGGATTATTCAGTGATAAGGCCCTCAGAGATTACCCATGTGACCTCTCACCTTGGCTGCTCCATCTTGCTGTCCCCACAGCGATGAGAGATAGAGGTGATGTCACCGTGTTCTGAGACGTATGAGGTCGCCCTCTCCCTGTACAGTGGGCGTGCGGGGACAAAAGGGACAAAAGCGGGGCAGCTTTCAACACAAAAGCCCAGTTTAATGAGTGTGAGACATGAGGGACATGAGGCCATGGCGTCTCGGTGGGTGGCGCAGGAAGCAGAGTGTCATAGCCATTCAAAAGAATAAGAAGAGGAGACTGGGAGGCAGGGAGAGCAATTAATGATCAGTTTGGTGAATTGGGCATTAAGGCCTTTATTATGTAAGTACGCCAGCCAAGTTTTGGATATCAATGAGGCAACTGCGTAATGACAGCCCCTGTTCTCGGTTATGCTTATTTCTACTGGAGCCCATAACATTGCAGCCTTGGATGCTATATTTATTCTTGCTGTTCAATGGACAGGGTGATTGGCCTGACACAATGTACTGTAACACACTTTACCCCTCATTAGAGATAAAGAGGTCTTTG
Organism: Salmo trutta; assembly: GCF_901001165.1. NCBI lineage: Eukaryota > Metazoa > Chordata > Actinopteri > Salmoniformes > Salmonidae > Salmo > Salmo trutta. Next base: position 10,821,862 of record NC_042959.1, on the reverse strand, counting down.
TGAAGCGATAGAGAGGGATGGAGAGAGAGAGAGAGAGAGAGAGAGAGAGAGAAGGAGAAACGGATGGAGAGGGAGAGAGAGGGATGGCGATGGAAAGGGGCAGGGATGGAGTGAGAGGGATGGAAAGCGAGAGAGAGGGATGGAGCACGAGAGGGATGGAGAGGGAGTGCGATGGAAAGGGGCAGGGAGGGAGTGAGATGGATGGAGAGGGAGAGAGAGAGATGGATGGAAATATAGAGGGATGGAAACAGAGGGATGGAAATATAGAGGGATGGAAATATAGAGGGATGGAAACAGAGAGGGATGGAAACAGAGCGGGATGGAAACAGAGAGGGATGGAAACAGAGAGGGATGGAAACAGAGAGAGGGATGGAAACAGAGAGGGATGGAAACAGAGAGAGGGATGGAAACAGAGAGGGATGGAAACAGAGAGGGATGGAAAGGGAGGGATGGAAACAGAGAGGGATGGAAAGGAAGAGAGAGGGATGGAAATATAGAGGGATGGAAACAGAGAGGAGGGAAAGGGAGGGATGGAAACAGAGAGAGGGATGGAAACAGAGAGGGATGGAAAGGGAGGGATGGAAACAGAGAGGGATGGAAACAGAGAGGGATGGAAAGGAAGAGAGAGGGATGGAAATATAGAGGGATGGAAACAGAGAGGAGGGAAAGGGAGGGATGGAAACAGAGAGAGGGATGGAAACAGAGAGGGATGGAAACAGAGAGGGATGGAAAGGAAGAGAGAGATGGAAACAGAGAGGGATGGAAAGGGAGGGATGGAAACAGAGAGGGATGGAAACAGAGAGGGATGGAAACAGAGGGATGGAAACAGAGAGGGATGGAAAGGAAGAGAGATCTCCACAGATCATTAAGACTCTATCCTCTTGGCTGGACAGTGTTTACTTCATATTAATTATCAGGTGATTGTGTGTTGACCCACTAGCCCGTGATTCACATTCACCATCCAGTCCGGCCCGGTCCAGTCAGGACATAGAGGGTCATAATTGACAATATTCAGAGAAGTGCACGTAGAGTAAGAATATGTCCAAATGGCCCCCAATACCCTGATATACCCTATAGCATATACCCTGATATACCCTATAGCCTATAGCCTGATATACCCTATACCCTGATATACCCTATAGCCAATACCCTGATATACCCTATAGCCTATAGCCTGATATACCCTATACCCTGATATACCCTATAGCCTATAGCCTGATATACCCTATACCCTGATATACCCTATAGCCTATAGCCTGATATACCCTATACCCTGATATACCCTATAGCCTATAGCCTGATATACCCTATAGCCTATAGCCTGATATACCCTATACCCTGATATACCCTATAGCCTATAGCCTGATATACCCTATACCCTGATATACCCTATAGCCTATAGCCTGATATACCCTATACCCTGATATACCCTATAGCCTATAGCCTGATATACCCTATACCCTGATATACCCTATAGCCTATAGCCTGATATACCCTATACCCTGATATACCCTATAGCCTATAGCCTGATATACCTTATACCCTGATATACCCTATAGCCTATAGCCTGATATACCCTATAGCCTATAGCCTGATATACCCTATACCCTGATATACCCTACAGCCTATATCCTGATATGCCCTATAGCCTATAGCCTGATATACCCTATACCCTGATATACCCTACAGCCTATATCCTGATATGCCCTATAGCCTATACCCTGATATTCCCTATAGCCTATACCCTGATATACCCTATAGCCTATACCCTTAAATATCCTATAGCCTATACCCTGATATACCCTATAGCCTATACCTTTGGCCCTCAGAACAGCCTCAATTTGTCGGGACCTGGACTCTACAAGGTGTCAAAAGCGTTCCAAAGGGATGCTGCCCCATGTTGATTCCAACGCTTTCCACAGTTTTGTCAAGTTGGCTGGATGTCCTTTGGTTGGTGGACCATTCTTGATACACACAAGAAACTGTTGAGCATGAAAAACCCAGCAGCGTTGCAGCTCTTGACACGAACCGGTGTGCCTGGCACCTACTACCATACCCTGTTCAAAGGCGCTTAAATATTTTGATTGAAGTTGATTTAACAAGTGACAATAAAGGATCATAGCTTTCACCGGGATTCACCTGGTCAGTCTATGTCATGGAAAGAGCAGGTGTTCTTAATGTTTGTATACTCAGTATATAGTGAACTACTTGACCAGATCCCAAAATCAGTGAACTAGGGAATAGGGTGCCAGGGTGTTATTAGGTTGTGTTAGAGTGTTTACAGTATTCTCCCAGTGTATGGAGCCAGGTTTGTGTCCTGGCTAGAAGTAGGTGTGAGGTGTGGTGCATAGCATGTTGGATGGGGGGTCAGACAAAAGCAGGCCTTTGTCTCGACTCAACACACATGAATGAAAACACAGATTTAACATTGATAGAAGAACCTAGAATGAGGCATACCGTATCACTGAGGGAAGGCCTGGTTGTATGTGGTCCTATCATGCCATGTTCATTAGCTGTCATACCAAACATGTATATCATGAAAACCCTACATTTAAGAATGTGAAATATCCGAATAATAGTAGAGAGAATGATTTATTTCAGCTTTTATTTCTTTCATCACATTACCAATGGGTCAGAAGTTTACATACACTCAATTAGTATTTGGTAGCATTGCCTTTAAATTGTTTAACTTGGGTCAAATGTTTCTGGTAGCCTTCCACAAGCTTCCCACAATAAGTTGGGTGAATTTTGGCCCATTCCTCCTGACAGAGCTGGTGTAACTGAGTCAGGTTTGTAGGCCTCCTTGCTCGCACACACTTTTTCAGTTCTGCCCACAAATTTTCTATGGGATTGAGGTCAGGGCTTTGTGATGGCCAATCCAGTACCTTGACTTTGTTGTCCTTAAGCCATTTTGTCACAATTTTGGAAGTATGCTTGGGGTCATTGTCCATTTGGAAGACCCATTTGCAACCAAGCTTTAACTTCCCGACTTATGTCTTGAGATGTTGCTTCAATATATCCACATAGTTTTCATTCCTCATGAAGCTATTTATTTTGTGAAGTGCACCAGTCCCTCCTGCAGCAAAGCACCCCCACAACATGATGCTGCCACCCCCTGTGCTTCACGGTTGGGATGGTGTTCTTCGGCTTGCAAGCCTCCCCCTTTTTCCTCCAAACATAACGATGGTCATTATGGCCAAACAGGTCTATTTTGGTTTCATCAGACCAGAGGACATTTCTCCAAAAGTATAATCTTTGTCCCCATGTGCAGTTGCAAACTCTAGTCTGGTTTTTATATGACGGTTTTGGAGCAGTTGCTTCTTCCTTGCTGAGCGGCCTTTCAGGTTATGTCGATATAGGACTCGTTTTACTGTGGCTATAGATACTTTTGTACCTGTTTCTTCCAGCATCTTCACAAGGTCCTTTGCTGTTGTTCTGGGATTGATTCGCACTAATGGTCGACTATCCAGAGCGTGTACCGGGAAGGGTCTAACCACAGGAACAATGGGGATCCCTAAACTAAGGGTGAACGGTCTGTCGATAACATTCCCAGCCGCACCTGAATCGACGAGTGCCTTATGCTGGGAATGCTGGGAAAACTCAGGAAAACAAACATGAACAAACAGGTGGACAACAGAGGACTCTGGATGAGAGTGGTGCAGACTCATCTGGGGTGACGCCAGAGAGCCCTGCCTGCTGCCTCGACTCCCAGAGGGACCAACCCTCTGGGAGTGTGCCCTCTGCGGCCACAGATGGTGCACGTGAAGGCCCCTCCTCCAGCCTCCCGAAGTGCAGCCCCTCCCAGCTCCATTGGCACCGGAGCGGTGGTGCTGGAAGATTGAACCGACAGAGCCCTCTCTGGATGTCCGCGGGTGACCAGCAGGTTATCCAACCGAATGGACAGATCCACCAGTTGGTCAAAGGTGAAGGTGGCATCCCTGCAGGCCAACTCCCGATGGACGTCCTCACGCAGGCTGCATCTGTAGTGGTCAATAAGGGCCCTGTCGTTCCATCCTGCTCCGGTGGCCAAAGTCCGAAATTCCAGGGCGAACTCCTGGGCGCTCCTCGTCCCCTGCCTCAGGTGGAAGAGCCGTTCCCCCGCCGCTCTACCCTCGGGCGGATGGTCAAAGACTGCTCGGAAGCGGCGGGTGAACTCCTCGAAGTGGTCTAACGCCGTATCTCCTTCTCCCCACACGGTGTTTGCCCACTCCAGAGCTCTCCCCGAGAGGCACGAGACGAGGGCAGACACACTCTCTCTTCCCGAGGGAGCTGGGTGAACGGTGGCCAGGAATAGGTCCAGCTGTAACAGGAACCACTGGCACTCTGCTGCCGTCCCATCATACTCCCTGGGAAGGGAGAGATGCATTCCACTGGGACCGGATACAAGAGGGACTGGTAGAGGTAACCCCGGTTGTGCTGGTCGAGGCGCTGGAGAGACTCCCTGTCTCTCCCAGCGGTCCATGGTCTGGACAACGCAATCCATCGTGGCGCCGAGATGTTGCAGCATCGCCGAGTGTTCTCGGACGCACTCCTCGACTCCTCTGACAGGGGTACCTGCTCCTGCTGACTCCATGGTGGGTGTGGAATTCTGCCAAGGTTTTGCGCTACTGGTAAGAAGTCAGGTGCAGGAGAGCAGAAAGTTGTGATCAGGCGCACTTTATTTGGCAGAAGCACAAAAGACAGACGCAACTGTGTCAAAAAACCTCCAGCCAATGGCAAAAGTGAATAAGCGCAAAAACACTCACAATATTGCAAATGTATGACAATAACCATACTACGGGTCAAAACACGATACCCGGGGAAAAACCAGCCTGGCGCATAACACTAAACACGTAACAAAACAATTCCACATAAAGACATGGGGCGGGAACAGAGGAATATATATATATGTAGTGTGATTAGGGAATGTAAACCAGGTGTGCGGGGAACAAGACAAAACCAATGGAACAATGAAAAATGGAGCGGCGATGGCTAGAAGGCCGGTGACGTCGACCGCCGAACGCCGCCCGAACAAGGAGGGGAGCCGACTTCGGCGGAAGTCGTGACAGAACCCCACATGTGAATCGTGACAACCCTACATGTATAGCGTGATAACCTCATTATCGTGACAACCCTATTATCATGACAACACTGTTATCATGACAACCCTGTTATCATGTCAACCCTATATGTATATCTTGACAACCCTACGTGTACAGTTGAAGTCGGATATTTACATACACCTTAGCCAAATACATTTAAACTCAGTTTATCACAATTCCTGACATTTAATCCAAATAAAAACTCCCTGTCTTAGGTCAGTTAGGATCACCACTTTATTTTAAGATTGTGAAATGTCAGAATAATAGTAGAGAGAATGATTTATTTCAGCTATTATTTCTTTCATCACATTACCAGTGGGTCAGAAGTTTACATACACTCAATTAGTATTTGGTAGCATTGCCTTTACATTGTTTAACTTGAGTCAAATGTTTTGGGTAGCCTTCCACAAGCTTCCCACAATAAGTTGGGTGAATTTTGGCCCATTCCTCCTGACAGAGCTGGTGTAACTGAGTCAGGTTTGTATGCCTCCTTGCTCACACACGCTTTTTCAGTTCTGTCCACAACATTTCTATAGAGTTGAGGTCAGGGCTTTGTGATGGCCACTCCAATACCTTGACTTTGTTGTCCAGCCATTTTGCCACAACTTTGGAAGTATGCTTGGGGTCATTGTCCATTTGGAAGACCCATTTGTGACCAAGCTTTAACTTCCTGACTGATGTCTTGAGATGTTGCTTTAATATATCCACATAGTTTTCCTTCCTCATAAAGCTATCTATTTTGTGAAGCGCACCAGTCCCTCCTGCAGCAAAGCACCCCCACAACATGATGTTGCCACCCCCGTGATTCGCGGTTGGGATGTTGTTCTTCGGCTTGCAAGCCTCCCCCTTTTTCCTCCAAACATAACGATGGTCATTATGGCCAAACAGTTCTATTTTTGTTTCATCAGACCAGAGGACATTTCTTCAAAAAGTACAATCTTTGTCCCCATGTGCAGTTGCAAACTGTAGTCTGGCTTTTTATGACGGTTTTGGAGCTGTGGCTTCTTCCTTGCAGAACAGCTTTTTAGGTTATGTTGATATAGGACTCGTTTTACTGTGGATATAGATACTTTTGTACCTGTTTGCTCCTGCATCTTCACAAGGTCCTTTGCTGTTGTTCTGGGATTGATTTGCACTTTTCGCAGCAAAGTACGTTCATCTCTAGGAGACAGAACGCGTCTCCTTCCTGAGTGGTAAGGGATGCGTTGTCCCATGGTGTTTATACTTGCGTACTATTGTTTGTACAGATGAACGTGGTACCTTCAGGAGTTTGGAAATTGCTCCCAAGGATGAACCAGACTTGTGGAGGTCTACAATTTGTTTTCTGAGGTCTGGGCTGATTTCTTTTGATTTTCCCATGATGTCAAGCAAAGAGGCACTGAGTTTGAAGGTAGGCCTTGAAATACATCCACAGGTACACCTCCAATTGACTCAAATTATGTCAATTAGCCTATCAGAAGCTACTGAAGCCATGACATAATTTCCTTGAATTTTCCAAGCTGTTTAAAGGCACAGTCAACTTAGTGTATGTAAACTTCGGACCCACTGGAATTGTGATACAGTGAATTATAAGTGAAATAATCTGTCTGTAAACAATTGTTGGAAAAATTACTTGTGTTATGAACAAAGTAGATGTCCTAACCGACTTGCCAAAACTATAGCTTGTTAACAATAAATATGTGGAGTGGTTGAAAAACGAGTTTTAATGACTCCAACCTAAGTGTATGTAAACTTCCAACTTCAACTGTGTATTGTGACAACCCTACAAGTATATCATGACAACCCTAAAGGTATATCATGAAAACTCTACATGTATATCGTGACAACCTTACATGCATATCGTGACAACCCTACATGTATATCATGACAACCCTACATTTATATCATGACAACCCTTCATGTATATCGTGACAACCCTACATTTATATCATGACAACCCTTCATGTATATCGTGACAACCCTACATTTATATCATGACAACCCTTCATGTATATCATGACAACCCTACATTTATATCATGACAACCCTTCATGTATATCATGACAACCCTACATTTATATCATGACAACCCTTCATGTATATCGTGACAACCCTACATTTATATCATGACAACCCTACATGTATATCATGACAACCCTACATTTATATCATGACAACCCTACATGCATATCGTGACAACCCTACATGTATATCATGACAACCCTACATTTATATCATGACAACCCTTCATGCATATCGTGACAACCCTACATGTATATCATGACAACCCTACATGTATATCATGACAACCCTACATGTATATCATGACAACCCTTCATGTATATTGTGACAACCCTACATGTATATCGTGACAACCCTACATGTATATTACAACAACGATAGTGAGAGGAGTTGGCTATAGCACATGACCAGACTATCTGAGAAGAGGAACATGCTGTGTCATATGATGTTATATGTTGTGAGTACCTTCCTTCACCACCCTCAAAAGTGACCTGCTTGCCTAGGGATTAATAAGGGGTGTATGTTTGTGTTTGTGTGTGTCTCTCTCTGTGTGTGTGTGTGTGTGTGTGTGTGTGTGTGTGTGTGTGTGTGTGTGTGTGTGTGTGTGTGTGTGTGTGTGTGTGTGTGTGTGTGTGTGTGTGTGAGGAGTGGTGGTCAGAGGGGAGAGCCAGGAGGGATCAGGTTACCGTTTTGTTCAAAGGTCATTTGACTGACTTCTCACTTCCTCCCCCCTTTCTCCCCCCTATCTCACACACAAATCCCAGCTAAATTAAACACTGCCCGATAAGTTTACTACAAGAACTAGTCAGTCAGAGTTACTTCAGCTATTATATTCCAGTATTGAAATGTCCTATTTTTATTTAAAAAATATTGGATTGATAAACCAATATTACTTCACTCCTATTTTGGAACAGTGTATTTCTTCTGTGTTAGTGAACAATGATATCACTGTTTGGTCGCTCCTTATTGAAGTTATTTCTGGTTTTGGTTTGTTCTGGCAGTGTTGCCTCTTGGTTCTTGGCATCTTGGTTTACAACAAACATAGCAGGACTGTTAGGATGTTAATATGAAAAAGTGTAATATAAAACTGCGTGTGTTATTAAACTCTTATTACGTTGGTCATACAATATGCCACATATTCAAATATATTTTAGCAAGAAACTTTGTGGATAACTTTGTTGATGAAGCATCATAGCGATCATTACCTTGTGGGCAGCATCAGGTTCAAGAGAGGACAAGTAGCTTCATGAGTGTGTTATTATTAGTACCTTCAATTACAAGCTGAGGAGTAGAAGGGACACTAGAAGATGAATAGACCGTCATGTCCTCAGGGATTTTTGCCGAATTCCGCCTCGTAATGATGACATCCGGGATGGAAAGTATGGTTCCCAACAACCTCCTGCTCTTTTCACCTCTCAATTCAATTTCAATTTAAGGGCTTTATTGTCATGGGAAACATATGTTAACATTGCCAAAGCAAGTGAAATAGTTAATAAACAAAAGTGAAATAAACAATACAAAATTAACAGTAAACATTACACTCACAAAAGCTCCAAAAGAGTAAAGACATTTCAAATGTCATATTATGTCTATATACAGTGTTGTAATGATGTGCAAATAGTTAAAGTACAAAAGGTAAAATAAATAAACATAAATATGGGTTGTATTTACAATGGTGTTTGTTCTTCCCTGGTTGCCCTTTTCTTGTGGCATCAGGTCACACATCTTGCTGCTGTGATGACATACTGTGGTATTTCACCCAACAGATATGGGAGTTAATCAAAATTGGGTTTGTTTTCGAATTCTTTGTGGGTCTGTAATCTGAGGGGAAAATATGTCTCTTATAGTTGGCAGGAGGTTAGGAAGTGCAGCTCAGTTTCCACCTCATTTTGTGGGCAGTGTGCACATAGCCTGTCTTCTCTTGAGAGCCAGGTCTGCCTACGGAATCTGTACATAGTCAAAGCTTTCCTTAAGTTTGGGTCAGTCACAGTAGTCAGGTATTCTGCCACTGTGTGCTCTCTGTTTAGGGCCAAATAGCATTCTAGTTTGCTTAGTTTTTTGGTCATTTCTTTCCAATGTGTCAAGTAATTATCTTTTTGTTTTCTCATGATTTGGTTGGGTCTAACTGTGTTGCTGTCCTGGGGCTCTGTGGGGTGTGTTTGTGTTTGTGAACAGAGCCCCAGGACCAGCTTGTTTAGGGGACTCTTCTCCAGGTTCATCTCTCTGTAGGTGAAGACTTTGTTATGGAAGGTTTGGGAATCGCTTCCTTTTAGGTGGTTGTAGAATTTAACGTCTCTTCTCGATTTTGATAATTAGCAGGTATCGTCCAAATTCTGCTCTTCATGCATTATTTGGTGTTTTATGTTGTTCACGGACAATATTTTTACAGAATTCTGCATGCAGAGTCTCAATTTGGTGTTTGTCCCATTTTGTGAATTATTGGTTGGTGAGCGGACCCCAGACCTCACAACCATAAAGGGCAATGGGTTCAATAACTGATTCAAGTATTTTTAGCCAGATCCTAACTTTATGTTCCTTTGATGCATAGAAGGCCCTTCTTGCCTTGTCTCTCAGATCGTTCACAGCTTTGTGGAAGTTACCTGTGGTGCTGATGTTTAGGCCGAGGTATGTATAGTTTTTTTGTGTGCTCTAGGGCAATGGTGTATAGATGGAATTTGTATTTGTGGTCCTGGGAACTGGACCTTTTTTGGGACACCATTATTTTTGTCTAACTGAAATTTACTTTCAGGGCCCAGGTCTGACAAAATCTATGCAGAAGATCTAGGTGCTGCTGTAGGCCCTCCTTGGTTGGGGACAGAAGCATCAGATCATCAGCAAACAGTAGACATTTGACTTCAGATTCTAGACCTTCTCCAGATCCTTCAGGTTTCGGGGCTGTCGCTGGGCAATACGGACTTTCAGCTCCCTCCAAAGATGATCTATTAGGTTCAGGTCTGGAGACTGGCTAGGCCAGTCCAGGACCTTGAGATGCTTCTTATGGAGCCACTCCTTAGTTTCCCTGGCTGTGGCTGTGTGTTTCGGGTCGTTGTCATGCTGGAAGACCCAGCCACAACCCATCTTCAATGCTCTTACTGAGGGAAGGAGGTTGTTGGCCAAGATCTCGCGATACATGGCCCCATCCATACTCCCCTCAATACGGTGCAGTCGTCCTGTCCCCTTTGCAGAAAAGCATCCCCAAAGAACGATGTTTCCACCTCCATGCTTCACGTTTGGGATGGTGTTCTTGGGGTTGTACTCATCCTTCTTCTTCCTCCAAACATGGCGAGTGGAGTTTAGAACAAAAAGCTCTATTTTTGTCTCATCAGACCACATGACCTTCTCCCATTCCTCCTCTGGATCATCCAGATGGTCATTGGCAAACTTCCGATGGGCCTGGACATGCGCTGGCTTGAGCAGGGGGACATTGCGTGCGCTGCAGAATTTTAATCCATGACGGCGTAGTGTGTTACTAATGGTTTTCTTTGAGACTGTGGTCCCAGCTCTCTTCAGGTCATTGACCAGATCCTGCCGTGTAGTTCTGGGCTGATCCCTCACCTTCCTCATGATCATTGATGCCCCACGAGGTGAGATCTTGCATGGAGCCCCAGACCGAGGGGGATTGACCGTCATCTTGAATTTCTTCCATTTTCTAATAATTGCGCCAACAGTTGTTGCCTTCTCACCAAGCTGCTTGCCTATTGTCCTGTAGCCCATCCCAGCCTTGTGCAGGTCTACAATTCTATCCCTGATGTCCTTACACAGCTCTCTGGTCTTGGCCATTGTGGAGAGGTTGGAGTCTGTTTGATTGAGTGTGTGGACAGGTGTCTTTTATACAGGTAACGAGTACAAACAGGTGCAGTTAATACAGGTAATGAGTGGAGAACAGGAGGGCTTCTTAAAGAAAAACTAACAGGTCTGTGAGAGTCGGAATTCTTACTGGTTGGTAGGTGATCAAATACTTATGTCATGCAATAAAATGCAAATTAATTATTAAAAAATCATACAATGTGATTTTCTAGATTTTTGTTTTAGATTCCGTCTCTCACAGTTGAAGTGTACCTATGATAAAAATTACAGACCTCTACATGCTTTGTAAGTAGGAAAACCTGCAAAATGGGCAGTGTATCAAATACTTGTTCTCCCCACTGTATATGTTGAAGAGGGTATGGCGTAAGCTGCATCCCTGTCTCCCCCCATGACCCTGTGGAAAGAAATGTGTGTTTTTTGCACATTTTAACACACTGGTTGTTTGTGTACATGGATTTTGTAATGTCATATGTTTTTCCCCCAACACCACTTTCCGTCAATTTGTATAGCAGACCCTTATTCCAAATTGAGTCAAAAGCTTTTTTTAAATCAACAAAGCATGAGAAGACTTTGCCTTTGTTTAGGTTTGTTTGTTTGTCAATTATGGTGTGCAGGGTGAATACGTGGTCTGTCGTACGGTAGTTTGGTAAAAAGCCAATCTGACATTTGCTCAGTACATTGTTTTTGCTGAGGAAATGTACGAGTCTGCTGTTAATGATAATGCAGAGGATTTTCCCAAGGTTGCTGTTAACGCATATCCCACGGTAGTTATTGGGGTCAAATTTGTCTCCACTTTTGTGGATTGGGGTGATCAGTCCTTGGTTCCAAATATTGGGGAATATGAACGCGCTAAGGATGATGTTAACTGGAATTAGTGGTCTGTATATTTTATCATTTCCTTGAGGATACACCACAGGCCTTTTTGGGTTGGAGGGTTTTTATTTTGTCCTGTAGTTCATTCAATGTATTTGGAGAATCCAATGGGTTCTGGTAGTCTTTAATAGTTGATTCCAAGATTTGTAATTGATCATGTATGTGTTTTTGCTGTTTGTTCTTTGTTATAGGGCCAATAAGATTGGAGAAGTGGTTTACCCACACATCTCCATTTTGGATAGATAACTCTTCATGTTGTTGTTTGATTAGTGTGTTCCAATTTTCCCAGAAGTGGTTGGATTCTATGGATTCTTCAATTACATTGAGCTGATTTCTCACCTCTCTCCTCCTCTCTCCCCCTATCCTCACCTCTCTCCTCCTCTCTCCCCCTATCCTCACCTCTCTCCTCCTCTCCCTCCCCTATCCTCACCTCTCTCCTCCTCTCCTTCCCCTATCCCCACCTCTCCTCCTCTCCCTCCCCTATCCCCACCTCTCCTCCTCTCCCTCCCCTATCCCCTATCCCCACCTCTCCTCCTCTCCCTCCCCTATCCCCACCTCTCCTCCTCTCCCTCCCCTATCCTCACCTCTCTCCTCCTCTCCCTCCCCTATCCCCACTTCTCTCCTCCTCTCCCTCCCCTATCCCCACCTCTCCTCCTCTCCCTCCCCTATCCTCACCTCTCTCCTCCTCGCTCTCCCCCTATCCTCACCTCTCTCCTCCTCTCCCTCCCCTATCCTCACCTCTCTCCTCCTCTCTCTCCTCTCTCTCCCCCTATCCTCACTTCTCTCCTCCTCTCCCTCCCCTATCCCCAACTCTCTCCTCCTTTCCCTCCCTGGGGCTAGGTTGTACAGGACACAATGTATCTCCCCTCTGACTGACTGTACAACAGCATCAGTTGCATGCACTAACCCACACACAAAAACACACACAGACATACACACACACGCACGCACGCACGCACGCACACACACACACACAAAAGACTGTACTAAATATTATATAGTGTATAGCTCAGTGAATCACTACTCACGGACAGGCTGGAAATACTATAGTAATTATTACATTACCTGATAGTGAGAAGAATAGAGTAGTGATTACATTACCTGATAGTGAGAAGACTAGAGTAGTGATTACATTACCTGATAGTGAGAAGACTATAGTAGTGATTACATTACCTGATAGTGAGAAGACTATAGTAGTGATTACATTACCTGATAGTGAGAAGACTAGAGTAGTGATTACATTACCTGATAGTGAGAAGACTATAGTAGTGATTACATTACCTGATAGTGAGAAGACTAGAGTAGTGATTACATTACCTGATAGTGAGAAGACTAGAGTAGTGATTACATTACCTGATAGTGAGAAGACTATAGTAGTGATTACATTACCTGATAGTGAGAAGACTAGAATAGTGATTACATTACCTGATAGTGAGAAGACTAGAGTAGTGATTACATTACCTGATAGTAAGAAGACTAGAGTAGGGATTACATTACCTGATAGTGAGAAGACTATAGTAGTGATTACATTACTTGATAGTGAGAAGACTAGAGTAGTGATTACATTACCTGATAGTGAGAAGACTATAGTAGTGATTACATTACCTGATAGTAAGAAGACTAGAGTAGTGATTACATTACCTGATAGTGAGAAGACTAGAGTAGTGATTACATTACCTGATAGTGAGAAGACTAGAGTAGTGATTACATTACCTGATAGTAAGAAGACTAGAGTAGTGATTACATTACCTGATAGTGAGAAGACTAGAGTAGTGATTACATTACCTGATAGTGAGAAGACTAGAGTAGTGATTACATTACCTGATAGTGAGAAGACTAGAGTAGTGATTACATTACCTGATAGTGAGAAGACTAGAGTAGTGATTACATTACCTGATAGTGAGAAGACTAGAGTAGTGATTACATTACCTGATAGTGAGAAGACTAGAGTAGTGATTACATTACCTGATAGTAAGAAGACTAGAGTAGTGATTACATTACCTGATAGTGAGTGACAACACTAATGCAGATGATGCTGATTTGGCATAATAGGTGTGAGAAGACAGGCGTTTATTACCCAATTCAACATCTCTGATTCTTTGGCTACACGTCTTTTTACAAGATGACAGTTGGCCCTCTCTAACATTTCACTGGATCATCTATTTATTCTGCCCTTGTACCTGGCAGTTTGACTGAGAACACGTTAATGAGTGGAGTAAAGAGAGTTCTGGGTTCCCTCCAGACCTCCATACCTCCCTTCCCCTCCAGACCTCGCCTCCACTCCTCCTGCCCCCTCCCCCCCACTGCTCGCTGCTCTAGTCCTCCTTTCTACTCCTCCTGTCCCTTCCCTTCCCCTCTCCTGCCCCCTCCCCTCCCCTCCACTCCTCGCTGCTCTAGTCCTCCTCTCCTCTCCTCCCCCTTCCCCTCTCCTGCCCCCTCCCCTCCCCTCCACTCCTCGCTGCTCTAGTCCTCCTCTCCTCCCCCCTCCCCTCTCCTGCCCCCTCCCCCCCACTGCTCGCTGCTCTAGTCCTCCTTTCTACTCCTCCTGTCCCTTCCCTTCCCTTCCCCTCTCCTGTCCCCTTCTCTCCCCTCCACTCCTCACTGCTCTAGTCCTCCTCTCCTCTCCTCCCCCCTCCCCTCCCCTCCCCTCCACTCCTCGCTGCTCTAGTCCTCCTCTCCTCCCCCCTCCCCTCTCCTGTCCCCTTCTCTCCCCTCCACTCCTCACTGCTCTAGTCCTCCTCTCCTCCCCCCTCCCCTCTCCTGCCCCCTCCCCTCCACTCCTCACTGCTCTAGTCCTCCCCTCCACTCCTCCTGTCCCTACCCCTCTCCTGCCCCCTTCTCTATCATCCAAATCAAAATCAAATTTTATTATTCACATTCGCCGAATATAACAGGTGTAGACATTAAAGTGAAATGCTTACTTACGAGCCCCAAACCAACAATGCAGTAAAAAACATATATGATTAAGAAAAATAAGTAAAAGTAACAAGTAATTAAAGAGCAGCAGTAAATAACAATAGCGAGACTATATACAGAGGGGTACCGGTACAGAGTCAATGTGTGGGGGCACCGGTTAGTTGAGGTAATATGTACATGTAGGTAGAGTTATTAAAGTGACTGTGCATAGATGATAACAACAGAGAGCAGCAGCGGTGTACATTTTTTATTTTTCCTTTATTTAACTAGGCAAGTCAGTTAAGAACAAATTCTTATTTTCAATGACAGCCTAGGAACAGTGGGTTAACTGCCTTGTTCAGGGGCAGAACGACAGATTTGTACCTTGGGGATTTGAAGTTGCAACCTTTCGGTTACTAGTCCAACACTCTAACCACTAGGCTACCCTGCCACCCCAAGACAGAGAGGGGGAGGGGGGCAATGCAAATAGTTTGGGTAGCCATTTGATTAGATGTTCAGGAGTTTTATGGCTTACGGGGTAGAAGCTGTTTAGAAGCCTCTTGGACATAGACTTGACTCTCCGGTACCGCTTGCCGTGCGGTAGCTGAGAGAACAGTCTATGACTAGGGTGGCTGGAGTCTTTGACAATTTTTAGGGCCTTCTTCCTACACCGCCTGGTGTAAAGGTCCTGGATGGCAGGAAGCTCGGCCCCAGTGATGTACTGGGCCGTACGCACTAACCTCTGTAGTGCCTTGAGGTCGGAGGCCAAGCAGTTGCCATAATAGGCACTGATGCAACCAGTCAGGATGCTCTCGATGGTGCAGCTGTAGAACCTTTTGAGGATCTCAGGACCCATACCAAATCTTTTCAGTCTCCTGAGGGGGAATAGGTTTTGTTGTGCCCTCTTCACGACTGTCTTGGTGTGCTTGGACCATGTTAGTTTGTTGGTGATGTGGACACCAAGGAACTTGAAGCTCTCAACCTGCTCCACTACAGCCCCGTCGATAACATTTACATTTACATTTAAGTCATTTAGCAGACGCTCTTATCCAGAGCGACTTACAAATTGGTGCATTCACCTATAATATCCAGTAGAACAAACACTTTACAATAGTGCATCTAAATCCTTTAAGGGGGGGGGGGTTAGAAGGATTACTTTATCCTATCCCAGGTATTCCTTAAAGAGGTGGGGTTTCAGGTGTCTCCGGAAGGTGGTGATTGACTCCGCTGTCCTGGCATCGTGAGGGAGATTGTTCCACCATTGGGGTGCCAGAGCGGCGAACAGTTTTGACTGGGCTGAGCGGGAACTGTGCTTCCTCAGAGGTAGGGAGGCGAGCAGGCCAGAGGTAGATGAACGCAGTGCCCTTGTTTGGGTGTAGGGCCTGATCAGAGCCTGAAGGTACGGAGGTGCCGTTCCCCTCACAGCTCCGTAGGCAAGCACCATGGTCTTGTAGCGGATGCGAGCTTCAACTGGAAGCCAGTGGAGAGAGCGGAGGAGCGGGGTGACGTGAGAGAACTTGGGAAGGTTGAACACCAGACGGGCTGCGGCGTTCTGGATGAGTTGTAGGGGTTTGATGGCACAGGCAGGGAGCCCAGCCAACAGCGAGTTGCAGTAATCCAGATGGGAGATGACAAGTGCCTGGATTAGGACCTGCGCCGCTTCCTGTGTGAGGCAGGGTCGTACTCTGCGAATGTTGTAGAGCATGAACCTACAGGATCGGGTCACCGCCTTGATGTTAGTGGAGAACGACAGGGTGTTGTCCAGGATCACGCCAAGGTTCTTAGCACTCTGGGAGGAGGACACAAGGGAGTTGTCAACCGTGATGGCGAGATCATGGAACGGGCAGTCCTTCCCCGGGAGGAAGAGCAGCTCCGTCTTGCCGAGGTTCAGCTTGAGGTGGTGATCCGTCATCCACACTGATATGTCTGCCAGACATGCAGAGATGCGATTCGCCACCTGGTTGTCAGAAGGGGGAAAGGAGAAGATTAATTGTGTGTCGTCTGCATAGCAATGATAGGAGAGACCGTGTGAGGATATGACAGAGCCAAGTGACTTGGTGTATAGCGAGAATAGGAGAGGGCCTAGAACAGAGCCCTGGGGGACACCAGTGGTGAGAGCACATGGTGCGGAGACAGCTTTTCGCCACGCCAACTGGTAGGAGCGACCTGTCAGGTAGGACGCAATCCAAGCGTGGGCCGCGCCGGAGATGCCCAGCTCGGAGAGGGTGGAGAGGAGGATCTGATGGTTCACAGTATCAAAGGCAGCAGATAGGTCTAGAAGGATGAGAGCAGAGGAGAGAGAGTTAGCTTTAGCAGTGCGGAGAGCCTCCGTGACACAGAGAAGAGCAGTCTCAGTTGAATGCCCAGTCTTGAAACCTGACTGATTAGGATCAAGAAGGTCGTTCTGAGAGAGATAGCAGGAGAGCTGGCCAAGGACGGCACGTTCAAGAGTTTTGGAGAGAAAAGAAAGAAGGGATACTGGTCTGTAGTTGTTGACATTGGAGGGATCGAGTGTAGGTTTTTTCAGAAGGGGTGCAACTCTCGCTCTCTTGAAGACGGAAGGGACGTAGCCAGCGGTCAAGGATGAGTTGATGAGCGAGGTGAGGTAGGGGAGAAGGTCTCCGGAAATGGTCTGGAGAAGAGAGGAGGGGATAGGGTCAAGTGGGCAGGTTGTTGGGCGGCTGGCCGTCACAAGACGCGAGATTTCATCTGGAGAGAGAGGGGAGAAAGAGGTCAAAGCACAGGGTAGGGCAGTGTGAGCAGGACCAGCGGTGTCGCTTGACTTAGCAAACGAGGATCGGATGTCATCAACCTTCTTTTCAAAATGGTTGACGAAGTCATCCGCAGTGAGGGAGGAGGGGGGGGGGAGGGGGAGGAGGATTCAGGAGGGAGGAGAAGGTAGCAAAAAGCTTCCTAGGGTTAGAGGCAGATGCTTGGAATTTAGAGTGGTAGAAAGTGGCTTTAGCAGCAGAGACAGAAGAGGAAAATGTAGAGAGGAGGGAGTGAAAGGATGCGAGGTCCGCAGGGAGGCGAGTTTTCCTCCATTTCCGCTCGGCTGCCCGGAGCCCTGTTCTGTGAGCTCGCAGTGAGTCGTCGAGCCACGGAGCAGGAGGGGAGGACCGAGCCAGCCTGGAGGATAGGGGACAGAGAAAATCAAAGGATGCAGAGAGGGAGGAGAGGAGGGTTGAGGAGGCAAAATCAGGAGATAGGTTGGAGAAGGTTTGAGCAGAGGGAAGAGATGATAGGATGGAAGAGGTGAGAGTAGCAGGAGAGAGAGAGCGAAGGTTGGGACGGCGCAATACCATCCGAGTAGGGGCAGAGTGAGAAGTTTTTGATGAGAGCGAGAGGGAAAAGGATACAAGGTAGTGGTCGGAGACTTGGAGAGGAGTTGCAATGAGATTAGTGGAAGAACAGCATCTAGTAAAGATGAGGTCAAGCGTATTGCCTGCCTTGTGAGTAGGGGGGGAAGGTGAGAGGGTGAGGTCAAAAGAGGAGAGGAGTGGAAAGAAGGAGGCAGAGAGGAATGAGTCGAAGGTAGACGTGGGGAGGTTAAAGTCACCCAGAACTGTGAGAGGTGAGCCATCCTCAGGGAAGGAACTTATCAAGGCGTCAAGCTCATTGATGAACTCTCCAAGGGAACCTGGAGGGCGATAAATGATGAGGATGTTAAGCTTGAAAGGGCTGGTAACTGTGACAGCATGGAATTCAAATGAGGAGATAGACAGATGGGTCAGGGGAGAAAGAGAGAATGTCCACTTGGGAGAGATGAGGATTCCAGTGCCACCACCCCGCTGGCTCGATGCTCTAGGGGTATGCGAGAACACGTGGCCAGACGAGGAGAGAGCAGTAGGAGTAGCAGTGTTATCTGTGGTGATCCATGTTTCCGTCAGCGCCAGGAAGTCTAGGGACTGGAGGGTAGCATAGGCTGAGATGAACTCAGCCTTGTTGGCCGCAGACCGGCAGTTCCAGAGGCTGCCGGAGACCTGGAACTCCACGTGGGTCGTGCGCGCTGGGACCACCAGGTTAGAGTGGCAGCGGCCACGCGGTGTGAAGCGTTTGTATGGCCTGTGCAGAGTGGAGAGAACCGGGATCGACAGACACATAGTTGACAAGCTACAGAAGAGGCTACGCTAATGCAAAGGAGATTGGAATGACAAGTGGACTACACGTCTCGAATGTTCAGAAAGTTAAGCTTACGTTGCAGAAAATCTATTGACTAAAATGACGAAAATGATACAGTACTGCTGGCTGGTGGAGTAGGCTAGCTAGCAGTGGCTGCGTTGTTGACTTTGTTTGACCGTGTAGCTGGCTAGGTGTAGCTGGCTAGGTGACCTCGATAGTTTCAGTACTACACCTTGTCATGATACAAAAGCAACTTTGTAGCTAGCTAACATAACACTAATCAAGACGTTCCTTTGTAATGTATTTTAGTTTCTACAGTGTTACTAGTTGGCTGGGTTAGGAAAAATGGCGTCGCGGGGGACGGCAATAGCTGGCTAGCTAACCTCGGTAATTACTAAACTACACAATTATCAAGCTATGACAAAGACAACTATGTAGCTAGCTAGCCAACACTGCACTAGTCAAATCGTTCCGTTGTAAAGTATTGGTATCTACAGCGCTGCTAGTCGGTAACGGTTGGCTAGCTGTTGGCTAGCTAGCTAGCAGTGGATTAATGATGACTAGGTGTGTTGACTACGTCTGGCGTCGCGGCTGGCTACTTACTAATAATTACTCTAAACTACACAATTATCTTAGATGCAAAGACAACTAAGTAGCTGGCTCACTAACACTACACTAGTCAAGTCGTTCCGTTGTAATGTAATAGATAGTGCAGCTAGTCGGTGGAAGTTGGCTGGTTGGCTAGCTAGCAGTGTTGACTAGCTAGCTAGCAGTGATGACTACGTTAGGAGGACGAAGATAGCTAACTTCGATAATTACTCTAAGCTACACGATTATCTTTGATACAAAGACGGCTATGTAGCTAGCTAAGAAAAGAAAAGAATTGCTCGGATCAAACAAATCAAACCGTTGTAATGTAGTGAAGTGTAATATTACCTGTGGAGTGAAGCGTAGTGCGACTGCTCGCTCCAAACCGGAAGTCGGATAAGAATGGTGCCGTGCTCGGTCCTCTTTTTTCTGTAGTCCACAATAATCTTCTTTGTCTTGATCACGTTGAGGGAGAGGTTATTGTCCTGGCACCACACGGCCAGGTCTTTGACATCCTCCCTATAGGCTGTCTCGTCATTGTCGGTGATCAGGCCTACCACTGTTGTGTCATCGGCAAACTTAATGATGGTGTTGGAGTTGTGCCTGACCGTGCAGTCATGAGTGAACAGGGAGTACAGGAGGGGACTGAGCACACACCCCTGAGGGGCCCCTGTGTTGAGGATCAGCATGGCGGATGTGTTTTTGCCTACCCTTACCACCTGGGGGCGGTCCGTCAAGAAGTCCATAATCCAGTTGCAGAGGGAGGTGTTTAGTCCCAGAGATGAGCTTTGAGGGCACTATGGTTTTGAATGCTGAGCTGTAGTCAATGAATAGCATTCTCACATAGGTGTTCCTTTTGTCCAGGTGGGAAAGGGCAGTGTGGAGTGCAATAGAGATTGCCTCATCTGTGAATCTATTAGGGCGGTATAGAAATTGGAGTGGGTCTTGGGTTTCTGGGATAATGGTGTTGGTAGTCATTTAGGCAGGCCCAAGAACTTAGTGTTCTTGGGCACAGGGACTATGGGGGTCTACTTAAAACATGTTGGTATTACAGACTTGGACAGGAGAAGTTGAAAATGTCTGTGAAGACACTTGCCAGTTGGTCAGCGCATGCTCGCAGTATACGTCCTGGTAATCTGTCTGGCCCTGCGGCCTTGAATGTTGACCTGTTAAATGGTCTTACTCACATCGGCTGCGGAGAGCAAGATCACACAGTATTCCGGAACAGCTGGTGCTCTCATGCTTGTTTCAGTGTTTTTTTGCCTCGATGCGAGCACAGAAGTAGTTTAGCTTGTCTGGTAGGCTCATGTCACTCGGCGTGTCCACTCCTCATGGCTCTAGTCCTCCCCTCCCCTCTCCTGCCCCCTCCCCTCCACTCCTCGCTGCTCTAGTCCTCCTCTCCTCCCCCCTCCCCTCTCCTGCCCCCTTCTCTCCCCTCCACTCCTCGCTGCTCTAGTCCTCCTCTCCTCCCCCCTCCCCTCTCCTGCCCCCTTCTCTCCCCTCCACTCCTCACTGCTCTAGTTCTTCTCTCCTGCCCCCTCCCCTCCGCTCCTCATGGCTCTAGTCCTCCTCTCCTCTCCCCTCCACTCCACCTGTCCCTTCCCCTCTGCTCACCCCTTCTCTCCCCAACACTCCTCACTGCTCTAGTCCTCCTCTCCTGCCCCCTCCCCTCCGCTCCTCCTGTCCCTTCCCCTCTCCTGTCCGCTCCCCTCCCCTCCACTCCTCGCTGCTCTAGTCCTCCACTCCTGCCCCCTCCCCTCTCCTGCCCCCTTCCCTCCACTCCTCATGGCTCTAGTCCTCCCCTCCACTCTTCCTGTCCCTTCCCTTCTCCTGCCCCCTTCTCTTCACTCCACTCCAAGAAGTAAGGATGGGGGGAGGTACACAGAGAGAGCTACGGGATAAAAATAGAAACAGGGGTTTGGGTTGAGGGGTGTTGCTGTGTGAACACAAACACAAGATGGATGAAGACCATGGGCTCCTATAAAACCTTTGAGGTGGGCTCTGGGTAAAATCAAATCAAATTTTATTGGTCACATACACATGGTTAGCAGATGTTATTGCGAGTTTAGCAAAATGCTTGTGCTTCTAGTTCCGACAGTGCAGCAATATCTAACAAGTTATATCTACCAATTCCACAACAAAAAAATGATACGCACACATTTAAGTAAAGGAATGGAATAAGAATGTATAAATATATGGATGAGCAATGTCAGAGCGCATAGGCTAAGATGCAATAGATAGTATAGAATACAGTAGAATACAGTATATACATATGAGATGAGTAATGCAAGATATGTAAACTTTATTAAAGTGGCATTATTAAAGTGACTAGTGATCCATGTAATAAAGTGGCCAATGATTTCAAGTCTGTATGTAGGCAGCAGCCTCTCTGTGCTAGTGATGGCTGAGAGAGTGTGGAAGCTAGGTGAATTGCAACAGCACTAGGCTGCACTTAAAAAAAATCTCCCCTCCATCCCATTTCCTGTAACATGGCAGAGACTCAAGTTTGAGTTTTTAATTTCTGTTTTGGTCCATCAGTTTCAAACAGCCTGAAAACTAGATTTTTCATTATTGAAAACATATTTCACAGCGATTTAGATTTAGTACAATGATTCTCTACACTATCCAGTGCTTGTTTTCTCACATAAACTTAAATTGAGCGAACAGTGTATAATTTTAGCAACCAGGCGATTTCTACATTGGCCGCTTGACTCGATTTCCACTATATAACACATCCACAAAGTCAAAACAGCTTTCCCATTTTGACAACATATGCCGGCATGGCTAGAGAAATCAATGTAAATAATACTGTGAAACACAATCATTCCACTCTTATACATTTTCTGAAATTACAATGCAAAAATTCTAGAAAATCCAATGTGTAGCGCCTTTAAGAGTATTTGGAGGTCTGCTGAAGGTATTTGATATCTGTATCTGACCATGGTCTGGTGATATCTGTATCTGGCCTGGGTCTGGTGATATCTGTATCTGACCTTGGTCTGGTGATATCTGTATCTGACCTGGGTCTGGTGATATCTGTATCTGACCTTGGTCTGGTGATATCTGTATCTGACCTTAGTCTGGTGATATCTGTATCTGACCTGGGTCTGGTGATATCTGTATCTGACCTTGGTCTGGTGATATCTGTATCTGACCTTAGTCTGGTGATATCTGTATCTGACCTGGGTCTGGTGATATCTGTATCTGACCTTGGTCTAGTGATAACTGTATCTAACCTGGGTCTTGTGATATCTGTATCTGACCTGGGTCTGGTGATATCTGTATCTGACCTTGGTCTAGTGATAACTGTATCTAACCTGGGTCTTGTGATATCTGTATCTAACCTGGGTCTTGTGATATCTGTATCTGACCTGGGTCTTGTGATATCTGTATCTGACCTGGGTCTTGTGATAACTGTATCTAACCTTGGTCTGGTGATAACTGTATCTAACCTGGGTCTGGTGATAACTGTATCTAACCTGGGTCTGGTGATAACTGTATCTGACCTGGGTCTGGTGATAACTGTATCTAACCTTGGTCTGGTGATAACTGTATCTAACCTTGGTCTGGTGATAACTGTATCTAACCTTGGTCTGGTGATAACTGTATCTAACCTGGGTCTGGTGATAACTGTATCTAACCTGGGTCTTGTGATAACTGTATCTAACCTTGGTCTGGTGATAACTGTATCTAACCTGGGTCTTGTGATAACTGTATCTAACCTGGGTCTGGTGATAACTGTATCTAACCTTGGTCTGGTGATAACTGTATCTAACCTTGGTCTGGTGTGAGTCTGACCCTGGGGAAAGAAAGAACAGGGGAGGGGAAGGACAGAAGGAAATGTGAGTGGTCATCTCTGGTTTGGTTCTGGATGCCGGGTTGTGGAGAGTTTTTTATTAATAGCCATAATCCAGAACGTTCAAACTATTTTGGGACTTGTGCAGCCTTGTTTTCATGCTGTCCCTCTCGGACCCTGTTCATCCGCATGGTTGTGGCTTCCAACCCCAGCCCAAGAGATGATGATGATTGCTCTGTCATGGCTGTTTCAGCCAGCATGGTCATACCTGTGGTTTGGATGGAAGATTAAGCAATTAGTGAACTGAGGTTGAGTGTTTTAGGGTGTGAAAACCAGCCATGGAACTAAACCGGTCTCTTAACTGTTGAGAGAGAGAGAGAGAGAGAGAGAGAGAGAGAGAGAGAGAGAGAGAGAGAGAGAGAGAGAGAGAGAGAGAGAGAGAGAGAGAGAGAGACAGAGAGAGAGAGAGAGACAGAGAGAGAGAGAGAGAGAGAGAGCGAGAGAGAGAGACAGAGAGAGACAGACAGACAGACAGACAGACAGACAGACAGACAGACAGACAGGGGGGTTGAGAAGGAGATGGAGACAGCAGTGAGCTCCATGGTTGGTGGTTGACCAAGGGCCTGGTTCCTCTGGCTAATGCCTACACTCTTAGAAAAAAATATGCTATCTAGAACCTTAAAAGGTTCTTTGGCTGTCCCCATAATAGGATAACCCTTTGAAGAACCGTTTTTTGGTTGCAGGTAGAACCCTTTTGCGTTCCATGTAGAACCCTTTCTACAGAGTGTTCCACCTGGAGCCAAAAAGGGTTATCCTATGGGGACAGGCGAAGAACCCTATTGGAACACTTTTTCCTATGTTGGAGAGAGCTGTCCTGGGGAAGGGGGACTGTGTCAGGGGGGATGTGGCTGTGTAGGGGGGACAATGTAGACATGCACGGTGGTAGGAAATACAGTACCAGTCAAAAGTTTGGACACACTTACACACCTATGCAAGGGTTTTTCTTAATTTTTTTCTATATTGTAGAATAATAGTGAAGACATGAAAAACTATGAAATAACACATATGGAATCATGTAGTAACCAATTTCTTTTTAAACAAATCAAAATATATTTTATATTTCAGATTCTTCAAAGTAGCCACCCTTTGCCCTGATGACAGCTCTGCACAATCTTGACATTCTCTCAACCAGCTTCATGAGGTAGTTACCTGGAATGCATTTCAATTAACAGGTGTGGCTTGATAAAAGTTAATTTGTGGAATTTCTTTCCTTCTTATTGCGTTTGAGCCAATCAGTTGTTTTGTGACAAGGTAGGGGTGGTAAACAGAATATAACCCTATTTGGTAAACACCAAGTCCATATTATGGCAAGAACAGCTCAAATAAACAAATAGAATAGGTCAGTCAGTGCAGAAAATGTCAAGAACGTTGAAAGGTTCTTCAAGTGCAGTCGCAAAAACCATCAAGCGCTATGATGAAACTGGCTCTCATGAAGTCCGCCACAGGAAAGGAAGACCCAGAGTTACCTCTGCTGCAGAGGATAAGTTCATTAGAGTTACCAGCCTCAGAAATTGAAGCCCAAATAAATGCTTCACAGAGTTCAAGTAACAGACGCATCTCAACATCAACTGTTCAGAGACTGTGTGAATCAGGCCTCCATGGTCGAATTGCTGCAAAGAAACCACTACTAAAGGACACCAATAATAATAAGAGACTTGCTTGGGCCAAGAAACACGAGGCATGGACATTCTTTTTTATTCATTTAACTAGGCAAGAACAAATTCTTATTTACAACGACGCCCTACCAAAAGGCAAAAGGCCTCCTGTGGGGACGGGGGCTGGGATAAATAATAATAAATATAGGACAAAACACACATCACGACAAGAGAGACAACACAACACTACATAAAGAGAGACCTAAGAATATAGCATGGCAGCGACACATGACAACACAGCATGGTAACAACACAACATGACAACATGGTAGCAACACAGCATGATAGCAGCACAAAACATGGTACAAATGTTATTGGGCACAGACAACAGCACAAAGGCCAAGAAGGTAGAGACAACAATACATCACACAAAGCAGCCACAACTGTCAGTAAGAGTGTCCATGATTGAGTCTTTGAATGAAGAGAATGAGATAAAACTGTCCAGTTTGAGTGTTTGTTGCAGCTCGTTCCAGTCGCTAGCTGCAGCGAACCGAAAAGACAAGCGACCCAGAGATGTTTGTGTTTTCATGGACCTTTAACTGAATGTGATTGGAAAGACGGGTGCTGTATGTGGAGGATGGGGGCTGAAAGACCGGTGAAAACCTGTCCTTTTGTCTGATGAGTCCAAATTTGAGATTGTTTGGGATAAGTTGGACCGCAGAGGGAAGGAAAAGCAGCCAACAAGTGCTCAGCATATGTGGGAACTCCTTTAACACTGTTGGAAAACCATTCCAGGTGAAGCTGGTTGAAAGAATGCCAAGAGTGTGCAAAGCTGTCATCGAGACAATAGGTGGTTACTTTGAAGAATCTAAAATCTAAAATATTTTTTCATTTGTTTAACACTTGTTTGGTTACTACATAATTCCATGTGTTATTTCATAATTTTGATGTCTTCACTATTATTCTACAATGTAGAAAATAGTATAAATAAAGAAAAACTCTTGAATAAGTAGCTGTATCCAAACTTTTGACTGGTACTGTATGTGGTAATTGTCTTCACTACCGCCATCTGTCATCTGCAGCCTTCCAGCTATTTATTACCTCTGCATTTCTTAGACTGCTGGGACGTCACTGTGGTGTGTTTGTGTGGTGGATGGGACTGAACACTGTGGTGTGTTTGTGTGGTGGATGGGACTGAACACTGTGGTGTGTTTGTGTGGTGGATGGGACTGAACACTGTGGTGTGTTTGTGTGGTGGATGGGACTGAACACTGTGGTGTGTTTGTGTGGTGGATGGGATGAGGTTGTGTGGAGAGGAGAGGAGCATTCCATCAATATAGGAGAGAAGGCATAACTGTCTTTCTTTCCATCTCATGGTTTACATAGTCTCTGTTGTCCGCTGTTCTTTTGTGGAATTATTTATATAGTTCAGAGACGCAGCTATTCATTGTATAAACAACTATAACTCTCTGTGTTTACATGTTGTGAGAATGTTAGAGTTCAATGTTCTGGTTGTAATGATGTGTTAAAGATTGGGTGCATTAAACACTTTTGGACTTTGGGCCAGAACAGGGGCAGAATTGGACCAGAAATTGGCCCTGGCATTTCCAATACATTGGCCCATTTCTTCCCTTGAGGCCCTAATTAATAGCCAAACAATTTTTTCCTTTTTCCAGCCCATTTGGCATTTGCCAGATTTGCCCTACAGCCGGTCCGTCCCTGGACCAGACAGAAGAACAGGACTCTGTGAGGCAGGCAGGCTGCTGCATCTGCTGTTCTCTAAGTAGTGTCGTCATGGCAACATAAGTTATATCATCTTACTCTACGTCCTAAATCATCATGTCCTTTCGCTTATGTTGTGTGAGTTTCATCCCTCTGTTCTCCTCTAAATCATCATTAGTTTGTTTAGTCTAATCATCATCAAGTTCGTTTGTCTCATATCTCTTATATTGAGTTTTCATGACAACATCTTCATAAGTTTGTCTTATATCTCATATGTTCTTTGAGATAGTTTCATGTCTACTTTGTTCTTTTTGTTTTAATTCTAGTAAAATTACACGTGGTGAAGCTGTCAAAAGCTTTCACTTAGTTCTACAGTATATTCAGATGGAATTCATCGTTTCTGGAAATTCAATTAAAATCTTGTGCTGTGAGAGCTGATGTGAATGAGTGAAATCTGCAGTAGTTTTCTTGCAGAGAGCGTGACATCGCTCACTAAACTCTTTAACTCTCACTGTCTTTCTCTCGCATTCTCTTGCACTCTCTCTATCAATCTCGTTCTTGTTCTCTCTCTATCTGTCTCCCTCTCTCTCTTCTCACTCTTTTATTCTTACTCCTTTCTCTCTGTCTCTCTCTCTCTCTCTGATAAGAGTGTGGGGGCCCAGCAGGCTCCTCAGGGAGCCACCGGTCTGGGCGTTGCCATGCGGAGGGAGCTGCTTTAATCCAATAAACTAACATAGATATTCACTTACAGTCTGAGAAAAACTCACCGTATACTGGGAATCACTGGTGAGCTGCCTGTCAAGGTACGAGAGAGAAAGAGGGCTCTGAGGGTCTCGTGTTTAATCCCAGTGCTAGGCACTCGTTTACAGTTTTGGGGGTTTTAACTCTATCCCAAACATTAATCGTTAATTTAACCATTCGGAATGAATGCCTAAACATAACCTTCAAAATTTGACATTAATGGACAAACGTCAGATTCTGCAAGAGCTTGTTGCTAGACAGAGAGAGAGACAGAGAGAGAGAGAGAGAAGGAAAGTGATCACACTTTACTTGTCAGTCATTTCAGTCGGTAAGGTGAACTGGACCTCCATGCGTTTGAGCAATTGAGTGTGGGAACTAGTGTTCCTATTTCTTGGCACAGCAGCCCATGGAAATTGATATGTGTTTGACTACATGTTCCTTTAGCGGTGGTCTTTGCTGTGCTGCTGGGACCCTCGGTGGTGTCCATGTTATTGTAGGACGTGTCCCAAGCCACAGCGTTAGGCCTTACATGCTGACCAGATTTCTCGCATACGTGCGTCCGCCATCACACACATGTTGATTTTGTCCACCCACACCAGATGCAATCAGGACGTGGAGGTTGAAATATCAAAACTAACTCTGAACCAACTATATTCATTTGGGGACAGGTCGAAAAGCATTAAACATTTATGACAATAGCTAGCTAGCTTGCTGTTGCTAGCTAATTTGTCCTGGGATATAAATATTGGGTTGTTATTTTACCTGAAATGCACAAAGTCCTCTATTCTGACAATTAATCCACAGATAAAAGGGTAAACCCAGTTAGTTTCTAGTAATCTCTCCTCCTTCAGGCTTTTTCTTCTTCTTTGGACTTTATATGGAGGTTGGCAACCAACTTTAAGGTGCATTACCACAACCAACTGGACTGGAGTGTGGACCTCAGTTCATCTTTCAATCACCCACTAAAAACCAATGAGGAGATGGGAGAGGAGGGACTTGCAGCACGTCAAGGGTCACAAATAGAACCAAGTTCTATTTTAACACCTACGCAGACACTCGTTGACGCGAGCAGTCTGGGTGCAATGATGGAATAACATGTATGTGTACATTTATTTTTCAACGCTTGCGCACGCTTGCGAGCGGTGTGGTCAGCATTTTATTCCCCACAGGACCCCATGACAAACCAGAAGCCTAAAGATGTGGCCTGTCCACACACACACTCACACACACACACACACACACACACACACACACACACACACACACACACACACACACACACACACACACACACACACACACACACACACACACACACAGAGACAGATGTGTTCTGTCCATAATATACAAGCGTAGAGAGTCTCCAAGTCATATTTTATAGAGCTGGTGTGTGTGTGTGTGTGTGTCTGTGTGTGTGTGTGGTGTGTGTGTGTGTGTGTGTGTGTGTGTGTGTGTGTGTGTGTGTGTGTGTGTGTGTGTGTGTGTGTGTGTTTGCGTGTTTGTGAAAGCCCAGTCATCTTGTGGCTGAGTGTTGATGTTATTGCAGCCCCGGTCTATAAAACCAGGTCTCACGTCAGAATCCATGTTTCTCAAACGTAACATTTTTAAGTTGTTCCAAACGTGAAATTTCAAAGTGGTTAAGGTTACGTTTAGCCATTATCTACTAATTTGTACGGTTAGGGTTATCTTTGGGCATTATCTACTAATTTTTAAGGTTAGGGTTATGTTTGGGCATTATCTACTAATTTGTAAGATTCGGGTTATGTTTAGGCATTAACTCTTAATTCTTTAAGGTAAGGGTTAAGGTTTGGGATAGGCCTTAGCAAAACTGAAACCTTCTTGAAGGTAACAGCCCTCACTGTTGCCCCTACTGGCCAGTTTCCACGTCATCTTCCGAAGGACTCGGACATGGATGGACGTCGAATTCTGACTTGTATCATGGGTGACCAGCTTGCTAAAAAAGCAGACTACGGTATGACATGCTGCTCACCGGCTGGTCACTACACTCTAGCTGGCCAACCTGATACTGTGTGCATGTGTTTGTGCATGCGTGTGGGGGTGATCATGTGTCCTGTAAGATTTGGCAGGTTTTGCCTCTATACAACGCACTGCAGTGGACCCTGAGTGGCTTTATTGACGTGTGTTTGTGAGTGAACTTGTGTAATTTGTTGTAAAGCACCACATATGGTCTTTGAGTATCACTTTTTTCATTTGCAGTATTCCTAGAATACCAGATTCCTAGAAAACTGTTAAAAATGTGCTGGGAATGTTCTGAAACTGACCAAGAAACGCTTGCCAGATAAAACGTCTGAGAAAGGAAAATCTCTACTTGGAAAGCGATTAACATTGTGGTGGGTGATTTGGGTTAGATGAGCATTCTCCTATTTTTATAGGGACAATCTGCAGTTGCTACATTCATTTAAGGACTTTGAAATGAATGATATGTACTCATTAATTCTTGACGACCTTAACTCATAAAGGCCTCATGAGCTTAGTTCTACTGTCGTACCACATCAGAACCCCAAATATCAGCTTGTTTTACTCCATTGTTTGTAAACAAAGTAAATATAAACAAATACTATGTAACTTCAAAACATGGTTAAAGTGATGGATATCAGTCAGCTCTGTCTATGAATTTGATAGTAGTAAAAATCTTCCAGCCCCATCCCTCAACTTTTTTACCGAAATAGTGCCGGGGACAATGATTTGATATTGTTTCAACTGCGGATTTCCCTTTTAAAGCACCATAATGAAAAACATATGTGACTGACCGGCTCGAATCGATCTTATGTAGCAAAATTTGAAATTGTGTTTTTTACATTGGATAAAAGTAGAGACTCAAAGCTAGAAAATTGTATATCATACACTACAGTTGAGGAACAATGAGAAAGTATTTCTACTTTGAAAGTTGATAAACTTGTAATCTCACTTTTGAGAAAATGGCCCTTGTATGTTTTGGTACACCTACTGGAGAGTTCTTCTTTCAGCATTCAGCATTCAGCATTGTTCACACCCTTTTAAGCCTTAGCCCCACCCATCTCTTTAAGGATTCACGTGAGGCCATGTATTAAACAACCAAAGATTAAGACTAAAGGCCGGTTTATACTACGTCTATTGACAGTTGTTGCAGTGACATCATGAACAATCTATTGACGTCCAACATCAAACTTGTCGTTGTTGTTATGGCAAAGTATAAACAAAAAAATGACAGGTTGCATGACATCGCCAGCCTGGTGGTCCAAACTAGCATAACTGGTGTATTTTAACACCAATAAACCCATCCGTTTAAAAATGAATTTAGTATATGTCAATCTAGCAAACCAGGCAACTAAAAGCAACTTTCTCAACAATGTTTTGGTTAGTTTCTAGCTTGTTAGCTGGCTAGCTAATGTTAAGTTAGCTGACTAGCCAGTTCAAATAATGACCATATCATTTAGCTGACAAAGTCTTCACTTTAGCTCATTTGTCTTCATTATTACAGGATCATTATTTATATTAATGTGGAGCCAACTACAGAAAATATCTTACGGTTGTGAGTGTGATGAAATGAAAGTAGTGTATTCTATCTGAGAATTTTTCAACTTGGACAATTTTAGAACTTGGCCTTACTTATATCCTAATTTGACCTTGGTGCAGGTGTTATTGTTTTTCACATTACCGTCCCTGGTAAACACACACTATATCATTTAAAATCAATGTTTATTTGTTACATGCAGATGATGCAGAAGGTGTAGTGAAAGGGTTACTTGCATAGTGGAGTCTTTTGTTTAGACAATTGACCATAATCCCAACTCATAATGTTACTACCCTGCATTAATCTGTAGGTAGCTAACTAACCAGGTTCAATGTTAGCTACTAACATTAGGCTATAACTAGCAATACAAATGGCTCTGAGATACGAATAATATTACTACACAGATCATACATGCAACATTAGCTAGTGAGCCAGCCAGCTAACGTTAGCTAGCTAGCTAACAGTACACTTTAACTTGAAATGAAAACAACTTTCTGACAAAATTAGAAACATATAATATCTGAAAATGTAGCTAGCTAGACTATCTTACCCGTAAACATGGATGGACGCGTCTCCCTCTCTGACACGGGTGCCATCGTTCCCCTTAGTTTGAAGATCCAGAGACAGGTGTTCTATACACCTGTGTTCTTTTTCAGAATTCCTCTGCGTATTTGCAATCAAATGGCAGAATTTTCTCCTTAGCTAATGTACTCCAATTCCACCGGGCATTCCACTGATTTCAAAACTCTGTTCTCCAGAAAGTGGAGAGAAACACTTTTGCAGTTCTACTACGTGGTATCTTTAAAAAAACGCCACGTTAGAAAGGATTACCTACACATACTGAGTAGCTCATGTTTTGGACAGACGCGTGCTACATGGCAGACCAATCCAAACTCATCCTTCGGCATGTCCAGGCCATCCATTATCTCAGCCAATCATGGCTAGCGGGAAGGTTCCTGACTTTCTCTGTGGCTAAACCAACTAGGCTTGTAATGTAACAATTTTATTCGTATTTGCAGATGGAATACACGTTTTTTATTAAGGCACATGAAAGTTCACGTTTCAGAAGGCATTTCTGCCAAAATACGCATTTTTTATTTTTTTGTACATTTACATTCAAATGACTTTCTTGTGAAGTATTGATGCACGACATACGCCTAGTTTCCTGGAACGAGTCACTTGAGATAGAGAGATTGAGATAGCGGGAGATGGAGAGAGCAAGAGAGAAACACATGGAACGAGAGAGAGGGAGATGGAGAGAGAGAGAACGAGAGAGAACGAGAGAGACGGGGAGACTAGATAGCAAGAATGTTGCTCACGGAGCAGAGATTAATGATCGTGTGTGTGTGTGTGTGTGTGTGTGTGTGTGTGTGTGTGTGTGTGTGTGTGTGTGTGTGTGTGTGTGTGTGTGTGTGTGTGTGTGTGTGTGTGTGTGTAAGCGTGTGTGTGTGTGTGTGTGAGAGAGAGAGAGAGAGAGAGGGTCTGCACGTGTTTGTGTACGTGCATGTTTTCATGTGAGTGTGTGTGCGTGCGTCACCTTTTGACAAATCGTTTGGAATGTGACTGGTATGAGCTCTCACCTCACCGGCCCACTCAACGCTAAACTGCTAACCTCTAGCCCCCTCGTACACACACACACACACACACACACACACATGCACGCACACACTCACAAACCTCCATCCACCCAACGCAGACATCTAGCTTCACACAACTCTGACAATGTCCAAACATTGTAATTTTTATATGCAGGCCCAAATCATTACACAAAATGCAGGTATTTTAGGTTGATTGTTGTATTATTTTTAACACTCTAATTGGCCTTAATTGTAAGCCGGCCTGTGAAGTAAAGAAGGCTGAGACATTCCACTGGTCATTATGGTTTCAGCAGGCCTGATGTGGGATTTCAGAAGCTGTTGCCAAACTGAGGTTTCATGTCACTGTGCCTATGTCACGACTGAATCACTCATCAAAATACAGACACACACACACACTCAATGGAGAAGTTCTGGCCAGTTGGGTTGAGAAGGAGAGAATTTGGCCACCCCGTCATTCCTTCCTCAATGGAATGTTCCATGTGTTACATGTGCAATGCCCTCCACCATTACCCTGCCCTGTGATGGATAGTGGAAAATAAGGATCTGACAAATAAATAAAATGTCTATCAGTTCAGGGCTGCGTTCTTTTCTCCTTGAAAACATAAATGATCTTCTGATGAACAGCACTGACTGGGTGAATACACCGCCACTGACTGGGTGAATACACCGCCACTGACTGGGTGAATACACCGCCACTGACTGGGTGAATACACCGCCACTGACTGGGTGAATACACCGCCACTGACTGGGTGAATACACCGCCGTTAGGGAGGTAGGAGGGGGCAGAGGTTAGGGAGGTAGGAGAAGAGGGAGGTAGGAGGTTAGGGAGGTAGGAGGGGGTAGGAGGCTTAGGGAGGTAGGAGGTTAGGGAGGTAGGAGGTTAGGGAGGTAGGAGGTTAAGGAGGTAGGAGGTTAGAGAGGTAGGAGGT
Source organism: Salmo trutta (assembly GCF_901001165.1). Taxonomy (NCBI): domain Eukaryota; kingdom Metazoa; phylum Chordata; class Actinopteri; order Salmoniformes; family Salmonidae; genus Salmo; species Salmo trutta. The sequence continues at coordinate 10,788,540 of NC_042959.1, read as the reverse complement.
TAGTGGGTAGGAGGTTAGGGAGGTAGGAGGTTAGGGAGGTAGGAGGTTAAGGAGGTAGGAGGTTAGAGAGGTAGGAGGTTAGGGAGATAGAAGTTAGGGAGGTAGGAGGGGGTAGGATGTTAGGGAGGTAGAAGATTATGAAGGTAGGAGGTTAGTGGGTAGGAGGTTAGGGAGGTAGAGGTTAGGGAGGTAGGAGGTTAGGGAGGTAGGAGGTTAGTGGGTAGGAGGTTAGGGAGGTAGGAGGTTAGGGAGGTAGAAGGTTAGTGGGTAGGAGATTAGTGGGTAGGAGGTTAGGGAGGTAGGAGGTTAGTGGGTAGGAGGTTAGGGAGGTAGGAGGTTAGTGGGTAGGAGGTTAGGGAGGTAGGAGGTTAGTGGGTAGGAGGTTAGGGAGGTAGGAGGTTAGTGGGTAGGAGGTTAGGGAGGTAGGAGGTTAGGGAGGTAGGAGGTTAGTGGGTAGGAGGTTAGGGAGGTAGGAGGTTAGTGGGTAGGAGGTTAGGGAGGTAGGAGGTTAGTGGGTAGGAGGTTAGGGGGGTAGGAGGTTAGGGAGGTAGGAGGTTAGTGGGTAGGAGGTTAGGGAGGTAGGAGGGGGTAGGAGGTTAGGGAGGTAGGAGGTTAGGGAGGTAGGAGGTTAGTGGGTAGGAGGTTAGGGAGGTAGGAGGTTAGTGGGTAGGAGGTTAGGGAGGTAGGAGGTTAGTGGGTAGGAGGTTAGTGGGTAGGAGGTTAGGGAGGTAGGAGGTTAGGGAGGTAGGAGGTTAGTGGGTAGGAGGTTAGTGGGTAGGAGGTTAGGGAGGTAGGAGGTTAGTGGGTAGGAGGTTAGGGAGGTAGGAGGTTAGGGAGGTAGGAGGTTAGGGAGGTAGGAGGTTAGTGGGTAGGAGGTTAGGGAGGTAGGAGGTTAGGGAGGTAGGAGGTTAGGGAGGTAGGAGGTTAGGGAGATAGGAGGTTAGGGAGGTAGGAGGTTAGTGGGTAGGAGGTTAGGGAGGTAGGAGGTTAGGGAGGTAGGAGGTTAGGGAGGTAGGAGGTTAGTGGGTAGGAGGTTAGGGAGGTAGGAGGTTAGGGAGGTAGGAGGTTAGTGGGTAGGAGGTTAGGGAGGTAGGAGGTTAGTGGGTAGGAGGTTAGGGAGGTAGGAGGTTAGTGGGTAGGAGGTTAGGGAGGTAGGAGGTTAGGGAGGTAGGAGGTTAGTGGGTAGGAGGTTAGTGGGTAGGAGGTTAGGGAGGTAGGAGGTTAGGGAGGTAGGAGGTTAGGGAGGTAGGAGGATAGTGGGTAGGAGGTTAGTGGGTAGGAGGTTAGGGAGGTAGGAGGTTAGGGAGGTAGGAGGTTAGGGAGGTAGGAGGTTAGTGGGTAGGAGGGGTTGATTGAACCTTTTTTACCTCCACTTGATTCCAGAACCCTGAGCCAGCCAGTCTATAGCTGTTCTCTCCCCTCACTACAGCCAACAGTGGCAGTGCCTTGTTGTGTTTGGCCAGATGCAGGGAGCATTGCGCAGCTGGCAGGACACACACACACATATGCACATACACACACACACGCTAACACACACAGCTCTGAGAGGGCCAAGCCTGTCACACAGGCATAATGATTTAGGACCCAAATTAGGTTTTACACTGGGCCCTGTTTGTTCCAGTGGCTTCATGGATCATTTACATGCTGCTATGCCCACTTCTACTGGGACTAGAGATGGCTAATGGTAACACACAAACACACATACCCAGTCTGTGGTAATACTATCACTCTCCTAGCAGACAGAGGAGCTCAGTTGACTTGAATGTAACTCAATAATGCAGTGAGTCTCAGAGCTGTCTTCTTACAGAGCACCCAGGTTAAGACAGGTAACAACTATAGCTACCTGCAGAGAAACTGAATCCCACCCATTATCAACTGCTAGCCCCTAAAACCTAGCCCTTGGGTCCTAGCCCCTAGCTCCTAACTACTAGCCCCTAAAACCGAGCCCTTGGGTCCTAGCCCCTAGCTCCTAACTACTAGCCCCTAAAACCTAGCCCTTGGGTCCTAGCCCCTAGCTCCTAACTACTAGCCCCTAAAACCTAGCCCTTGGGTCCTAGCCCCTAGCTCCTAACTACTAGCCCCTAAAACCGAGCCCTTGACTCCTAGCCCATAACTCCTAGCCCATAACTCCTAGCCCCTAAAACCTAGCCCATAGCACCTAGCCCATAACTCCTAGCCCATAACTCCTAGCCCCTAGCTCATAGCCCCTAAAACCTAGCCCATAACTCCTAGCCCATAACTCCTAGCCCCTAGCTCATAGCCCCTAGCTCTTAGCCCTCAGTAGTTCTACTGTAGTACTTGTAGTGCTTAATACTCACAGGCTACCTTACCTGCATGTTGCTTCACTTTAGACAAATTCCTGTCGACTGTCACTCACAGGAATGCATGTACGCACACACATACGCGCACGGTTGAACACACGGACGCACGCACGCACGGACGCGCACACACACACAATATTGAGGTAGGGGAGAGTGGGGTAAGTTGAGCCAAAGTAGTAAGTTGAGCCACTATTGTTTCTAGGAAACCATATACAAAATGAATAATTTGACCAAATATTTAAATAAAGGTTAAATTAAAAAAAATTAAAAATCCGCCACAATGGTCAGATAGTCTGCCACTGTGTACTGTCTGTTTAGAGCCAAATAGCATTGAAGTTTACTTTGGTCTTTCCAGTAGGTGATATATTTGTATTTTTTCTTTGTGATGGTTTGGTTGGGCCAGATTTTCTGAGGCTCTATGGGGTTGGTTTGGGTTAGTGAACTGAGCCTCAGAACCAGCTGGCTGAGGGGACTCTTGTCTTGTTTCATCTCTTGACATTGTAGGGCTGTGTGATGAAGTGTTTCCAAGTCACTTGTTTTTAGATGCTGGTAAGATGTTTATATTTGAATGAGCAGGGGGTTTTGGCCCAATTCTGATCTACAAGCGTTTTTTGGAGGTTTTCTTTGCTCTTGCAATACCGTTTTCTCTCTTTCTGTCATAAAGCACTTGGACAGCAGGAGGGGTGAAGTCAGGTGCAGGAGGCTGAGGTCCGTGAAACACACGTTTAATAGTATTGGGAAAAATGCCGCAACGAGGCAGGGTGCATAATAATCAGGTAGGAGAACAGCTCCAAAATACCCAAGGACGGGACGCAGCCCGGCAACACTAATGCCTAAAACACGCAGCGTCAAATGGAAAATACAATGAACCCCTACGTGCCCAAAAAGGCATGACACAAAAACAATCCCGCACAAATCCCCAAACGAAACAGACAAACTAAATACCCCACTAATGACTAACACAAAACAGGTGCAGACTAAACAGACATAACCAAAAGACACAGAAACATGGATCGGTGGCAGCTAGTAGGCCGGCGACGACTACCGCCGAGACCCGCCGACCGGGGAGTGGCGCCTCCTTCTTTGAACGTTGTGACACTTTCTCTCTCTCCTCTCAGATCAAACACACAGACACACTAGGAGCCCTGCATGACAAGGCCAGCAACAACTATACAATACAAGTTACAGATACTGCAATAAAGGCATGAGCACAGGAAATACACAAAGAAAAATACAAAAACATAATTATAAAAGCCAACCACATTCCTGAGTGAAGAGGTCCTCTTGAACGGGGTGGGTTAGAAGTGACAGGATCATTTATTTCCTCGTCCACAACAAATGTTCCTGAGTTACATTGTGACCGCTCAGAAATGAATCCTTGCAGTAATTCACAGCATTACAAATGCAGAGCTAAAATTACACTGCGGTATCAGAATGAAATGTTGACCAACACTGCTGGCCTAGCACATCGCTCTCAGTGTGACACACACACACACACACACACACACATACACACACACACACACACACACGGGTGCTAGTGCCAGCACCGCACATGAATGGAAATAAATGTCCCAAGTGCCTGAGGTTTTGAACGTGGCCACGGGTTAGGAGTGAGTGATTAATCCTTCATATTTGGACGCTCTCCTCCGTCCAGACAGCTGCTAGTAATTTGCCTTGTTGCCCCCCGGCCGCTGTATCCCATCGCATGATGCTCCAGCAGCATGTGTGCGACGCATGGCTTATCAGCCCTTCCTCTCACGGTCCACAGCTATTCTTAGCCACATCGCCTCTTTATTTTTAGTCATGCTGGGTCTCTGGCTCTTTGAAGTCTTTTGTGTGTGTGTGTGTGTGTGTATGTATGTGTGTGTGTGTGTGTGTGTGTGTGTACGTCCTTCCCCCCTCCTGTTTAAGGGTTTTACCTCGGGTAGGGAATAGGGTGCCATTTTGGACTCAGTCAGTGTCTCTCATTAAAACCTCTACGAACCTGGTCCACAGCTCAGCGACAAACCTTACAACACCGCCCATCTCAACTTCCAATATGATAGGGCAGAGTGGAGTAGGTTGAGGCCTTTTTTACGTTCCGCATCACTACGTCAAGGGAAATATAGTTTTCGTCCTAACAAAGATATCTACATATATTTCAGATTGTTGTGTATACCTGGAAATAATCAGAATTAAGCTGCTTACAAATTTCTGTATTGACTGAAATACTACCATCACGTTTTAAAACTAGATCTTTTTTCTCAAACACAACACAATTCAATACAATCATAATATTTGTTTTAATGTCTTTTAATCATTTTAAGCATATTTTAACACATTCTTAACACCTAACAAGCACTTTGTGCCTATTGAAACAATTTGAAAACATAGGCCAAGCCCCGTTGTTTGCCTCATATCCCAGAAATAATACCTTGCATTACACATGGGAAACCTTGCTATTGGCTCAACCACTGGCTGAGCTTACTCCATGGCCATTGGCTCAACCACTGGCTGAGCTTACTCCATGGCCATTGGCTCAACCACTGGCTGAGCTTACTCCATGGCCATTGGCTCAACCACTGGCTGAGCTTACTCCATGGCCATTGGCTCAACCACTGGCTGAGCTTACTCCATGGCCATTGGCTCAACCACTGGCTGAGCTTACTCCATGGCCATTGGCTCAACCACTGGCTGAGCTTACTCCATGGCCATTGGCTCAACTTACCTCAAGGCAAACATTTTGACTATATTAGCCCACACACATACAAGGATGCACTTTCATGCTAGGTTTAGGACCTCATATTGTAGATTATAGAGACCCCCAACTGATGTATAGAACAATCTTAAAATGATCTACTTTGGTTTAGATACAAGCATCATGAAACCTCTAACACAATAAATTAATTTGACTGGATGAAAATACATTTTTGGGACCTAACTTGCTTTTTCCCAGCCAGGTCACTCGTGATATACATCCGTATTTAACGTCAATCCATGTCTGAGGACGTTGGGAGATGAGGTGGAAACTGGCCACTAGGGGCAACAGTGAGCGCTGTTACCTTCAAGTAGGCATTGGTTTTGCTATGGTGGGAGTGGCGGGTGGGCGTAAGCATCTGCCTCTGGTGCAGGTTTGCATGGTCCAATCCAGTGATAGAAAGTTGTTTTTGAGCGTATTCCAAACCCTGACCTTAAGGTTTCTGAGTTAGTGCCTAACCTCAACCCTAATCTTAACCTAGGCAATGACGGCCTACCCGGGCCAAACCTGGACGACGCTTGGCCAATTGTGTGCCGCCCTATGGGACGGATGTGATTCAGCCTGGATTCTAACAAGGGACTGTAGTGTTTGTTGCCTCTTGCACAGAAATGCAGTGCCTTAGACCGCTACGCCACTCGGGAGCCCTAATAGAAAACCAAGGAAAACACTGACCAGGTACAGACTCAGTGAGCACAGTCTGGCTATAGAGACTGGTTGTCACAGACAAACCTGGCTGCCCAGAGAGGACAGTCTGGCTATAGAGACCTGGTCATCACAGACAAACCTGACTGCCCAGAGAGGACAGTCTGGCTATAGAGACCTGGTCATCACAGACAAACCTGGCTGCCCAGAGAGGACAGTCTGGCTATAGTGACCTGGTCATCACAGACAAACCTGGCTGCCCAGAGAGGACAGTCTGGCTATAGAGACCGGTCATCACAGACAAACCTGGCTGCCCAGAGAGGACAGTCTGGCTATAGAGACCTGGTCATCACAGACAAACCTGGCTGCCCAGAGAGGACAGTCTGGCTATAGAGACTGGTCATCACAGACAAACCTGGCTGCCCAGAGAGGACAGTCTGGCTATAGAGACCTGGTCATCACAGACAAACCTGGCTGCCCAGAGAGGACAGTCTGGCTATAGAGACTGGTCATCACAGACAAACCTGGCTGCCCAGAGAGGACAGTCTGGCTATAGAGACCGGTCATCACAGACAAACCTGGCTGCCCAGAGAGGACAGTCTGGCTATAGAGACCTGGTCATCACAGACAAACCTGGCTGCCCAGAGAGGACAGTCTGGCTATAGAGACCTGGTCATCACAGACAAACCTGGCTGCCCAGAGAGGACAGTCTGGCTATAGAGACTGGTCGTCACAGACAAACCTGGCTGCCCAGAGAGGACAGTCTGGCTATAGAGACCTGGTCATCACAGGCAAACCTGGCTGCCCAGAGAGGACAGTCTGGCTATAGAGACCTGGTCATCACAGACAAACCTGGCTGCCCAGAGAGCACAGTCTGGCTTTAGAGACCTGGTCATCACAGACAAACCTGGCTGCCCAGAGAGGACAGTCTGGCTATAGAGACTGGTCGTCACAGACAAACCTGGCTGCCCAGAGAGGACAGTCTGGCTTTAGAGACCTGGTCATCACAGACAAACCTGGCTGCCTAGAGAGGACAGTCTGGCTATAGAGACCTGGTCATCACAGACAAACCTGGCTGCCCAGAGAGGACAGGCTGTTCTCACTCTGACCCTGGGGAGAGATAGAGACATGGATGCATTTCCTATTACACTGTGACAAATACTCAGATCTAAGAGAATCTTTCTTTCCCCAAATTATCATTCAGTACAAAGAATTTGAAACTATAAAAGATGAAGAATTTTTTAAATATTTATTGGGTGAAAGTCAAATTCTCTCTCTCTCTCCCCTTCTCTCTCTCTCTCTCTCTCTCTCAAAAGGGGCAATCTGTCACCCACACCCATTGATTCTTGAAGAATCTAACTTATAAGTGTCATAACCAATCAGAACCCAAAATAAACAAGGTCAATGTAAACAAACATGTTATAATCTCAAAACATGGTTAAAACTATAATTTTGACTTCATGGATGTTCAGTCCTAGCATCTGTCGATGAATTTGAGAATTGTTACATTTCTCCAGCCCCATCCCTCAGCTTTTTACCAAACACTAGTGGGGTGGCCACTTTGTTATTGTAACTGCAGATTGCTCCTTTAATAGTTACAGTTGGGATCTGGGAGGAGAAGGGTGAGCTCTTCCTAGATTTATAGCTATTCCTAGATCTGTAGCCTACCTATACCGCTTCTACCCGACGATGAGGAGAGGAATGTGGCTGAGGCCTCAGAGACTCACCGGCAGCTGTCCGTGGTGACAGCTTCGTCCTCCTGTAGAAATGAGTGGCATGCGTCAAGCGTAACATCCAGCGGCATGATACCAACAGTGCCAAGCATGACCCTCCCTCCCTGCCTCCCTTCTAGCCTCCCACCGTGCGCACCCTGCACTGGAAACGTTTCTGCTAGAATGCCCAGACATGCAGCACCAGGAATGATAAATGCATGAAATGCTAAACCTGCGGTGTCTCTTCTCCTCTCTCAGCTCCTCTCCTCTCTCAGCTCCTCTCCTCTCCTCTCTTTTCCTCTCCTCTCCTCTCCTCTCCTCTCCTCTCCTCTCTTTTCTTCTCCTCTCCTCTCCTCTCCTCTCTTGTCCTCTCCTCTCCTCTCTTCTATTTTCTTGTCCTTTCCTCTCTTCTATCCAAGACAGTTTTGATTGGATATTAGATCAGACCTACAGTGAGGGAAAAAAGTATTTGATCCCCTCCTGATTTTGTACGTTTGCCCACTGACAAAGAAATGATCAGTCTATAATTTTAATGGTAGGTTTATTTGAACAGTGAGAGACAGAATAACAACAAAAAAAGCCAGAAAAACGCATGTCAAAATGTTATAAATTGATTTGCATTTTAATGAGGGAAATAAGTATTTGACCCCTCTGCAAAACATGACTTAGTACTTGGTGGCAAAACCCTTGTTGGTAATCACAGAGGTCAGACGTTTCTTGTAGTTGGCCACCAGGTTTGCACACATCTCAGGAGGGATTTTGTCCCACTCCTCTTTGCAGATCTTCTCCAAGTCATTAAGGTTTCGAGGCTGACGTTTGGCAACTCGAACCTTCAGCTCCCTCCACAGATTTTCTATGGGATTAAGGTCTGGAGACTGGCTAGGCCACTCCAGGACTTTAATGTGCTTCTTCTTGAGCCACTCCTTTGTTGCCTTGGCCGTGTTTTTTGGGTCATTGTCATGCTGGAATACACATTTTCAATGCCCTGGCTGAGGGATGGAGGTTCTCACCCAAGGTTTGACGGTACATGGCCCCGTCCATCGTCCCTTTGATGCGGTGAAGTGTCCTGTCCCCTTAGCAGAAAAACACCCCCAAAGCATAATGTTTCCACCTCCATGTTTGACGGTGGAGATGGTGTTCTTGGGGTCATACGCAGCATTCCTCCTCCTCCAAACACGGCGAGTTGAGTTGATGCCAAAGAGCTCCATTTTGGTCTCATCTGACCACAACACTTTCACCCAGTTGTCCTCTGAATCATTCAGATGTTCATTGGCAAACTTCAGACGGGCATGTATATGTATTCTTGAGCAGGGGGACCTTGCAGGCGCTGCAGGATTTCAGTCCTTCACGGCGTAGTGTGTTACCAATTGTTTTCTTGGTGACTATGGTCCCAGCTGCCTTGATCATTGACAAGATCCTCCCGTGTAGTTCTGGGCTGATTCCTCACCGTTCTCATGATCATTGCAACTCCACGAGGTGAGATCTTGCATGGAGCCCCAGGCCGAGGGAGATTGACAGTTCTTTTGTGTTACTTCCATTTACGAATAATCGCACCAACTGTTGTCACCTTCTCACCAAGCTGCTTGGCGATGGTCTTGTAGCCCATTCCAGCCTTGTGTAGGTCTACAATTTGTCCCTGACATCCTTGGAGAGCTCTTTGGTCTTGGCCATCTGATTGATTGCTTCTGTGGACAGGTGTCTTTTATAAAGGTAACAAGCTGAGATTAGGAGCACTCCCTTTAAGAGTGTGCTCCTAATCTCAGCTTGTTACCTGTATAAAAGACACCTGGGAGCCAGAAATGTTTCTGATTGAGAGGAGGTCAAATACTTATTTCCCTCATTAAAATGCAAATCAATTTATAACATTTTTGACATGCGTTTAAAAAAATTGTTTTGCTGTTATTCTGTCTCTCACTGTTCAAATATACCTACCATTAAAATTTTAGACTGATCATTTCTTTGTCAGTGGGCAAACGTACAAAATCAGCAGGGGATCAAATACTTTTTTCCCTCACTGTATTGGATCCAGTGTAAATGGAGGAGTAGTGAGGCCTTGCATCATCAGGTGTTCTACAACTGGCCTGACTAACACCAAGCAGTTTCATTCCAACTGTTAGAAACACCCAGGTCAGACAGTTTAGCTGCTGTTTTCTCCAGTTCCATCCACTCTGCCAGTCCTGATTGTATTTTTGCAGATGGTTTGCAATTGCAGAACAATCACAGATTAAGAAAACATTATTTGTGTCAATTATATAACAGCAGCAGGCAGGCAGCTTGGTGTTAAATAAGCTATTAGTAGGTTAATACACACACACACACACACACACACACAGACACACACACACACACACACACACACACACACACAGGGAAAGAGGCGAAGCAAACAAACGGAGAGAAAACAAGAACGCCATCATGACAAAGAACACGTCACAGACTAAGTTAGCTCTGTTTTTAATGTTTGTTCTCTGTGTAAATATCTTTACTGTTTGAGGAAAATTCAGAGTGCACATTTAGGAACACCACCAGGCACCATGAACAAGCTAATAATTACAGTAGAACAACTGCCAACCCAACAATAGCTCAGAATACCCTCCTGTTGTAGAATTACCACCTCAAGAGAGGAGAGGAGGAGAAGAAAGGAGAGGAGGAGGAGGAAAAGAGGAGAGGATAGAAGAGCTGCTCTTCTCAGTCGGTCCTCTTTCCTACATGCTTTCTATCCCCTCTCTCTGTATCTCTCCCATATCCCTATTTTCCTCTCCCCCTCAAAGTTGCTTTTCTTTTCTGCATGTTGACAGCTTTTCTCTGCAAAAAGAGAAACTGAATTACTGAGTAAAAGGGGAAAGAAGAAGAGGGCAAATAACAGCTCTTAGAATGGTTGGATTCTAGAAGCAGAACGTTAGTACAAACCATAATGGTTGGATTCTAGAAGCAGAATGTTAGTACAAACCATAATGGTTGGATTCTAGAAGCAGAACGTTAGTACAAACCATAATGGTTGGATTCTAGAAGCAGAATGTTAGTACAAACCATAATGGTTGGATTCTAGAAGCAGAACGTTAGTACAAACCATAATGGTTGGATTCTAGAAGCAGAATGTTAGTACAAACCATAATGGTTGGATTCTAGAAGCAGAATGTTAGTCCAAACCATAATGGTTGGATTCTAGAAGCAGAACGTTAGTACAAACATAATAGCTGGATCGAAGGGGCAGACAGGCCTCCATCCTCACTCACATTATTTTCTGATGAAGCCTTTGCTTGTTACACTCCTCGAGATCTATTTATACTGCCTTGGTCTACTCCAAAAAGCACTCTGTATGTCGGCCAGGCCCTTTAAATAGAACGTGTGTTTAGGTTGGGAACCGAGTAAGTCTGCAAATATGTCTGTATGTTTTCAACCGTCAGGGTTTTTATTTCTTCTTAAGTTAACTTATTGACATGGGAAACTGTGTGAATGTCCCTGTATGTGTATAGAATATGCATGTGAAACATTTTGTCAAGAAGCAGAGAAGTTTAAAAAAAGTAGCAGTGCAGTTTATTTCAGCAGGTGTTGGCTGTCTGATGGAAACCCTCACCCAGACCGTTCAGAGACCAATGGATTGATAAATGTACATGACGGATTCATTGACCTGCTTTACAAGCTAGATACTTTTAACCTGAGTGTGTGTGCGTTTGCGTGCGTGTCTATGCGTGTGTGTGTGTGTGTGTGTGTGTGTGTGTGTGTGTGTGTGTGTGTGTGTGTGTGTGTGTGTGTCTCTCGCCTGGGCTCAGAATGTACTACACTGAATAAACAAGTCTGAGTCTACAGGTCCCAATTACACTGTAATAAAAGTGCACACATAGACACAACACAACACACACACACATCATGTCCACAGTACTCACATTTCACGGGCACGTGCAAGCCCTGAGTCCTCTGGAAGTGCACGTGCATGCTTACTAACGACTGATTGCATGTGCTTGTCCCTGAACAGATATGGGCATGTGAGTACAAGTCTCTGTGCTGCTTTCTAAGAAATGACATCATGCCAAATGAAGCTCATGTTTAGGATTAAAGAAGCCTGGCAGACCCAGTGATTTAGCTAGTGATCTACATTCCACAGTTAATCCACCATAATACGTCTTGGGTTTATCAGGCCTAGAACAAGCATATACAGTACATGTTGATTCCTTTCGAAATATTTGAATCAATTAATTGCTACAAATGACATGGGAATTATTTTCAGTGACCGCACAGATTAGCAATGTATGTGAATGTTGATGTAAAGTCATATGTACATTGAGTGGCATGTAAGTATAATGTAAACTGGCCTTTACATTACGTCCTTTACATGGATAGGTGCAGTATGTGTAGTGTCAACTTGCCTCTGTATTGTATAGGCCTATAATAAGTGGCGTCAGCGAGGATGTGTACAGTAGAGCATTAGTGGTGGTGTGTGTTTGTGCGTGCATGCTTGTTTGTGTAACACTAAAGGTGAACCATATGTTCCAGTTTTTTTAAATAACTTTGGTGCTTTTTTCACAAGTATGTGGGAAACTCTTGTTACAAATCTCCAAACTGGTAACACCTGTAAAACATTACATTAATAATATGTTCAAAACCTTTTATTCTGAATTCATTTTGTTTGGAGACATCTTTCACTGCACAACCATTGATCCAAAAGATAAAGTACCAGTCAAACGTTAGGACACACCTACTCATTCAAGGGTTTTTCTTTATTTGTACTATTTTCTACATTGTAGAATAATAGTGAAGACATCAAAACTATGAAATAACACATATGGAATCCTGTAGTAACCAAAAGAGTTAAACAAATCAAAATATGTTATATTCGAGATTCTACAAAGTAGCCACCCTTTGCCTTGATGACAGCTTTGCACACTTTTGGCATTCTCTCAACCAGCTTCATGAGGAATGCTTTTCCAACAGTCTTGAAGGAGTTCCCACATATGCTGAGCACTTGTTGTCTGCTTTTCCTTCACTCTGCGGTTCAACTTGTCCCAAACCATCTCAATTGGGTTGAGGTCAGGTGAGTTGTGGAGACCAAGTCATCTGATTCAGCACTTCATCACTCTCCTTCTTGGTCAAATAGCCCTTACACAGCCTGGAGGTGTAAGGGCTATTTGCCCGTTACTCTCGTGGTGAAAATCTGAGGTGAGGCTGACCGAGACCCCCAGACATTCCATGAACGCTCTCCATACTCTGGACGTGAACTGGGGACCCCGATCAGAGACTATGTCCTCAGGCACCCTGTAGTGCCGGAAGACGTGAGTGAACAGGGCCTCCGCAGTCTGTAGGGCCATAGGGAGACCGGGCAAAGGGAGGAGACAGCAGGACTTAGAAAACCAATCCACAACGACCAGGATCGTGGTGTTGCCCTGTGAAGGAGGAAGATCCGTCAGGAAGTCCACCGACAGGTACGACCACGGCCGTTGTGGAACGAGGAGGGGTTGAAACTTCCCTCTGGGCAGGTGCCTGGGAGCCTTGCACTGGGCGCACACCAAGCAGGAGGAAACATAAACCCTCACGTCCTTGTTCAAGGTGGACCACCAGTACTTCCCACTAAGGCAACTCACTGTCCGACCGATGCCAGGATGGCCAGTGGAGGGTGACGTGTGGGCCCAATAGATAAAACGGTCAGGGACAGCAGACGGAACGTACAGACGCCCAGCTGAACACTGGGGAGGAGTGGGCTCTGTGCGTAACGCCCGCTCGATGTCCTCGTCCAACTCCCACACCACCGGTGCCACCAGGCAAGAGGCCGGGGGTATGGGAGTATGATCCATGGACCGCTCCTCTGTGTCATACGTCCGGGACAGTGCGTCTGCCTTAGCGTTCTGGGAACCTGGTCGGTAGGACAGAGTGAAAACAAAACAGGTAAAGAACATGGCCCACCTTGCCTGGCGAGGGTTCAGTCTCCTCGCCGCCCGGATGTACTCCAGATTACGGTGGTCAGTCCAGATGAGGAAAGGGTGTTTAGCCCCCTCAAGCCAATGTCTCCACACCTTCAGAGCCTTGACAACAGCCAACAGCTCCCGGTCCCCCACATCATAGTTTCGCTCCGCTGGGCTTCTTCGAAAAGAAAGCACAGAGGCGGAGCTTCGGTGGCGTGCCCGATCGCTGAGAGAGCACTGCTCCGATCCAAGCCTCGGTCGTGTCCACCTCCACTATGAACGCCAAAGATGGATCCGGATGAGCCAGCACGGGAGCCGAGGTAAACAGAGCCTTCAGGTGACCAAAAGCCCTGTCCGCCTTAGCCGACCACTGCAGTCGCACCGGTCCCCCCTTCACTACCGGATAATCCTCCGGTAGTAGTTGGCAAACCCTAGAAACTGCTGCACTTCCTTTACCGTGGTGGGAGTCGACCAATTACACACGGCTGAAATGCGGTCACTCTCCATCTCCACCCCTGAAGTGGAAATGCAGTACCCTAGGAAGGAGACGGACTATTGGAAGAACAGACATTTCACAGCCTTGATGTACAGGTCATGCTCCAACAGTCTACCAAGCACCCTGCGCACCAGGGACACATGCTCGGGGCATGTAGCGGAGTATATCAGAATGTTGTCGATATACACCACTACATCCTGCCCGTGCAGGTCCCAGACAATCTCGTCAACAAAGGCCTGGAAGACTGATGGAGCATTCATCAACCTGTACGGCATGACGAGGTACTTATAGTGCCCTGAGGTGGTACTGAATGACGTCTTCCACTCGTCCCCTCCCGGATACGCACCAGGTTGTAAGCGCTCCTGAGATCCAATTTTGTGAAGAAGCGCGCCCCGTGCATTGACTCGATCGCACTGGCAATAAGAGGCAGCGGGTAGCTGTACCTCACAGTGATCTGATTGATACCCCGATAGTCAATACACGGGCGCAGACCTCCATCCTTCTTCTTCACAAAAAATAAACTTGAGGAGGCAGGTGAAGTGGAGGACAGAATGTATCCCTGCCCCAGGGATTCGGAGACATATGTTTCCATAGCCTCCGTCTCCTCCTGTGACAGATGATAGAGTTCAGTGTGTCAAATCGGAGGGCCTACTGTCTGGACCTCTGGCAGTCTCTATGGGGGTACCACAGGGTTCAATTCTTGGGCCAACTCTTTTCTCTGTATACAAAAATGATGTCGCTCTTGCTGCTGGTGAATCTCTGATCCACCTCTACGCAGACGACACCATTCTGTATACTTCTGGCCCTTCTTTGGACACTGTGTTAACAACCCTCCAGACGAGCTTCAATGCCATTCAACTCTCCTTCCGTGGTCTCCAACTGCTCCTAAACACAAGTAAAACTAAATGCATGCTCTTCAACCGATCGCTGCCTGCACCTGCCCGCCTGTCCAGCATCACTTCTCTGGACGGTTCTAACTTAGAATTTGTGGACAACTACAAATACCTAGGTGTCTGGTTAGACTGTAAACTCTCCTTCCAGACTCACATCAATCATCTCCAATCCAAAGTGAAATCTAGAATTGGCTTCCTATTTCGCAACAAAGCATCCTTCACTCATGCTGCCAAACATACCCTCGTAAAACTGACCATCCTACCAATCCTCGACTTCGGCGATGTCATTTACAAAATAGCCTCCAATACCCTACTCAACAAGCTGGATGCAGTCTATCACAGTGCCATCCGTTTTGTCACCAAAGCCCCATATACTACCCACCACTGCGACCTGTACGCTCTCGTTGGCTGGCCTTCGCTTCATAATCGTCGCCAAACACATTGGCTCCAGGTCATCTACAAGACCCTGCTAGGTAAAGTCCCCCCTTATCTCCGCTCACTGGTCACCATAGCAGCACCTACCTGTAGCACGCGCTCCAGCAGGTATATCTCTCTGGTCACCCCTAAAGCCAACTCCTCCTTTGGTCGTCTCTCCTTCCAGTTCTCAGCTGCCAATGACTGGAACGAACTACAAAAATCTCTGAAACTGGAAACACTTATCTCCCTCACTAGCTTTAAGCACCAGCTGTCAGAGCAGCTCACAGATCTCTGCACCTGTACATAGCCCATCTTTAATTTAGCCCAAACTACTACCTCTTCCCCTACTGTATTTATTTATTTTGCTCCTTTGCACCATATTATTTCTATTTTAACTTTGAACTTTCTTCAAACTACAAATCTACCATTCCAGTGTTTTTCTTGCCATACTTTATTTACTTTGCCACCATGGCATTTTTTGCCTTTACCTCCCTTATCTCACATCATTTGCTCACATTGTATATAGTCTTATTTTTTTCTACTGCATCATTGATTGTATGTTGTTTTACTCCATGTGTAACTCTGTGTTTTTGTATGTTGTCGAACTGCTTTGCTTTATCTTGGCCAGGTCGCAATTGTAAATGAGAACTTGTTCTCAACTTGCCTACCTGGTTAAATAAAGATGAAATAAATAAAATAAATAAAAATACACGTGACATTCGTTTTGGTGAGTAATTCTGTAATGAGGTCTGTGTGTAGCTTGTGTAGAGGAGTCAGGCGCAGGACAGCAGATATGAGTAAATAAACGTAATTTACTCAAAATATGCAAATATAATACAATAAAGCAAGCCCACATAACAGACCGTATAACATACAAACAATCACTCACAAAAAACCATGGGGGAACAGAGGGTTAAATAATGAACATGTAATTCGGGAAGTGAAACCAGGTGTGTAAAACAAAGACAAAACTAATGGAAAATGAAAAGTGGATCGGCGATGGCTAGAAGGCCGGTGACGTCGACCGCCGAACGCCGCCCGAAAAAAGAGAGGGACCGACTTCGGCGGAAGTCGTGACACAAAATCTTCTCTATATAGTTGTTTTAACATTTAGTTCGTCCAATAGAAGAAAAAAAATAACCTTACAGTACATTACTGTTTTCACATTAGGCAATACACTTGCACTATCCATGAAAATATACTGAACATCAAATTTTCTTAATTTCTATCCCATGTGTGATCAAAGTTGTGATCATTGGGGGAAAACCTTTTGGCATGGTGAATCCAAGCCTGATATACACTCTTAGAAAAAAGGGTTCCAAAAGGGTTCTTCGGCGGTACCTATAGAATACCAGTTTTTGGTTCCAGGTAGAACCCTCTGTGGAAAGGCTTCTACATGGAACTGAAAAGGGTTCTACCTGGAACTAAAAGGGTTCTACCAAAAATGATTCTACCTGGAACCAAAAATATTTACTCAAAGGGCTCTCCTATGGGACAGCCAAAGAACCCTTTTAGATAGAACAAAATGTGTTATCTAGAACCTAAGTGTATGTCTGGAACTATGGATTGATGTCATTGCATTTACCCATGGCTGGAGGAGGTGGCACACTAGTGGGGATGATAATCATACACCTTCCACCTATATTGTAATTGTATTTGCAGTATTGTACTTACCGGTATGTATTGTAGTGGTCCTGGGAGGTTCAGTTAGTAAGAGCATGAATCCAGCGATTTCCTTTTGGATACATGTTTACAGTATAGGGAATGCATTTGTTACACGATTCAGTACATATCTGATCTTGTCAATATCAGATTGTTTTACATTTACTGTGAAGTAAATTTATAATAGTCACCATTATATTACATTACAGTATATATATATATCAATCATACTTTATATGTTTATGCGTTACAAACATACATTTTCATTATGTAGTCCTTTAAAATCTATGGGTTTACTCAATGGGTAGGTGATTATCAATTAAGAGCAGTCGGATTAAGTAATAGTAAAATGAATTGTATCAAATGAGAAGACAATTATATGAAAAATGTGAGGATTGCATTGTAGAAGGAAATTACTTTATATGAACATGTATTCCAATGTGAAATATGTATTTCTAGATGAAAAACTGATTTAGTTTGGTGAAAAAGTGACCGTATGATTTTGTGTGTTGTGCTTAGTTAATTGAAAAATGTGCTAATAGTTTTGAAGCAACTGCCTTTTTGATCATCTGTAATGAGTTTTGTACTAAGTGTTGTGAACATGTATAATCTCTACCAATCTCCCTTAGTTATATAGCCTCTCCGGGTGATGATGGGCTCTGTCCTGTTTGACAACAGTCTTTATACACTACATAGCCAAAAGTATGTGGACTCCTGCTCGTCGAACATCTCATTCTAAAATAATGGGCATTAATATGGACTTGGTCCCCCCTTGCTGCAATAACAGCCTCCACTCTTCTGGGAAGAGTTTCAAGCTCCTTGGTGTCCACATCACCAACAAACGATCCTCAAACTAACACACCAAGACAGTTGTGAAGAGGGCAACATTTGATCATATTACTCCAGTGCAAGCGTCTCTACACTGGCTTCCTGTTAAGGCTAGGGCTGTTCAAGGTTTTACTGCTAACCTACAAAGCATTACATTGGCTTGCTCCAACCTCTCTCTCCCATTTGGTCCTGCCGTACATACCTACACGTACGCTACGGTCACAAGCCACAGGCCTCCTTATTGTCCCTAGAATTTCTAAGCAAACAGCTGGAGGCAGGGCTTTCTCCTATAGAGCTCCATTTTTATGGAATGTTCTGCCTATCCATGTGAGAGACGCAGACTCGATCTCAACCCTTAAGTCTTTATTGAAGACTCATCTCTTCAGTAGGTCCTATGATTGAGTGTAATCTGGCCCAGGGGTGTGAACGGAAAGGCACTGGAGCGACGAACCACCTTTGCTGTCTCTGCCTGGCCGGTTCCCCTCTCTCCACTGGGATTCTCTGCCTCTAACCCTATTACGGGGGCTGAGTCACTGGCTTACTGATCCTCTTCCATGCCGTCCCTAGGAGGGGTGCGTCACTTGAGTGGGTCGAGTCTCTGACGTGATCTTCCTGTCCAGGTTTGGCGCCCCCCTCGAGTTCGTGCCGTGGAGGAGATCTTCACGGGCTATACTCAGTCTTGTCTCAGGGTAGTAAGTTGGTAGTGTGGGGGCTGTGCTTTGGCAAAGTGGGTGGGGTTATAGCCTGCCTGTTTGGCCCTGTCTGGGGGTATCATCAGATGGGGCCACAGTGTCTCCCGACCCCTCCTGTCTCAGCCTCCAGTATTTATGCTGCAATAGTTTATGTGTCGGGGGGCTAGGGTCAGTCTGTTATATCTGGAGTATTTCTCCTGTTTTATCCGGGGTCCTGTCTGAATTTAAGTATGGTCCCTCTAATTCTCTCTCTTTCTCTCGGAGGACCTGAGCCCTAGGACCATGCCTCAGGACTACATGGCCTGATAACTCCTTGCTGTCCCCAGTCCACCTGGTCGTGCTGCTGCTCCAGTTTCAACTGTTCTGCCTGCGGCTATGGAAACCTGACCTGTTCACCGGACGTGCTACCTTGTCCTGGACCTACTGTTTTTGGCTCTCTCTCTCTACCGCACCTGCTGTCTCTAGCTCTGAATGATCGGCTATGAAAAGCCAACTGACATTTACTCCTGAGGTGCTGACCTGTTGCTCCCTCTACAACCACTGTGATTATTATTTGACCCTGCTGGTCATCTATGAACGTTTGAACATCTTGGCCATGTACTGTTATAATCTCCACCCGGCACAGCCAGAAGAGGACTGGCCACCCCTCAGAGCCTGGTTCCTCTCTAGGTTTCTTCCTAGGTTACTGCCTTTCAAGGGAGTTTTTCCTAGCCACTGTGCTTCTACATCTGCATTGCTTGCTGTTTGGTGTTTTAGGCTGGGTTTCTGTATAGCACTTTGTGACATCAGCTGATGTAAAAAGGGTTTTATAAATACATTTGATTGATTGATTGATTGATTGATTGATTGATTGATTGATTGATTGATTGATAGTGCGTATGGTCCAGTACATCACTGGGGCCAAGCTTCTTGCCATCCAGGACCTATATACTAGGTGGTGTCAGAGGAAGGCCCAAAAAATTGTTAAAGACTCCAGTCACCCTAGTCATAGACTGTTCTCTCTGCTACTGCACGGCAAGCAGTACCGGAGCGTCAAGTCTAGGTCCAAAAGGCTCCTTAACAGGTTCTACCCTCAAGCTATTAGACTGCTGAACAATTAATTCAAATGGCCACCCGGACTATTTACATTGACCCCCACCCTTTGTTTTTACACTGCTGCTACTCGCTGTTTATTATCTATGCATAGTCACTTTACCCTACTTACATGTACAAATTACCTCGACTAACCTGTACCCCCGCACATTGACTCAGTACCGGTAACCCCTGTATATAGCCTTGTTGTTATTTTATTGTGTTACTTTTAAAATATTTTTTTGTTTGTTTATTTAGTAAATATTTTCTTAACTCTATTTATTGAACTGGATTGTTGGTTAAGGGCTTGTAAGTAAGCACTTCACTGTATTGTCTACACCTGTTGTATTTGGCGCATGTGACAAATAACATTTGATTTGATTCGATTTCTCCACTAGATGTTGGAACATTGCTGCGGGGACTTGCTTCCATTCAGCCACAAGAGCATTAGTGAGGGGATGGTTTGATGTTGAGTGATTAGACCTGGCTCGCAGTCGGCATTCCAATTCATCCCAAAGATGTTCGATGGAGTTGTGGTCAGGGCACTGTGCAGGCCAGTCAAGTTCTTCCACATCAATCTTGACAAACAACTTCTTTATGGACCTTGTTTTTTGCACGGGGGCATTGTCATGCTGAAACAGGAAAGGGCTTTACCCAAACTGTTGCCACAAAGTTGGAAGCACAGAATTGTCTAACATGACATTGTATGCTGTAGTGTTAAGATTTCCCTTCACTGGAACTAAGGGGCCTAGCCCCTGTTCTGTGAGTTTGTGTGGCCTACCACTTCGCGGCTGAGTCGTTGCTGCTCCTAGACATTTCCACTTCTCAATAACAGCACTTACAGTTGTTCGGGGCAGCTCTAGAGGGTAAAAATTAGACAAACTGACTTGTTGGAAAGGTGACATCCTATGACGGTGCCACGTTGAAAGTCACTGAGCTCTTCAGTAAGGCCATTCTACTGCCAATGTTTGTCTATGGAGATTGCATGGCTGTGTGCTCGATGTTATACACCTGTCAGCAATGAGTGTGGCTGAAATAGAATCCACTAATTTGAAGGGGTGTCCACATACTTTCGTATATATAGTGTATAACCATGTGATGATCGCTCTGTTCTGATTGATAACAGTCACTATACAACCATGTTATGATGGCTCTGTTCTGTTTGACAACAGCCTTTATACAACCATGTTATGATGGCTCTGTTCTGATTGACAACAGTCACTATACAACCATGTTATGATGGCTCTGTTCTGATTGACAACAGTCACTATACAACCATGTTATGATGGCTCTGTTCTGATTGACAACAGAGACTATTCCTCTTATGATGCCCCGCCCACTTGACCCAGTTCCTGATGGAAGGTGATTGTTTTCCTCCTTTCACAAGGGAGGTGTGTGTGTGTGTGTGTGTGTGTGTGTGTGTATGTGTGTGTGTGTGTGTGTGTGTGTGTGTGTGTGTGTGTGTGTGTGTGTGTGTGTGTGTGTGTGAGAGAGACAACTCTTTGTATGTCAGTCACTGGAGCAGATCCTCCAGGGTGACAGTCCAGGAGTCCCACGCATTTCCCATGCTCACTCACACCAAACAGAGACTACTCACCACCACTACTCTCTTTATTCCCCTCTCTCCCTCTCCCTCACTCACTCTCTCCCTCTCCCTCACTCACTCTCTCTCTCTCCTACTCTTACCTTCCTCTCAGTCACCATCACACTATGAGTACATGTGCTTCCAGGCCCCTCCCCCTGACCTCATCCTCGTATACGATAGGACAATTATCAAATGAGGACATCGTGTTCTGACTAGTTTTTTGGGGGGTCACTGGCTTCGCCACGTCTGTCTGGGTTTTAATTCGCAGAGTTGACCTCCCACATACACAAAACACACACACCACTCCATACAAACATGCCACAGAAACCGTCGTTGCTTTGAGTCACTTCGAACAGTTGGCAGGCCCCTCGCCATGCAGTGCTTCTTGGGACATCATGTCCCACGGTGGTCAAAGCCGTCACAGCAGGCCCAACGTGAGGCAGCTGAGAACGCTTGTATAGAACGCTGTATAAACTCAAGCTTCATTTACTCAACTCATGTGTTCCATGTTCCAGTGTGTTTACAATTATAAGACCTTATTCTCACAAAAGAGACAGACACACACACACACACACAATGAACCTCAGTCATGTGATGAGTAACCGTGCCTGAGACCTACACTTGCGCTAGCTCCCTGACCTAAATGCCAAGACTTCAGCTCAACACCCTAACAGTATTGTCACAGGTTCTAACTCTGATCACAGAAAGCTTCTGGTACGTACGTGCCTTGTGGCCAGTGCACACATTAGACATTTATATACAAACACACCACCACCACCCACCTCCTAACCTCCAGACCTTCCCCAAACCTGAGCTGCTCGGTCTGACTAGGGGAGGGGCAGAGAGGGGCTGAGAGGGGCCTCAGCCAGAGGAATGTATTGCTGCCCATCTGTCAACACAGAGCTGGCTTCCCTGGCACACAGCAGCAAAAGGATTTTATAAGCTACACCTCTGACCATTTCATAACTAGATGTGCATCCCAAACTGCACCCTATTCCCTATATAGTGCACTACTTTTGACCAGGACCCATAGAGTGTCATTTGGGATGCACCCCGGGCTGTTGGTCAGCACATTGGGACTTTATAAGGGCTTCTGTGTACACTCCTTCGGGTCAAAGAAGTCAGATCAACCATACAATTTTGGTTGTAATTGTGTAATCATACAAAACGTGAGTTCAACTTCTTATAACCCGAAGAAACCCTCTACGAAAGTTCAATTAGGAACGATGGTCTGAAGGCTTGTTCAACTTCATCCAGTAAGCATTACATACACTATATATATATATATATATATATACACACAAAAGTATGTGGATACCCCTTCAAATTAGTGGATTCGGCTATTTCAGCCACACCCATTGCTGACAGGTGTATAAAATAAAGCACACAGCCATGCAATCTCCATAGACAAACATTGGCAGTAGAATGGCCTTACTGAAGAGCTCAGTGACTTTCAACGTGGCACCGTCATAGGATGCCATCTTTCCAACAAGTCTGTTGATCAAATTTCTGCCCTGCTAGACCTGCCCCGATCAACTTTAAGTGATGTTATTGAGAAGTGTGAACCGTTTAGCAGCAACAACGGCGCAGCCGTGAAGTGGTAGGCCACACAAGCTCACAGAATCGGACTGCCGAGTGCTGAAGCACGTAGCGCATAAAAATCGTCTGTCCTCGGTTGTAACACTCACTACCGAGTTCCAAACTAACTTTGGAAGCCACGTCAGCCCAAGAACTGTTCGTCGGGAGCTTTACGAAATGGGTTTCCATGGCCGAGCAGCCGCACACAAGCCTGAGAACACCATGTGCAAAACCAAGTGTCGGTGTAAAGCTCACCGCATTTGGAATCTGGAGCAGTGGAAACGTGTTCTCTTGAGTGAGGAATCACTCTTCACCATCTGGTAGTCCGACTGACAAATATGGGTTTGGTGGATGCCAGGAGAATGCTACCTGCCCGAAAAAAAACGTGAAAAGACAGGAACCTTCCCACTTGCCATGATTGGCTGAGATAATGGATGGGCTGGACATGCCGAGAGATGAGTTTGGATTGGTCTGCCATGTAGCACGCGTCTGTCTATAACATGAGCTGGTCAGTATGTGCTGATAGTCCTTTCTACCATGCCGTTTTTGAAAGATATAACGTTAGCCATCGAGAACTACAAAAGTTTTGCTACTTTTCTCCACAACATTGAAGCCCTGAATTTAGCAGGCGCTATCGACACATCAGTTGGAAAAAGTGATGGTCTACTTTCTGTACACGCCACGGTCAGTGTGAATCGGAGTGACACAACGCTGGCCAAACAAGATTTATTAATTTCACCTTTATTTAACCAGGTAGGCTAGTTGAGAACAAGTTCTCATTTGCAACTGCGACCTGGCCAAGATAAAGCAAAGCAGTTCAACATAAACAACAACACAGAGTTACTCATGGAATAAACAAACATACAATCAATAATACAGTAGAAAAATCTATATACAGCATGTGCAAATGAGGTAGGGTAAGAGAGGTAAGGCAATAAATAGGCCATGGTGGCGAAGTAATTACAATATAGCAATTAAACACTGGAATGGTAGGGTGTGCAGAAGATGAATGTGCAAGTATGTGCAAGATGAAGCTACAAACAAAACAGAGTAAAATGGTTCCAGTCTGCCGTGAAGCGTTCATCCATGTATGTGTAAGAGTCTAGCTACATTTTCAGATATTTTTCCAATTTTGTCAGAAAGTCGTTTTTATTGCAAGTTAAAGCATACTGTTAGTTAGCTATCGATTATTAGCTTGCTGGCTCGCTAACTAACATTACGTGTATGATCTGTGTAGAAATATTATTCGAATCAGAAATCCATTTGCATTGCTAGTTATTGCTTAACGTTAGCTAGCTTACATTTGTTTGAATACCCATACTATCATACTGTATACTACATACTTAATAAGTATATACTACATACTATTAGTTCATTTTAGTATACTGTAAACGGACGGTATACTTTCAGTTGAGCGTACTAGAGCTTCGCCTGTCTACCGGAAGTTGATGTTGTTGCTATGCAACCTCTTGCTAGCTTGTTATCATAACAAATGACTAGCTAAACATTTTACGATTTCGGTTGTGTTCGTAAATTCAATCTGGAGTGTCAGAGTGCGCTCTGGGTGTTCGTAAATCCAGAGCTTTGTCAGATTGTCCGTTCATAAATTTGGAGCGTTCAGAGCACACACTGGATGCTCTGACCGAGGAGTAGGCTTGATCCGAGCGTTCAATGGCAGTCAAGCACCCAATCTAACTGGCTAATGTTGGCTAGCTACTTGAACTTCCAGACGTAAATGAGACAGAGAACACCTCACTCTGACCATTTTACTCGCACTAGCAGAGCTGGTTAGGCTGTTTTCATGTTATCTAGAGCATTGGTGACTGTAACTGTGCTGCTGGCAACAATTTAATTCCGCTTTTTTTTGCCGACGTTTACTGACACCGGCCATATTCAACGGGTGTTGAGCGTAAATTCATCAGTTATTCTGCATGAGAATGCGCTGAAACCGGAGTAGAATGAACAATGTCCATTGAAACGCACAATGACTATAGCACTTAGCTCAGAATGATGTGAATAATCAAGTCAATAAACTTTGGGTAGTTAGATAGCAGAAAGTTAATACCGCCTGGCAAGTTCGATGTATTAGTTGCCAACTAATGTTAGGTAGCTAGCTAACATACCGGTACCTACTGCTGTAATGCTATGAGGTTCATAAGGATAGCGTAGCTAACACATTTTCAGCTAACATAACATGTAACGTAACTTATTTGAAAAGTCATTACTTTATTACATTGCTCAACATTTTCATAATTAGTTAAAGCAATGAATTTGTATCCGCTTCATTCGGACTTTGCTGCATATTTTCTGCCATTTTCTTCAAATTTGAAAACATTGTGAAGCCATGCCCATTTTCAGAAGAATTGCATTACGGGACCTAAAAGCACGGAAATAGTTTCCACCATGTATACTTCGTATTTTGGCGAATTTAGTATGACATCCGGGAACTTTTGGCATACTAACTATAGCCATACTATGACTAATAAGCATACTATATACTCAATTCACATCACAAATAGTATGGTTAGTGCGGTTAGTATTAATATTCGAACACAGCTAATGTTTGTATTGGTAGTAGAACTATGAGTTGGGATTATGCCGGCTCATTGTTTAGCTAGCTAGCTAGCTGCTTTGATCTCTTTCTCCCCTCTCTCTCCAGATGAAATCTTGCGTCTTGTGACGGCCGGCCGCCCAACAACCTGCCCGCTTGACCCTATCCCCTCCTCTCTTCTCCAGACCATTTCCGGAGACCTTCTCCCTTACCTCACCTCGCTCATCAACTCATCCTTGACCGCTGGCTACGTCCCTTCCGTTTTCAAGAGAGCGAGAGTTGCACCCCTTCTCAAAAAACCTACACTCGATCCCTCCGATGTCAACAACTACAGACCAGTATCCCTTCTTTCTTTTCTCTCCAAAACTCTTGAACGTGCCATCCTTGGCCAGCTCTCCTGCTATCTCTCTCAGAATGACCTTCTTGATCCAAATCAGTCAGGTTTCAAGGCTGGTCTTTCAACTGAGACTGCTCTTCTCTGTGTCACGGAGGCTCTCCGCACTGCTAAAGCTAACTCTCTCTCCTCTGCTCTCATCCTTCTAGACCTATCTGCTGCCTTTGATACTGTGAACCATCAGATCCTCCTCTCCACCCTCTCAGAGTTGGGTATCTCCGGCGCGGCTCACTCTTGGATTGCGTCCTACCTGACAGGTCGCTCCTACCAGGTGGCGTGGCGAGAATCCGTCTCCACACCACGTGCTCTCACCACTGGTGTCCCCCAGGGCTCAGTTCTAGGCCCTCTCCTATTCTCGCTATACACCAAGTCACTTGGCTCTGTCATATCCTCACATGGTCTCTCCTATCATTGCTACGCAGACGACACACAATTAATCTTCTCCTTCCCCCTTCTGATAACCAGGTGGCGAATCGCATCTCTGCATGTCTGGCAGACATATCAGTGTGGATGACGGATCACCACCTCAAGCTGAACCCAGGCAAGACGGAGCTGCTCTTCCTCCCGGGGAAGGACTGCCCTTTCCATGATCTCGCCATCACGGTTGACAACTCCATTGTGTCCTCCTCCCAGAGTGCTAAGAGCCTCGGCGTGACCCTGGACAACACCCTGTCGTTCTCCGCTAACATCAAGGCGGTGACCCGATCCTGTAGGTTCATGCTATACAACATTCACAGAGTACGACCCTGCCTTACACAGGAAGCGGCGCAGGTCCTAATCCAGGAACTTGTCATCTCCCGTCTGGATTACTGCAACTCCCTGTTGGCGGGGCTCCCTGCCTGTGCCATTAAACCCCTACAACTCATCCAGAACGCCGCAGCCCGTCTGGTGTTCAACCTTGCCAAGTTCTCTCACGTCACCCCGCTCCTCCGCACACTCCACTGGCTTCCAGTTGAAGCTCGCATCTGCTACAAGGCCATGGTGCTTGCCTACGGAGCTGTGAGGGGAACGGCACCTCCGTACCTTCAGGCTCTGATCAGGCCCTACACCCAAACAAGGGCACTGCGTTCATCCACCTCTGGCCTGCTGGCCCCCCTACCGCTGCGGAAGCACAATTCCCGCTCAGCCCAGTCAAAACTGTTCGCTGCTCTGGCACCCCAATGGTGGAACAAGCTCCCTCACGACGCCAGGACAGCGGAGTCAATCACCACCTTCCGTAGACACCTGAAACCCCACCTCTTTAAGGAATACCTGGGATAGGATATAGTAATCCTTCTAACCCCCCCCCAAAAAAAGATATAGATGTACTATTGTAAAGTGGTTGTTCCACTGGATATCATAAGGTGAATGCACCAATTTGTAAGTCGCTCTGGATAAGAGCATCTGCTAAATGACGTAAATGTAAATGTTCTCTCTGCTAACGCACGGCAAGCGGTACCGGAGCGCCAAGTCTAGGCCCAAAAGGCTTCTTAACAGCTTCTACCCCCAAGCCATAAGACTCATGAACAGCTAATCAAAGGACTACCCAGATCCCTCTTTTACGCTGCTGCTACTCTCTGTTTATTATCCATGCATAGTCACTTTAAGGGCTTGTAAGTAAGTGTTTCACTGTATAGTCTACACCTGTTGTATTCAGCACATGTGACAAACACAATTTGATTTTATTTGTTTACCACATGGCCTCACATAAATCCTTAAAGAGATGGGCGGGGCTAAGGCTTAAGAGGGTGTGAACAATGCTGAATGGTTGTAGACAAAGAAGAGGGCTAAGGCTAAGGCTTAAAAGGGTGTGAACAATGCTGAATGCTGAATGCTGAAAGAAGAACTCTCCAGTAGGTGTACCAAAACATACAAGGGCCATTTTCTCAAAAGTGGGATTGCAAGTTTATCAACTTTCAAAGAACAATTACTTTCCCATTGTTCTTCAACTGCAGTGTATGATATACCATTTTCTAGCTCTGAGTCTCTACTTTTATCCAATGTAAAAAACACAATTTCAAATTTTGCTACATAAGACCGAATCTAGGTGGTCGGTCACATATGTCAACTTACCCTCGTTCTCTCTCTTGCTGTTTTTCAGCAACAGTTTTTGAAAACCATCCATCAGCTATAATAACCTTAAAGGGATCATTCTAAATTGTAATTATTATTATTATTTCGCCTCTATGGCCTATTTATTGCCTTACCTCCCTACTCTTCTACATTTGCACACACTGTACATAGATTTTTCTATTGTGTTATTGACTGTACGTTTGTTTATGTGTAACTCTGTGTTGTTGTTTTTGTCCCACTGCTTTTCTTTATCTTGGTCAGGTTGCAAGTGGAAATGAGAACTTGTTCTCAACTGGCCTACCTGGTTAAACAAAGGTGAAATAAATAAAACAAAAATGTTATATGATCCACCCCAAACCACAAATTACTACAATTAACAGTGATAAACAGTGTTAAATAACACTAACATGTGAAAACAATATTTTTTGTGAACAAATGTTTCATTCTGTTTTAATAACAAGATTGGTAGAAACGTGAAAATCGTTTTTAGAAATCTGCTGCAGCTCAAGTCTACTTCAAAACCCACAATGCAATGTTCTCTCTCTCCCTAGGCTGGCTGACTAGCTGGCTAGAAAACATAGATACACACAATAATATCAAAGTGAATATCAACATATGAAGAAGCTAGCTGGCTGTAAAATGAGTCTCTCACCAAGTTGCAGTTCCTCTCTGCCCAGAGCGAGCGCAGCGTTCATTTGCATTCCCACAGAGATCATTTTAAGGAGATGGGAAACCCAATTAGAATTGGATTGTGTGACGATTAGGCTGAACAACGGCGTGACACGACATGCTAACGTGAATGCGATTGGTCAACTGTCAAGTTGGGTCAGTGTTTTTCTATTTATTGTCCAATTGGATTCCTATCTCCTTTCTTTAATATCTCTATTTCCCACAGACGGCGTATTGCGACATGGTACTTGAAGGAGAAATGGAGGTGAATCATTTGGTACAGTTTTTAGATTGAGCACATCTAAGCGATCCTTTCTCCCAGCAGGGGTGTTTCAGTGCCAGCAGCCCCGCTTAGGTCTACCTGCCATCACATCATCTGGCTCAGAGGATCTTCCCCTGGAGACGAGGCTATTCCCTGAACTATTTAATAAAATGTTATATTGCATTCCGACTCTATTGTTCATACAGTTAAGCCTGTACTCGATTGAACTAGCCATGTTCATGCAACATGATGACATTGATAAAGTATGTTGTTGTCGTAGCTTTTTGCCAGGACAGAAGGACTGCATATAAAGCCTCACAACATCTGTGCCCTCCAGAGTTAGATGGATGAAGTGAAAGGATGTTCATTCAGTCCAGTCAGTTGCAAATAACTGACAAGGGTATTTGGCAAACCATCTCATCTCCTCCCCTCTCCTCTCCCCTCATCACCTCATCTCCTCACCTCACCTCTCCTCTCCCCTCATCTCCTCCCCTCACCTCTCATCTCCTCCCCTCACCTCTCATCTCCTCCCCTCACCTCATCTCCTCCCCTCACCTCTCATCTCCTCACCTCATCTCCTCACCTCATCTCCTCCCCTCACCTCTCATCTCCTCCCCTCACCTCTCCGCTCACATTCTCCTCTCTTCACCTCTCATCTCCTCATCTCTTCACCTCTCTGCTCCCCTCATCCCCTCACCTCTCCTCCCCACCTCCCCTCTCCTCTCCACTCCCCACACTTACCTCTCCTCTCCACTTCCCACACTTACCTCTCCTCTCCACTCCCCACACTTACCTCTCCTCTCCACTCCCCACCTCCTTTCCTCTCATCTCTTTACTTACCTCTCCTCCTGTCCTCTTCTCCGCTTCTCTCCTTTCCTCTTCTCTTCACTCCTCCTCTCCTCTCCTCTCCTCCTCAGCCTGATATTAATGAATGGTGTTCACTATGTGGGGCCTGGATATGTGAAGCCCAGAAAGCAACACTTGAGTGATGATTCTGTCTGTGCCAGTATCCTGCGCACATACACACACACACGAACGCCTGACCTGCTGTGAACACAGGGGCTCGCTGTATCAGATCAGGCCACTGTCACAGGAGCAATTAAACAGAGCACAGGCCCTCCTCTCATACTGTCACTGTCTATTAGATAGAGACAGGCCCTCCTCTCATACTGTCACTGTCTATTAGATAGAGACAGGCCCTCCTCTCATACTGTCACTGCCTATTAGATAGAGCCAGGCCCTCCTCTCATACTGTCACTGCCTATTAGATAGAGCCAGGCCCTCCTCTCATACTGTCACTGTCTATTAGATAGAGACAGGCCCTCCTCTCATACTGTCACTGTCTATTAGATAGAGACAGGCCCTCCTCTCATACTGTCACTGTCTATTAGATAGAGACAGGCCCTCCTCTCATACTGTCACTGTCTATTAGATAGAGACAGGCCCTCCTCTCATACTGTCACTGTCTATTAGATAGAGACAGGCCCTCCTCTTATACTGTCACTGTCTATTAGATAGAGACAGGCCCTCCTCTCATACTGTCACTGCCTATTAGATAGAGACAGGCCCTCCTCTCATACTGTCACTGCCTATTAGATAGAGACAGGGGAGGAGATGAGGGAGGGAAGAGGGGAGGGGAGGAAAGGACAGGGAGAAGAGATTAGACAGGAAGATGCATAGAGACAGAGAGACAGAGAGACATGTACAGTGCCTTCGGAAAGTATTCACACCCCCTGATTGTGAGACATTTTGTTATGTTATGTTACAGCCTTACTCTAAAAATGTTTTTACATCTTTATCATTCTACACACAATACCCCATAATGATAAAGCAAAAACCGGTTATTCACATTTTTTGCTTATTTATAAAAAAGAAAAACCGGAAATATCACATTTAGTATTAGGACCCTTTGCTCAGTACTTTGTTGAAGCACCTTTGGCAGCGATTACAGCATTGAGTCTTCTTGGGTACAAGCTTGGCACATCTGTATTTGGGGAGTTTCTCCCATTCTTCTCTGCAGATCCTCTTAAGCTCAGTCAGGTTGGATGGGGAGCGATGCTGCACAACTATTTCCAGGTCTCTCAAGAGATGTTCGATCGGGTTCAAGTCCGGGCCCTGGCTGGGCCACTCAAGGACATTCAAAGACTTGTCCTGAAGCCACTCTTGCATTGTCTTGGCTGTGTGCTTAGGGTCTTTGTCCTGTTGGAAGGTGAACCTTCGCCAGTCTGAGGTCCTGAGAGCTCTGGAGCAGGTTTTCATCAAGGATCTCCCTGTACTTTGCTCTGCTCATCTTTGCCTCAATCCTGACTAGACTCCCAGTCCCTGCCGCTGAAAAACTTCCCCACAGCATAATGCTGCCACCACCACGCTTCACCATAAGGATGGTGTCAGGTTCCCTCCAGATGTGGCACTTGACATTCAGGTCAAAGAGTTCAATCTTGGTTTCATCAGAACAGAGAATCTTGTTTCTCATGGTCTGAGAGTCTTTAGGTGGCTTTTGGCAAACTCCAAGCAAGCTGTCATGTGCCTTTTACTGAGGAGTGGCTTCCATCTGGCCACACTACCATGAAGGGCTGATTGATGGAGTGCTGCAGAGATGGTTGTCCTTCTGGAAGGTTCTCCCATTTCCACAGAGGAACTCCAGAGCTCTGTCAGAGTGACCATCGGGCTCTTGACCACTTCCCTGACCAAGGCCCTTCTCCCCCAATTGCTCAGTTTGGCCGGGCGGCCAGCTCTAGGAAGAGTCTCGGTGGTTCCAAACTTCTTCCATTTAAGAATGATGGAGGCCACTATGTTCTTGGGGACCTTCAATGCTGCCAAAATATTTCGCTACCCTTCCCCAGATCTGGCCCTCGACACAATCCTGTTTCGGAGATCTACGAACAATTCCTTCGACCTCATGGCTTGGATTTTACTCTGACATGGACTGTCGACTGTGGGACCTTATATAGACATGCGTGTGCCTTTCCAAATCATGTCCAATCAATTGAATTTAGCACAGGTGGACTCCAATCAAGTTGTAGAAACATCTCAAGGATGATCAATTGAAACAGGATGCACCTGAGCTCAATTTCGAGGCTCATAGCAAAGGGTCTGAATACTTATGTAAATGAGGTATTTCTGTTTTTATTTTTAAAACATTTAGAAACATTTCAAAAATACTTCGCTTTGTCATTATGGGGTATTGTGTGTAGATTGATACGTTTAAAAAAAATCCATTTTAGGACAAAGTGTGGAAAAAGTCAAGGGGTCTGAATAATTTCTGAAGGCGTTGTATATAGAGAAACATATAGAGTCAGAGAGAGAGAGAGTCAGAGAGAGAACATTTCCCTGTGACCCTCAGCCTCCACCCACCAAAGTACAATAGCCTTATGAAACCCTGCGATATCAAAGGTGACTGCAGAGAAACACACACACACACACACACACACACACACACACACACACACACACACACACACACACACACACACACACACACACACACGTACTGTGTGGCAGGTACTGTACAGGAGCCTTCAATGATCCAGGGCAGGGCCCGGTTGAGTTGAGACTACAGAGGACAGAGAGGTGTTTACAGCTCTCAGGTTTATTATTAG
The DNA here is from genome assembly GCF_901001165.1 of Salmo trutta. Lineage (NCBI taxonomy): Eukaryota > Metazoa > Chordata > Actinopteri > Salmoniformes > Salmonidae > Salmo > Salmo trutta. The sequence goes on along the minus strand of NC_042959.1, from coordinate 10,756,479 downwards.
ACCTTTTTATTTACCTCTCTTAGCCATGGTTGACTGGCTCACTGGCCCACAGGCCAGTTTACACCACTGGGGTCAACTAGTCTATCTGAGAGTCTGAGAAAAACCCTTGAATGAGTAGGTGTGTCCAAACTTTTGACTGGTACTGTATATCTACTGCATATATATACACTGCTCAAAAAAATAAAGGGAACACTTAAACAACACAATGTAACTCCAAGTCAATCACACTTCTGTGAAATCAAACTGTCCACTTAGGAAGCAACACTGATTGACAATAAATTTCACATGCTGTTGTGCAAATGGAATAGACAACATGTGGAAATTATAGGCAATTAGCAAGACACCCCCAATAAAGGAGTGGTTCTGCAGGTGGGGACCACAGACCACTTCTCAGTTCCTATGCTTCCTGGCTGATGTTTTGGTCACTTTTGAATGCTGGCGGTGCTTTCACTCTAGTGGTAGCATGAGACGGAGTCTACAACCCACACAAGAGGCTCAGGTAGTGCAGCTCATCCAGGATGGCACATCAATGCGAGCTGTGGCAAGAAGGTTTGCTGTGTCTGTCAGCGTAGTGTCCAGAGCATGGAGGCGTTACCAGGAGACAGGCCAGTACATCAGGAGACGTGGAGGAGGCCGTAGGAGGGCAACAACCCAGCAGCAGGACCACTACCTCTGCCTTTGTGCAAGGAGGAGCAGGAGGAGCACTGCCAGAGCCCTGCAAAATGACCTCCAGCAGGCCACAAATGTGCATGTGTCTGCTCAAACGGTCAGAAACAGACTCCATGAGGGTGGTATGAGGGCCCGACGTCCACAGGTGGGGGTTGTGCTTACAGCCCAACACCGTGCAGGACGTTTGGCATTTGCCAGAGAACACCAAGATTGGCAAATTCGCCACTGGCGCCCTGTGCTCTTCACAGATGAAAGCAGGTTCACACTGAGCATGTGACAGACGTGACAGAGTCTGGAGACGCCGTGGAGAACGTTCTGCTGCCTGCAACATCCTCCAGCATGACCGGTTTGGCGGTGGGTCAGTCATGGTGTGGGGTGGCATTTCTTTGGGGGGCCGCACAGCCCTCCATGTGCTCGCCAGAGGTAGCCTGACTGCCATTAGGTACCGAGATGAGATCCTCAGACCCCTTGTGAGACCATATGCTGGTGCGGTTGGCCCTGGGTTCCTCCTAATGCAAGACAATGCTAGACCTCATGTGGCTGGAGTGTGTCAGCAGTTCCTGCAAGAGGAAGGCATTGATGCTATGGACTGACCCGCCCATTCCCCAGACCTGAATCCAATTGAGCACATCTGGGACATCATGTCTCGCTCCATCCACCAACGCCACGTTGCACCACAGACTGTCCAGGAGTTGGCGGATGCTTTAGTCCAGGTCTGGGAGGAGATCCCTCAGGAGACCATCCACCACCTCATCAGGAGCATGCCCAGGCGTTGTAGGGACGTCATACAGGCACGTGGAGGCCACACACACTACTGAGCCTCATTTTGACTTGTTTTAAGGACATTACATCAAAGTTGGATCAGCCTGTAGTGTGGTTTTCCACTTTAATTTTGAGTGAGACTCCAAATCCAGACCTCCATGGGTTGATAAATTCAATTTCCATTGATTATTTTTGTGTGATTTTGTTGTCAGCACATTCAACTATGTAAAGAAAAAAGTATTTCATAAGATTATTTCTTTCATTCAGATCTAGGATGTGTTGTTTAAGTGTTCCCTTTATTTTTTTGAGCAGTATATATATATATATATATACACACATATACAGTTGAAGTCGGAAGTTTACATACACTTAGGTTGGAGTTATTAAAACTCGTTTTTCAACCACTCCATAAATTTCTTGTTAACAAACTATAGTTTTGGCAAGTCGGTTAAGACATCTACTTTGTGCATGACACAAGTAATTTTTCCAACAATTGTTTACAGACAGATTATTTCACTTATAATTCACTGTATCACAATTCCAGTGGGTCAGAAGTTTACATGCACTAAGTTTAAACAGCTTGGAAAATCCCAGAAAATTATGTTATGGCTTTAGAAGCTTCTGATAGGCTAATTGACATCATTTTAGTCAATTGGAGGTGTACCTGTGGATGTATTTCAAGGCCTACCTTCAAACTCAGTGCCTCTTTGCTTGACATCATGGGAAAATCAAAAGAAATCAGCCAAGACTTCAGAAAAAAAATTGTAGACCTCCACAAGTCTGGTTCATCATTGGGAGCAATTTCCAAACGCCTGAAGGTACCACGTTCATTTGTACAAACAATAGTACGCAAGTATAAACACCATGGGACCACACAGCCGTCATACCGCTCAGGAAGGAGACGCGTTCTGTCTCCTAGAGATGAACGTACTTTTGCGCGAAAAGTGCAAATCAATCCCAGAACAACAGCAAAGAACCTTGTGAAGATGCTGGAGGAAACAGGTAAAAATGTATCTATATCCACAGTAAAACGAGTCCTATATCGACATAACCTAAAAAGCTGCTCTGCGAGAAAGAAGCCACAGCTCCAAAACCGCCATAAAAAAGCCAGACTATGGTTTGCAACTGCACATGGGGACAAAGATCGTACTTTTTGGAGGAATGTCCTCTGGTCTGATGAAACAAAAATAGAACTGTTTGGCCATAATGACCATCGTTATGTTTTGAGGGAAAAGGGAGGGCTTGCAAGCCGAAGATCCCAACTGTGAAGCATGGGGGTGGCAGCATCATGTTGTGGGGGTGCTTTGCTGCAGGAGGGACTGGTGCACTTCACAAAATAGATGGCTTCATGAGGAATTAAAATTATGTGGATATATTGAAGCAACATCTCAAGACATCAGTCAGGAAGTTAAAGCTTGGTTGCAAATGGGTCTTCGAAAAAGGACAATGACCCTAAGCATACTTCCAAAGCTGTGGCACAATAACTTAAGGACAACAAGGTCAAGGTATAGGAGTGGCCATCACAAAGCCCTGACCTCAATCCTACAGAAAACTTGTGGGCAGAACTGAAAAAGCATGTGCGAGCAAGGAGGCAAACCTGACTCAGTTACAGCAGCTCTGTCAGGAGGAATGGGACAAAATTCCCCCAACGTATTGTGGAAAGCTTGTGGAAGGCTACCCGAAACGTTTGACCCAAGCTAAACAATTTAAAGGCAATGCTACCAAATACTAATTGAGTGTATGTAAACTTCTTACCCACTGGGAATGGGATGAAAGAAATAAAATCTGGAATAAGTCATTCTTTCTACTATTATTCTGACATTTCACATTCTTAAAATAAAGTGGTGATCCTAGCTGACCTAAAACAGGGAATTTTTGCTAGGATTAAATGTCAGGATTTGTGAAAACTGAGTTGAAATGTAGTTGACTAAGGTTTATGGAAACTTCTGACTTCAACTGTAAATGTTTTATATGTTATTTTGGCAATAATACATGGCACATATCGGTTTGCAAACAATGTAAAAAAACAAACATAATTGAGTTAATAAAGCCACATACAAACATGGTCTCTTTTTTGCTTTCTTGAGTCAGGCAGTTCCAAAATGAAGGTGTTTCACCCTAGCTCAGTGCATTCTGGGGTGGTGGGGCAGCCAGCGGAAAATACGAAGCGTAGGGGTTGGTAATGTTCTCTAGTTGCGCCGTGATTGGCTCAGTGTTCTGTCACTCTTGGGGACACTACATCACTGCAAAATCTACAGGGAGAGCTCGAAAATGTAAGCCCCTTTGGTGCTGCCATAGATTTACATTAGAAGTGCCCTTCAATGAAGGCTTAATGTCACTGGCCACAGATAAAATTACATCAAATGACATACAGTGCCTTGCAAAAGTATTCACACCCTTTGGCATTTTTCTATTTTTGTGCATTGCAACCTGTAATAGAAATACATTTTTATTTGGATTTCATGTAATTTTTTAAAACAAATTTTAACCGGAAAAGTGGTGCGTGCATGTGTATTCACCCCCTTTGCTATGAAGCCCATAAATAAGATCTGGTGCAACCAATTACCTTCAGAAGTCACATAATTAGTTAAATAAAGTCCACCTGTGTGCAATGTGTCACAAGATCTGTCACATGATCTCAGTATATATATACACCTGTTCTGAAAGGCCTCATAGTCTACAACACTACTAAGCAAGGGGCACCACCACTAAGCAAAGGGCACCACGACTAAGCAAAGGGAACCACCACTAAGCAAGGGGCACCACCACTAAGCAAGGGGCACCACCACTAAGCAAGGGGCACCACCACTATGCAAGGGGCACCACCACTATGCAAGGGGCACCACCACTAAGCAAGGGGCACCACCACTATGCAAGGGGCACCACCACTATGCAAGGGACACCACCAAGCAACTGGTACCATGAAGACCAAGGATCTCTCCAAACAGGTCAGGGACACAGTTGTGGAGTACAGATCAGGGTTGGATTATAAGAAATATCCGAAACTTTGAACATTTAAGGAAGAGTGGCCAGACAAAAAGCCATTGCTTAAAGGAAAAAATAAGCAAACAAGTTTGGTGTTCGCCAAAAGGCATGTGGGAGACTCCTCGAACATATGGAAGAAGGTACTCTGGTTAGATGAGACTAACATGTAGCTTTTTGGCCATCAAGGAAAACGCTATGTCTGGCGCAAACCCAACACCTCTCATCACCTCGAGAACAACATCCCCACAGTGAAGCATGGTGGTGGCAGCATCATGCTGTGGGTATGTTTTTCATCGACAGGGACTGGGAAACTGGTAAGAATTGAAAGAATGATGGATGGCGCTAAATACAAGGAAATTCTTGAGGGAAACCTGTTTCAGTCTTCAAGAGATTTGAGACTGGGACGGAGGTTCACCTTCCAGCAGGACAATGACCCTAAGCATACTGCTAAAGCAACACTTGAGTGGTTTAAGGGGAAACATTTAAATGTCTTGGAATGGCCTAGTCAAAGCCCAGACCTCAATCCAATTGAGAATCTGTGGTATGACTTAAAGATTGCTGTACACAAGCGGAACCCATCCTATTTGAAGGAGCTGGAGCAGATTTGCCTTGAAGAATGGGCAGAAATCCCTGTGGCTAGATGTGCCAAGCTTATAGAGACATACCCAAAGAGACTTGCAGCTGTAATTGCTGCAAAAGGTGGCTCTACAAAGTATTGACTTTGGGGGGGGTGAATAGTTATGCACGCTCAAGTTCTGTTTTTTGTCTTATTTCTTGTTTGTTTCACAATAAAAATATTTTGCATCTTCAAAGTGGTAGGCATGTTGAGTAAATCAAATGATACAAACCCCCCCAAAATCTATTTTAATTCCAGGTTGTAAGGCAACAAAATAGGAAACATGCCAAGTGGGGTGAATACTTTCGCAAGCCAATGTATCTACCGTAGCTTTGATTGGACTGATCATGTCAACATCATACTTTCAAAATGTTACGTAGCAAGCTAGCAGTCATCATCATGAAATCATGATGGCAAATCATTTTCAGTCACTGTCATATGAAGAGAAATGATGAAGAGAAATTATAGATAAAACGTATCGCGGACATAAACATTACACAAGTTGGAAATCGCAAATTCAACAATGAGTGGTTTGGAAGGAATCAGTGGCTAACTGCAAGCATTGCAAAGCAATCAGTAGCCTGCTATTCAGTGGATTGGGTGTGTGGTCCAAGTCTGGGTCTCTTTTCCAAGCTTAAAAGGATAAACATTCAACATTGGCCATGCTATCAATCCAGCGTTCAAAACAACTGGAAACTCGGAACTGGGAAATCTCAGACTTCAGTCAGTTCAAGTCAACTAGGTCAGGCTGGGAAAATACGTTTTGAATGGTCATCCAACTCGGAATTCCAAGTTGGGAACTCAGGCCTCTTTCTAAAGCTCTGACCTGAAGATCACTGGCGTCATAATTCGACCTTGTTTTTTTCTGAGTTCCCAGTTGTCTTGAAAGCACCATAAATTCACAGAATGACAGACTTTGATTACAAAATTGAAGAACCGCCGTGCCACCTTCCTGTTCAAATGAGCACAGCACAGAAGGTGAGTAAAAAAATGTATTGTATGCTGCTGCATAAATATTGTAATATGCCAGGGAGATATGTATACTGTAGCTAAGAAAGTAATACTAAGTGTATGTTGTGTTGTAAGCTGTTAGTAGCCCATGTGCTTCAACCTATTAATTTGGTCCCTTTTCCACTCATAACTTAGCCTACTGTTTTAGGCTAAGACTTAGCCTACTGTTTAGCCTGTTTTAGAGAAATGTTATCATTGAATATTGTAAGACCTGTCATTGTCTGCTTATATGCCCCCTTTATTTATCATACGGTTCAGACTTGGTGTACAGGGAGAATACTGTAAGAACAGCCCCGGTTCTGAATTCTGTCTCTGTACATTTCAAAAGTGCTGAACAAATAGTTATATTCACTACGTCCGTCCTAGCTCGCTCATTAATGTCTTAATCTAAATTAAGGTTTGCCTCTTATCCGCATGTTGTTCCCTTATGCATAGTTTTTACATGTCAATTGTCAGTAGAAACCACATGTATTATGTGAAAATTGTGCATTTCTAGGTTTTGCAGTAAAATCAATAGAGGAAGACAAGTGTTTCCAATGACATCGTCTGTGTGCATCGTTTGATTTCAACCAATTATGAGGAGGCATTGTCTATTAATTATATACTTATTGATTGAAGATGTCATTGGAAACACTTGTCTTCCTCTATCGTCGTTTTTACTGCAAAACCTAGAAACACGTAATTTTCTTATATGTTGATGTTGGGGTGGTGCTGGATGGATATGAAGTTGAAACGTGGAAATGTCCCTTTAAGCCAAACTAAGCTAGCAGTGTTATTAAAGTCTAACTGAAACATTCATTGAAAGTTGAGGAAGATGTTCAAAAACCTCCATGCAACCTAAAAATGAATGTTTCCAGAATAGGCAAAAAATGTCACTTTCGTTCTTAGAACGTTTAAAAAAAGATGCAGTTTTACGTGTCTGGAAACGTACAGTATGGTTTCGTTCCCAGAATCAATGAGAAACGAAAAACGTACATTCCCACAACTTCCAAGGAACCAAATGTGCTAGCTGGGTGCTCTCTTATAATTTAAAAAGTCCACAAAAACTCCCACTGTACCTAACATCATTATTAACCTTTAGACGTACGCGTTATCATACCAGTCTCAGGGATGGCTAACTCTGGAAATTCCTTTGGTTTTTTTGCACCTTACTTGTGGAATAATCTTCAAAATTCAAGTGTTTTATTTATTTTGGTGCCTCTAGGGCAATTCAGACTGCTGATTGAGAACCTTCTTACTGTAGAATGTGTTTCTTTTCTATGATCGGGTTTTGTATTTCTGCTTTGCATTTCGTATCTGTATTTGATGCGTGTATTTTTGTAATTACAGGGATCATATGTAAAATAGACCTTGGTCTCAACATCACTGCCTTTCAAAATAAACATTAAAATAAAAAAATAAAAAAATATCCTACTGGGCACAGAGATCAATTCAACGTCAACCAGTGTGTGCCCAGTGGGATTAAATGCTTCCAAGGAAGTCGTCACCGGTAGTCCCACAGATTTTGGACCGGAACTCCAATGGCAATGCCAAGGACTCGCTGCCCTCCTGGATGGTGCCAGTTGTTGACAATAGCTAGTGTGTGTGTGCATGCGCGCGTGTACACACACGCTCAGAAACGTAGGCACACACAAGCACGCACACACACTTTTAGCCTATTTGCAAGTCTGTTACCTCATCCCTTGGTCGACTCTAGTTGAATGGACAAGAGGCAAGGTAAACGGTCTGTTCCAGTCAGGCTGACAGCAGGCAGCCAGGCTGCAGGCAGAATTGGGCCCTTACAGCTCTTGTGAAGAAGGCAGCCACAAGACTAACAACAAACCTTCCCACAACTTTAGAGAACGTTCCCTTAAGAGTCTCATTAGGTCATTAACTAACGTTTTCATAGGAATGTTCCCATGACGTGCAAGGAATGTTTCCAAGAGACCATTCCCTTAATGTCAAATAGAAACAGTGCCGATTTTAGCATGTAAATCCTGATGTGGCAAACTCAAAACAAAAAAAAATGATGCATGCCAGATAGCCACTACACAACACATTAATTGCACTATAACAGTGACAAATTGTGTCCATGAACTGTTAGGGCCTACATGTTTTACCTTTATTTTAACTAGGCAAGTCAGTTAAGAACACAATCTTATTTTCAATGACGGCCTAGGAACAGTGGCAGAACGACAGATTTTTACCTTGTCAGCTCAGGGATTTGATCTTGCAACCTTTCAGTTACTAGTCCAAAGCTCTAACCACTAGGCTACCTGCCGCCACATAAAGCTGTCCCAACGGCAGTCCCAACACCATACCACTGCTACACCTGGCTATCAGTGGAGCCTTGTCTGGCAGCGAAACAGTTCATTCAGCCTCATTTACTGCCTTTTAAAAAAACATAGCTGATATGGCTGACTTGCTTAAACAAAAAGTGGACAATTGACATATACAAACCATGGACATATACAAACCATGGTTCCGGACCGTGGACGTCTCAGGAGGTTCCGAACCGTGGACCGTCTCAAGAGGTTCCGGAGCGTGGGCCGTCTCAGGAGGTTGCGGACCGTGGGCCGTCTCAGGAGGTTGCGGAGCGTGGGCCGTCTCAGGAGGTTGCGGAGCGTGGGCCGTCTCAGGAGGTTGCGGACCGTGGGCCGTCTCAGGAGGTTGTGGACCGTGGGCCGTCTCAGGAGGTTCCGGACCGTGGGCCGTCTCAGGAGGTTCCGGACTGTGTGCACAGAGCGCACAGGGCTGTGGATGCGCACTGGAGACACATTGCGTATCTCCGCAAAACATGGTGCCTGACTGGTCCCACGCTCCTCACGGCGACTGTCTTGCTCCAGACACCAATGCATCCACTCTACCTCGTCACCCCCCTCAACTATCTCACAATACTCCTCGCTCAGTCTATCCCAATATTCCTCCTCGCTCTCAGACTTGCCCCTCGGCTTCGCCGATCAACCCGTGTGCCCCTAGGGTAGCATATCCTTGCTACCATTTGAAAGGAAACACTTTGCAGCTTGTGGAAATGTGAAATGAATGTAGGAGAATACAACACATTTGACCTGGTAAAAGATAATACAAAGAAAAAACCTTGCGTTTTTAAAAATGTTTTGTACCATCATCTTTGAAATGCAAGAGAAAGGCGAAAATGTATTATTCTAGCCCAGGCGCAATTTAGATGTTGGCCACTAGATGGCAGCAGTGTATGTACAAAGTTTTAGACTGATCCAATGAACCATTGCATTTCTGTTCAAAATTAGGCCCAAATGTGCCTAATTGGTTTATTAATAACTTTTGAAGTTCATAACCGTGCATTCGCCTCAAACAATAGAATGCTATTCTTTCACTGTAAATTGGACAGTGCAGTTAGATTAAGAAGAATTTAAGCTTTCTGCCAATATCAGATATGTCTATGTCCTGGGAAATGTTCTTGTTACTTACAACCTCATGCTAATCACATTAGCCTACGTTAGCTCAACCATCCAGCGGGGACCAACCGATCCTGTAGAGGTTAAAGGGGTAGTTTTGTATTTTGAGACAGTCTTGAATAAGCTAAGTAGCCAATAGGCAGAGCATAGCATAATTTGTCTGATTCTCTGTAATAATGATATGGGAATAATAATGCATTTTATTTTGTTTCTTGCATCAAACACAACATTTTCAGACACCTCCTTGTCTGAAGGACAAGTGGATAAACAGGTTAATGTCAAACCCTGCATGTTTTTTAACAAAAGTCTAATGGAATGTGGCTATTGAATGTGGCTGCTACTGAAGGCTGAATGACAGAACAGCTATTTCCATGTTAAAATGTTATGGGACTCTTTTTGTCTCTATTGTTTTTGATGGTAGGCCACTCTGGTAGGTCTACATTATGATCAAATTGCTATCGTAGCCTACTTGGCCACTGTTAAAACTGTAACTTAAAGCGGGTACAGCCTCAGTGTTTACAGTAAACGCGTGCGCGAAGTTGCACAGAATGCAAACTGTAATGTTCATGTCGGATAAGACAAACCCAAACATACAAGGTTGGCAGTCATCTAATTATACACAGACAGGCAAAGTGTTTAGTATTAGGTATTAGGCAATCCGGGAGAGGAGAGGGGAAGAGGGGAGAGGAGAGGAGAGGAGAGGAGAGGGGAGGAAAGGAAAGGAGGTGGGAGGAAAGGAAATGAGAGGAAAGGAGAGGGGGGAGAGGAGAGGAGAGGGGAGTAAAGGAAAAGGGAGGAGGGGGGGGAGGAGAGGAGAGGAAAGGAGAGGGGAGGAGAGGAGAGGAGAGGAGAGGAGAGGAGAGGAGAGGAGAGGAGAGGGGAGGAGAGGAATGGAGAGGAGAGGAAAGGAAATGAAAGGAAAATAACAACGAGGGGAGCAGAGGGGAGTAAAGGAAAGGAAATGAGTGGAATGTAAAGGAGAGGAAAGGAGAGGAAAGGAGAGGAGAGGAGAGGAGAGGAGAGGAGAGGAGAGGAGAGGTAATGAGAGGAGAGGAGAGGAGAGGTAATGAGAGGAGAGGAGAGGAGAGGAGAGGAGAGGAGAAAAGAGGGGAGGAGAGGAGAGGAAAGGAGAGGAGAGGAAAGGAGAGGAGAGGAGAGGAAAGGAGAGGAAAGGAGAGGAGAGGAGAGGAGAGGAGAAAAGAGGGGAGGAGAGGAGGTGAGAGGAGAGGAGAGGAGAGGAGAGGAAAGGAGAGGAGAGGAGAGGAAAGGAGAGGAGAGGAGAGGAGAAAAGAGGGGAGGAGAGGAGAGGAGAGGAAAGGAGAGGAGAGGAGAGGAGAGGAGAAAAGAGGGGAGGAGAGGAGAGGAAAGGAAAAGGGAGGAGAGGAGAGGCAGAATTGTATCATTGTAAACTCTCAGAGATCCAGCAGGTCAAAAGTAGTTCCCCGTTTCTTCTCCTCTTCTCCTCTTCTTCCAGGATCTGATGCGTCTGGATAGGTGTAAACCACATCTCCACCTAGAGACCACTATATTTATTTCACCTATCAGCTCTGTAAAGGAAACTGAAAAAAGAGCAGCGGGAAGTAATTAAACACGACCCTTGTTCTCATCTGATGTGGCGTCTCTTTTTCGTCTGACGTTGAAATACGAGCTGTGTTTCAAGTTTCAACAACTCGAAAGATCTAAACAGCTATTCTATTCAGACACGTAACTGCAGACGTCAGCCGGTCGGCGGGTTTCTATTGAGCTCTTCCTTCGTCGGGTTTGTTAACAGTGTCAGTTTTTATGGGTTGTCTCCACTGAACATATAGCACATACCTTGTCTCACTAAACATTATGACTATGATAGGGGTTTGAGAGGAGTATACTTTGTTACATTTCCAACCATACTAGAGTGCTTTTACCAAACACCCTCAGTTCATGTTCAGTTCCGTTCTGATGGTTTATAATGGTGTGTGTATGTTGTACTTATGGAGCAAATCAAACAGCTCACAAGTAGTTCATCCCATGTTTTAAATGAGGCCTTGGAAAGCGTTGTCCTTCCACATCTCGGTCTGTCTTCTTTCTCTGCTCTCTCTTTCTGGAGAGTGACACCAGACATCAGTGTAGACGTGTGTTGTAATGTACAACGACCACCAGATGGCGAAATCTCACCACTGACCAGAGCTATCCAACCATTTTCCAAGAGAACTTCTGTGCATTATAAACGGCAGCCAATTCCCTATAGTTCACTACTTTTGACCAGAGCTCTATGGGCCCTGCTCAAAAGTAGTACACTATATAGGGAATAGTGTGTCATTTGGGACTCATACACAGGGTTGGCCTCGTCCTAGAGAGCTACTGGGTGTGTTAGAGAAGGGTTGGAGCAAAACCTTGCACTTACACAAATCAGCTGTCACAGTGGCGAGGTGAGCAGTGACTGGGATAACGTAACTGCCAGGGGACAAGGATGACAGTGGACAGGGATGACAGGGGACAGGGACAGTGTAACTGCCAGGGGACAGTGGACAGGAACAACACCAAGGAAACTGTACCAGTCTACACATTGTAGTGCTCAGGTCGGCATGGTACCTGAAACCCTATAGGATCAGTAGCAGAGCCATGGCTAATGGATAAACCAGATAGCATCAGCCCATGCTCCTACACACACACGCACACACACACACACACACACACACGTTTCTACAGTTGGGTGGAACTGGAGTCAACCCTGCCCCGTCCTAGTCCCTGTGAACTAATGAATTAATTAAACCAATGAATGACTGAGCTGACTATATTAATCGCGAGCAGCATATCACCCTGCATACCACTGCTGGCTTGCCTCTGAAGATAAGCAGGTTCGGTCCTGATCAGTCCCTGGATGGGAGCAGGGTGAGTCCTGGTCGGTCCCTGGATGGGTGCAGGGCTGGTCCTGGTCGGTCCCTGGATGGGAGCAGGGTCGGTCCTGTTCTGTCCCTGGATGGGAGCAGGGCTGGTCCTGTTCTGTCCCTGGATGGGAGCAGGGCTGGTCCTGGTCGGTCCCTGGATGGGTGCAGTGTCGGTCTTGGTCGGTCCCTGGATGGGAGCAGGGCTGGTCCTGGTCGGTCCCTGGATGGGAGCAGGGCTGGTCCTGGTCGGTCCCTGGATGGGTGCAGGGTTGGTCTTGGTCGGTCCCTGGATGGGAGCAGGGCTGGTCCTGTTCTGTCCCTGGATGGGAGCAGGGTTGGTCTTGGTCGGTCCCTGGATGGGAGCAGGGTCGGTCCTGTTCTGTCCCTGGATGGGAGCAGGGTCGGTCCTGGTTGGTCCCTGGATGGGAGCAGGGTTGGTCCTGGTTGGTCCCTGGATGAGAGCAGGGTCGGTCCTGTTCTGTCCCTGGATGGGAGCAGGGTTGGTCCTGGTCAGTCCCAGGATGGGAGGAGGGTTGGTCCTGGTCAGTCCCAGGATGGGAACAGGGTTGGTCCTGGTCGGTCCCAGGATGGGAACAGGATTGGTCCTGGTCGGTCCCTGGATGGGAACAAGGTTTGTCCTGGTCGGTCCCTGGATGGGAACAGGGTTGGTCCTGGTCGGTCCCAGGATGGGAACAGGGTTGGTCCTGGTTGGTCCCAGTATGGGAACAGGGTTGGTCCTGGTTGGTCCCTGGATGGGAGAACAGATGCTGCTGGAAATGGTGTAGGAGGGCCAGTAGGAGGCATTCTTCCCTCTGGTCTAAGGAGGTCTCAGGGCAGTGAACGGGATATGTCCCATCTTTCGGATGGGACATTAAATGGGTGTCCTGACTCTCTGTTGTCATTAAAAATCCCATGGCGCTTAATTAAAGTGGTATATAAATCCCATGTATTATTATTATTAATGAATAATGAAAGATGAATGAGGCCTGTCAGTTAAGGTGAATGAGGCCTGTATGTGAGTCTAAGGGAGGGAATCGGTCACTGTGCGCTTTTACATGATGAGTAATGTTGCTTGATACCTGAAGACTTGGTCCTGAAGATACCTGCAAGGCTTTAGCTCAGTGGCCTAACACAGTCTTGTGGAGGGCTGAGGCAGACATTATCATGTAAACACAATAAACACCCAATATGAACAGCTTCTCACAAGAACAGAAACCAGGTGGAAGTGTAGAGGGCAGCACTGCGGAGAGAGAGGGAAAGACAGAACGAGAGAGAGAGAGAGAGATCTAAGTAACAGTGAGGTTCAGATCTGATCAAAGCGAGATTAATCAAGCCGTAAAGCTCGATTACCAGCTGAAAATAGCAGCAGCTTATTTTAATGAGATTGCTATGCAGCAGTGTGCACTGTGCAGCTTGGTGCTACCGAACACACACACACAATCTCTCTCTGATGCTTTCTGATTAATCTTAAAGGGATAAATAGCTGATTCAATCATTTGATTATCACATCTTGACCAATAAAGTATGTTCCAGAGAAAAAGCTTATGAAAGAAGATTCCCAGCTAGCACATAATGTTCTGAGAACCATATGTTTCTTAGAGCTTGGTAAGAGCGTGGTTGTTTTATGGTTATTTTGCCTACAACCTTCCCACAACTCTCTGGTGCAGGATAGTTGTTTGGCTTTGGAACATTCTCAGCACAGTTAAGGAACTTGACAAAATACTATTATTTTCTTGGTATTTCATTACTTTAACAGATCGTTTGCTAAAAGTTCAAACATGGTTACATTTGATTTCAATGTTGGTAATGTTCTAGGAATGTTCTAAAACTGGTTTGACATTGGGAATGTTCTCACGTTGTTCTGAGAACCTTAAGAAACAACCTCAGTACTTCAGTATAACGTTTCCTACAGGTTTCCTCATTGTTCTACTTAAAGTCATGTTCTCCAATTGTTCCGAGAACGTTTAGAAAACGTTCTATAAAAACCACAAGAAAACTTTAGTAATGTTCAGAGAATGTTCTAATAACATTATTTAAAAACATACACATTCCGTTCTCAGCATCAACAACAATCTATCTATCCGCTATCTTTTTGAGTGTGTTCAGGTGTGTTGGCCGCGCCCACACCTGATCTTAATGAGTGTATGTTTCCCTGAAATGGGGTCTGTTTGAATAGACTAAAATGAAACATGACATGCTAGCTCCATCCTTGTGGCGCAGTGGAGTAATTCCATGGATAGAGAACATAAGTTCAAGTCTCACTGACACTGAGGCTGTGCCACAATAAAAAATACATGTATTTGCATGATTAATGGCTAAGCAAATGAATTTCAATGTGTCCTATCTGTGCTTGGAGTTCAAATTGTATTGGTCACATAAATGTATTTAGCAGGTGTAGCAAAATGCTTGCGTTTCTAGCTCCAACAGTGCAGTAATATCTAACAATACACACAAATCTAAAGTAACGGAATTAAGAATATATAAATATTTGGATGAGCAGTGTCAGAGCGGCATAGATTAACATACAGTAGGTTAGAATACAGTATATATGAGATGAGTAATGCAAAATATGTAAACACTATTAAAGTGACTAGTGTTCCATTATAAAGTGGTCAGTGATTTCAAGTCTATGTATATAGGGCAGCAGCCTCTAATGCGCTAGTGATGGCTATTTAACAGTCTGATGGCCTTGAGATAGAAGCTGTTTTTCAGTCTCTCAGTCCCAGATTTGATGCACCTGTACCGACCTCGCCTTCTGGATGATAGTGGGGTGAACAGGCAGTGGCTCGGGTGGTTGTTGTCCTTGATGATCTTTTTGGCCTTCCTGTGACATTGGGTGCTGCAGGTGTCCTGGAGGGCAGGTAGTTTGCCCCCGGTGATACGTTGGGCAGACCACCCCACCCTCTCGAGAACCCTGCGGTTGCGGGCGGTGCAGTTGTTACCAGGCGGGGATACAGCCCGGCAGGAGGCTGTCAGTTGTGCATCTTTAAAAGCTTGTGAGGGTTTTAGGTGCCAAAACAGTTAACCTATGCTAGCTGTCTTGTTGAAACATGTCCTCAGAACATTATTTTGTTACCTTCAAATAACCTAGAATTTCCGTTCTCAGAACATTAATGAAAACTTTCAGGGAACCATAGCAAAATGTTTTCAGAACCTCCTTGCAACCTAAAACTGAATGTTCCCAGAACAGGCAAAATGTTCACCTCAGTTCTCAGAATGTTTAAAAAAGTTCAGTTTTACCGTCAGGAAACGTATGACTTCGTTCCCACAACCAATATGAAACTTCAAAGGAACAAAATGTGCTAGCTGAGTCAAGATTGGCCTCTTATCTTGCCTTTTTCTTGTGTTTAAATGTGTTTAATAACCCTGTTTAATCATAGATGAATATCACACAGAAGCCTTGACTGACTGTTCTGTTTTTTGTCTTATTTCTTGTTTGTTTCACAATAAAAATATTTTGCATCTTCAAAGTGGTAGGCATGTTGAGTAAATCAAATGATACAAACCCCCCCAAAATCTATTTTAATTCCAGGTTGTAAGGCAACAAAATAGGAAACATGCCAAGTGGGGTGAATACTTTCGCAAGCCAATGTATCTACCGTAGCTTTGATTGGACTGATCATGTCAACATCATACTTTCAAAATGTTACGTAGCAAGCTAGCAGTCATCATCATGAAATCATGATGGCAAATCATTTTCAGTCACTGTCATATGAAGAGAAATGATGAAGAGAAATTATAGATAAAACGTATCGCGGACATAAACATTACACAAGTTGGAAATCGCAAATTCAACAATGAGTGGTTTGGAAGGAATCAGTGGCTAACTGCAAGCATTGCAAAGCAATCAGTAGCCTGCTATTCAGTGGATTGGGTGTGTGGTCCAAGTCTGGGTCTCTTTTCCAAGCTTAAAAGGATAAACATTCAACATTGGCCATGCTATCAATCCAGCGTTCAAAACAACTGGAAACTCGGAACTGGGAAATCTCAGACTTCAGTCAGTTCAAGTCAACTAGGTCAGGCTGGGAAAATACGTTTTGAATGGTCATCCAACTCGGAATTCCAAGTTGGGAACTCAGGCCTCTTTCTAAAGCTCTGACCTGAAGATCACTGGCGTCATAATTCGACCTTGTTTTTTTCTGAGTTCCCAGTTGTCTTGAAAGCACCATAAATTCACAGAATGACAGACTTTGATTACAAAATTGAAGAACCGCCGTGCCACCTTCCTGTTCAAATGAGCACAGCACAGAAGGTGAGTAAAAAAATGTATTGTATGCTGCTGCATAAATATTGTAATATGCCAGGGAGATATGTATACTGTAGCTAAGAAAGTAATACTAAGTGTATGTTGTGTTGTAAGCTGTTAGTAGCCCATGTGCTTCAACCTATTAATTTGGTCCCTTTTCCACTCATAACTTAGCCTACTGTTTTAGGCTAAGACTTAGCCTACTGTTTAGCCTGTTTTAGAGAAATGTTATCATTGAATATTGTAAGACCTGTCATTGTCTGCTTATATGCCCCCTTTATTTATCATACGGTTCAGACTTGGTGTACAGGGAGAATACTGTAAGAACAGCCCCGGTTCTGAATTCTGTCTCTGTACATTTCAAAGTGCTGAACAAATAGTTATATTCACTACGTCCGTCCTAGCTCGCTCATTAATGTCTTAATCTAAATTAAGGTTTGCCTCTTATCCGCATGTTGTTCCCTTATGCATAGTTTTTACATGTCAATTGTCAGTAGAAACCACATGTATTATGTGAAAATTGTGCATTTCTAGGTTTTGCAGTAAAATCAATAGAGGAAGACAAGTGTTTCCAATGACATCGTCTGTGTGCATCGTTTGATTTCAACCAATTATGAGGAGGCATTGTCTATTAATTATATACTTATTGATTGAAGATGTCATTGGAAACACTTGTCTTCCTCTATCGTCGTTTTTACTGCAAAACCTAGAAACACGTAATTTTCTTATATGTTGATGTTGGGGTGGTGCTGGATGGATATGAAGTTGAAACGTGGAAATGTCCCTTTAAGCCAAACTAAGCTAGCAGTGTTATTAAAGTCTAACTGAAACATTCATTGAAAGTTGAGGAAGATGTTCAAAAACCTCCATGCAACCTAAAAATGAATGTTTCCAGAATAGGCAAAAAATGTCACTTTCGTTCTTAGAACGTTTAAAAAAAGATGCAGTTTTACGTGTCTGGAAACGTACAGTATGGTTTCGTTCCCAGAATCAATGAGAAACGAAAAACGTACATTCCCACAACTTCCAAGGAACCAAATGTGCTAGCTGGGTGCTCTCTTATAATTTAAAAAGTCCACAAAAACTCCCACTGTACCTAACATCATTATTAACCTTTAGACGTACGCGTTATCATACCAGTCTCAGGGATGGCTAACTCTGGAAATTCCTTTGGTTTTTTTGCACCTTACTTGTGGAATAATCTTCAAAATTCAAGTGTTTTATTTATTTTGGTGCCTCTAGGGCAATTCAGACTGCTGATTGAGAACCTTCTTACTGTAGAATGTGTTTCTTTTCTATGATCGGGTTTTGTATTTCTGCTTTGCATTTCGTATCTGTATTTGATGCGTGTATTTTTGTAATTACAGGGATCATATGTAAAATAGACCTTGGTCTCAACATCACTGCCTTTCAAAATAAACATTAAAATAAAAAAATAAAAAAATATCCTACTGGGCACAGAGATCAATTCAACGTCAACCAGTGTGTGCCCAGTGGGATTAAATGCTTCCAAGGAAGTCGTCACCGGTAGTCCCACAGATTTTGGACCGGAACTCCAATGGCAATGCCAAGGACTCGCTGCCCTCCTGGATGGTGCCAGTTGTTGACAATAGCTAGTGTGTGTGTGCATGCGCGCGTGTACACACACGCTCAGAAACGTAGGCACACACAAGCACGCACACACACTTTTAGCCTATTTGCAAGTCTGTTACCTCATCCCTTGGTCGACTCTAGTTGAATGGACAAGAGGCAAGGTAAACGGTCTGTTCCAGTCAGGCTGACAGCAGGCAGCCAGGCTGCAGGCAGAATTGGGCCCTTACAGCTCTTGTGAAGAAGGCAGCCACAAGACTAACAACAAACCTTCCCACAACTTTAGAGAACGTTCCCTTAAGAGTCTCATTAGGTCATTAACTAACGTTTTCATAGGAATGTTCCCATGACGTGCAAGGAATGTTTCCAAGAGACCATTCCCTTAATGTCAAATAGAAACAGTGCCGATTTTAGCATGTAAATCCTGATGTGGCAAACTCAAAACAAAAAAAAATGATGCATGCCAGATAGCCACTACACAACACATTAATTGCACTATAACAGTGACAAATTGTGTCCATGAACTGTTAGGGCCTACATGTTTTACCTTTATTTTAACTAGGCAAGTCAGTTAAGAACACAATCTTATTTTCAATGACGGCCTAGGAACAGTGGCAGAACGACAGATTTTTACCTTGTCAGCTCAGGGATTTGATCTTGCAACCTTTCAGTTACTAGTCCAAAGCTCTAACCACTAGGCTACCTGCCGCCACATAAAGCTGTCCCAACGGCAGTCCCAACACCATACCACTGCTACACCTGGCTATCAGTGGAGCCTTGTCTGGCAGCGAAACAGTTCATTCAGCCTCATTTACTGCCTTTTAAAAAAACATAGCTGATATGGCTGACTTGCTTAAACAAAAAGTGGACAATTGACATATACAAACCATGGACATATACAAACCATGGTTCCGGACCGTGGACGTCTCAGGAGGTTCCGAACCGTGGACCGTCTCAAGAGGTTCCGGAGCGTGGGCCGTCTCAGGAGGTTGCGGACCGTGGGCCGTCTCAGGAGGTTGCGGAGCGTGGGCCGTCTCAGGAGGTTGCGGAGCGTGGGCCGTCTCAGGAGGTTGCGGACCGTGGGCCGTCTCAGGAGGTTGTGGACCGTGGGCCGTCTCAGGAGGTTCCGGACCGTGGGCCGTCTCAGGAGGTTCCGGACTGTGTGCACAGAGCGCACAGGGCTGTGGATGCGCACTGGAGACACATTGCGTATCTCCGCAAAACATGGTGCCTGACTGGTCCCACGCTCCTCACGGCGACTGTCTTGCTCCAGACACCAATGCATCCACTCTACCTCGTCACCCCCCTCAACTATCTCACAATACTCCTCGCTCAGTCTATCCCAATATTCCTCCTCGCTCTCAGACTTGCCCCTCGGCTTCGCCGATCAACCCGTGTGCCCCTAGGGTAGCATATCCTTGCTACCATTTGAAAGGAAACACTTTGCAGCTTGTGGAAATGTGAAATGAATGTAGGAGAATACAACACATTTGACCTGGTAAAAGATAATACAAAGAAAAAACCTTGCGTTTTTAAAATGTTTTGTACCATCATCTTTGAAATGCAAGAGAAAGGCGAAAATGTATTATTCTAGCCCAGGCGCAATTTAGATGTTGGCCACTAGATGGCAGCAGTGTATGTACAAAGTTTTAGACTGATCCAATGAACCATTGCATTTCTGTTCAAAATTAGGCCCAAATGTGCCTAATTGGTTTATTAATAACTTTTGAAGTTCATAACCGTGCATTCGCCTCAAACAATAGAATGCTATTCTTTCACTGTAAATTGGACAGTGCAGTTAGATTAAGAAGAATTAAGCTTTCTGCCAATATCAGATATGTCTATGTCCTGGGAAATGTTCTTGTTACTTACAACCTCATGCTAATCACATTAGCCTACGTTAGCTCAACCATCCAGCGGGGACCAACCGATCCTGTAGAGGTTAAAGGGGTAGTTTTGTATTTTGAGACAGTCTTGAATAAGCTAAGTAGCCAATAGGCAGAGCATAGCATAATTTGTCTGATTCTCTGTAATAATGATATGGGAATAATAATGCATTTTATTTTGTTTCTTGCATCAAACACAACATTTTCAGACACCTCCTTGTCTGAAGGACAAGTGGATAAACAGGTTAATGTCAACCCTGCATGTTTTTTAACAAAAGTCTAATGGAATGTGGCTATTGAATGTGGCTGCTACTGAAGGCTGAATGACAGAACAGCTATTTCCATGTTAAAATGTTATGGGACTCTTTTTGTCTCTATTGTTTTTGATGGTAGGCCACTCTGGTAGGTCTACATTATGATCAAATTGCTATCGTAGCCTACTTGGCCACTGTTAAAACTGTAACTTAAAGCGGGTACAGCCTCAGTGTTTACAGTAAACGCGTGCGCGAAGTTGCACAGAATGCAAACTGTAATGTTCATGTCGGATAAGACAAACCCAAACATACAAGGTTGGCAGTCATCTAATTATACACAGACAGGCAAAGTGTTTAGTATTAGGTATTAGGCAATCCGGGAGAGGAGAGGGGAAGAGGGGAGAGGAGAGGAGAGGAGAGGAGAGGGGAGTAAAGGAAAGGAGGTGGGAGGAAAGGAAATGAGAGGAAAGGAGAGGGGGAGAGGAGAGGAGAGGGGAGTAAAGGAAAAGGGAGGAGGGGGGGAGGAGAGGAGAGGAAAGGAGAGGGGAGGAGAGGAGAGGAGAGGAGAGGAGAGGAGAGGAGAGGAGAGGAGAGGGGAGGAGAGGAATGGAGAGGAGAGGAAAGGAAATGAAAGGAAAATAACAACGAGGGGAGCAGAGGGGAGTAAAGGAAAGGAAATGAGTGGAATGTAAAGGAGAGGAAAGGAGAGGAAAGGAGAGGAGAGGAGAGGAGAGGAGAAAAGAGGGGAGGAGAGGAGAGGTAATGAGAGGAGAGGAGAGGAGAGGTAATGAGAGGAGAGGAGAGGAGAGGAGAGGAGAGGAGAAAAGAGGGGAGGAGAGGAGAGGAAAGGAGAGGAGAGGAAAGGAGAGGAGAGGAGAGGAAAGGAGAGGAAAGGAGAGGAGAGGAGAGGAGAGGAGAAAAGAGGGGAGGAGAGGAGGTGAGAGGAGAGGAGAGGAGAGGAGAGGAAAGGAGAGGAGAGGAGAGGAAAGGAGAGGAGAGGAGAGGAGAAAAGAGGGGAGGAGAGGAGAGGAGAGGAAAGGAGAGGAGAGGAGAGGAGAGGAGAAAAGAGGGGAGGAGAGGAGAGGAAAGGAAAAGGGAGGAGAGGAGAGGCAGAATTGTATCATTGTAAACTCTCAGAGATCCAGCAGGTCAAAAGTAGTTCCCCGTTTCTTCTCCTCTTCTCCTCTTCTTCCAGGATCTGATGCGTCTGGATAGGTGTAAACCACATCTCCACCTAGAGACCACTATATTTATTTCACCTATCAGCTCTGTAAAGGAAACTGAAAAAAGAGCAGCGGGAAGTAATTAAACACGACCCTTGTTCTCATCTGATGTGGCGTCTCTTTTTCGTCTGACGTTGAAATACGAGCTGTGTTTCAAGTTTCAACAACTCGAAAGATCTAAACAGCTATTCTATTCAGACACGTAACTGCAGACGTCAGCCGGTCGGCGGGTTTCTATTGAGCTCTTCCTTCGTCGGGTTTGTTAACAGTGTCAGTTTTTATGGGTTGTCTCCACTGAACATATAGCACATACCTTGTCTCACTAAACATTATGACTATGATAGGGGTTTGAGAGGAGTATACTTTGTTACATTTCCAACCATACTAGAGTGCTTTTACCAAACACCCTCAGTTCATGTTCAGTTCCGTTCTGATGGTTTATAATGGTGTGTGTATGTTGTACTTATGGAGCAAATCAAACAGCTCACAAGTAGTTCATCCCATGTTTTAAATGAGGCCTTGGAAAGCGTTGTCCTTCCACATCTCGGTCTGTCTTCTTTCTCTGCTCTCTCTTTCTGGAGAGTGACACCAGACATCAGTGTAGACGTGTGTTGTAATGTACAACGACCACCAGATGGCGAAATCTCACCACTGACCAGAGCTATCCAACCATTTTCCAAGAGAACTTCTGTGCATTATAAACGGCAGCCAATTCCCTATAGTTCACTACTTTTGACCAGAGCTCTATGGGCCCTGCTCAAAAGTAGTACACTATATAGGGAATAGTGTGTCATTTGGGACTCATACACAGGGTTGGCCTCGTCCTAGAGAGCTACTGGGTGTGTTAGAGAAGGGTTGGAGCAAAACCTTGCACTTACACAAATCAGCTGTCACAGTGGCGAGGTGAGCAGTGACTGGGATAACGTAACTGCCAGGGGACAAGGATGACAGTGGACAGGGATGACAGGGGACAGGGACAGTGTAACTGCCAGGGGACAGTGGACAGGAACAACACCAAGGAAACTGTACCAGTCTACACATTGTAGTGCTCAGGTCGGCATGGTACCTGAAACCCTATAGGATCAGTAGCAGAGCCATGGCTAATGGATAAACCAGATAGCATCAGCCCATGCTCCTACACACACACGCACACACACACACACACACACACACGTTTCTACAGTTGGGTGGAACTGGAGTCAACCCTGCCCCGTCCTAGTCCCTGTGAACTAATGAATTAATTAAACCAATGAATGACTGAGCTGACTATATTAATCGCGAGCAGCATATCACCCTGCATACCACTGCTGGCTTGCCTCTGAAGATAAGCAGGTTCGGTCCTGATCAGTCCCTGGATGGGAGCAGGGTGAGTCCTGGTCGGTCCCTGGATGGGTGCAGGGCTGGTCCTGGTCGGTCCCTGGATGGGAGCAGGGTCGGTCCTGTTCTGTCCCTGGATGGGAGCAGGGCTGGTCCTGTTCTGTCCCTGGATGGGAGCAGGGCTGGTCCTGGTCGGTCCCTGGATGGGTGCAGTGTCGGTCTTGGTCGGTCCCTGGATGGGAGCAGGGCTGGTCCTGGTCGGTCCCTGGATGGGAGCAGGGCTGGTCCTGGTCGGTCCCTGGATGGGTGCAGGGTTGGTCTTGGTCGGTCCCTGGATGGGAGCAGGGCTGGTCCTGTTCTGTCCCTGGATGGGAGCAGGGTTGGTCTTGGTCGGTCCCTGGATGGGAGCAGGGTCGGTCCTGTTCTGTCCCTGGATGGGAGCAGGGTCGGTCCTGGTTGGTCCCTGGATGGGAGCAGGGTTGGTCCTGGTTGGTCCCTGGATGAGAGCAGGGTCGGTCCTGTTCTGTCCCTGGATGGGAGCAGGGTTGGTCCTGGTCAGTCCCAGGATGGGAGGAGGGTTGGTCCTGGTCAGTCCCAGGATGGGAACAGGGTTGGTCCTGGTCGGTCCCAGGATGGGAACAGGATTGGTCCTGGTCGGTCCCTGGATGGGAACAAGGTTTGTCCTGGTCGGTCCCTGGATGGGAACAGGGTTGGTCCTGGTCGGTCCCAGGATGGGAACAGGGTTGGTCCTGGTTGGTCCCAGTATGGGAACAGGGTTGGTCCTGGTTGGTCCCTGGATGGGAGAACAGATGCTGCTGGAAATGGTGTAGGAGGGCCAGTAGGAGGCATTCTTCCCTCTGGTCTAAGGAGGTCTCAGGGCAGTGAACGGGATATGTCCCATCTTTCGGATGGGACATTAAATGGGTGTCCTGACTCTCTGTTGTCATTAAAAATCCCATGGCGCTTAATTAAAAGTGGTATATAAATCCCATGTATTATTATTATTAATGAATAATGAAAGATGAATGAGGCCTGTCAGTTAAGGTGAATGAGGCCTGTATGTGAGTCTAAGGGAGGGAATCGGTCACTGTGCGCTTTTACATGATGAGTAATGTTGCTTGATACCTGAAGACTTGGTCCTGAAGATACCTGCAAGGCTTTAGCTCAGTGGCCTAACACAGTCTTGTGGAGGGCTGAGGCAGACATTATCATGTAAACACAATAAACACCCAATATGAACAGCTTCTCACAAGAACAGAAACCAGGTGGAAGTGTAGAGGGCAGCACTGCGGAGAGAGAGGGAAAGACAGAACGAGAGAGAGAGAGAGAGATCTAAGTAACAGTGAGGTTCAGATCTGATCAAAGCGAGATTAATCAAGCCGTAAAGCTCGATTACCAGCTGAAAATAGCAGCAGCTTATTTTAATGAGATTGCTATGCAGCAGTGTGCACTGTGCAGCTTGGTGCTACCGAACACACACACACAATCTCTCTCTGATGCTTTCTGATTAATCTTAAAGGGATAAATAGCTGATTCAATCATTTGATTATCACATCTTGACCAATAAAGTATGTTCCAGAGAAAAAGCTTATGAAAGAAGATTCCCAGCTAGCACATAATGTTCTGAGAACCATATGTTTCTTAGAGCTTGGTAAGAGCGTGGTTGTTTTATGGTTATTTTGCCTACAACCTTCCCACAACTCTCTGGTGCAGGATAGTTGTTTGGCTTTGGAACATTCTCAGCACAGTTAAGGAACTTGACAAAATACTATTATTTTCTTGGTATTTCATTACTTTAACAGATCGTTTGCTAAAAGTTCAAACATGGTTACATTTGATTTCAATGTTGGTAATGTTCTAGGAATGTTCTAAAACTGGTTTGACATTGGGAATGTTCTCACGTTGTTCTGAGAACCTTAAGAAACAACCTCAGTACTTCAGTATAACGTTTCCTACAGGTTTCCTCATTGTTCTACTTAAAGTCATGTTCTCCAATTGTTCCGAGAACGTTTAGAAAACGTTCTATAAAAACCACAAGAAAACTTTAGTAATGTTCAGAGAATGTTCTAATAACATTATTTAAAAACATACACATTCCGTTCTCAGCATCAACAACAATCTATCTATCCGCTATCTTTTTGAGTGTGTTCAGGTGTGTTGGCCGCGCCCACACCTGATCTTAATGAGTGTATGTTTCCCTTGAAATGGGGTCTGTTTGAATAGACTAAAATGAAACATGACATGCTAGCTCCATCCTTGTGGCGCAGTGGAGTAATTCCATGGATAGAGAACATAAGTTCAAGTCTCACTGACACTGAGGCTGTGCCACAATAAAAAATACATGTATTTGCATGATTAATGGCTAAGCAAATGAATTTCAATGTGTCCTATCTGTGCTTGGAGTTCAAATTGTATTGGTCACATAAATGTATTTAGCAGGTGTAGCAAAATGCTTGCGTTTCTAGCTCCAACAGTGCAGTAATATCTAACAATACACACAAATCTAAAGTAACGGAATTAAGAATATATAAATATTTGGATGAGCAGTGTCAGAGCGGCATAGATTAACATACAGTAGGTTAGAATACAGTATATATGAGATGAGTAATGCAAAATATGTAAACACTATTAAAGTGACTAGTGTTCCATTATAAAGTGGTCAGTGATTTCAAGTCTATGTATATAGGGCAGCAGCCTCTAATGCGCTAGTGATGGCTATTTAACAGTCTGATGGCCTTGAGATAGAAGCTGTTTTTCAGTCTCTCAGTCCCAGATTTGATGCACCTGTACCGACCTCGCCTTCTGGATGATAGTGGGGTGAACAGGCAGTGGCTCGGGTGGTTGTTGTCCTTGATGATCTTTTTGGCCTTCCTGTGACATTGGGTGCTGCAGGTGTCCTGGAGGGCAGGTAGTTTGCCCCCGGTGATACGTTGGGCAGACCACCCCACCCTCTCGAGAACCCTGCGGTTGCGGGCGGTGCAGTTGTTACCAGGCGGGGATACAGCCCGGCAGGAGGCTGTCAGTTGTGCATCTTTAAAAGCTTGTGAGGGTTTTAGGTGCCAAAACAGTTAACCTATGCTAGCTGTCTTGTTGAAACATGTCCTCAGAACATTATTTTGTTACCTTCAAATAACCTAGAATTTCCGTTCTCAGAACATTAATGAAAACTTTCAGGGAACCATAGCAAAATGTTTTCAGAACCTCCTTGCAACCTAAAACTGAATGTTCCCAGAACAGGCAAAATGTTCACCTCAGTTCTCAGAATGTTTAAAAAAGTTCAGTTTTACCGTCAGGAAACGTATGACTTCGTTCCCACAACCAATATGAAACTTCAAAGGAACAAAATGTGCTAGCTGAGTCAAGATTGGCCTCTTATCTTGCCTTTTTCTTGTGTTTAAATGTGTTTAATAACCCTGTTTAATCATAGATGAATATCACACAGAAGCCTTGACTGACTGTTCTGTTTTTTGTCTTATTTCTTGTTTGTTTCACAATAAAAATATTTTGCATCTTCAAAGTGGTAGGCATGTTGAGTAAATCAAATGATACAAACCCCCCCAAAATCTATTTTAATTCCAGGTTGTAAGGCAACAAAATAGGAAACATGCCAAGTGGGGTGAATACTTTCGCAAGCCAATGTATCTACCGTAGCTTTGATTGGACTGATCATGTCAACATCATACTTTCAAAATGTTACGTAGCAAGCTAGCAGTCATCATCATGAAATCATGATGGCAAATCATTTTCAGTCACTGTCATATGAAGAGAAATGATGAAGAGAAATTATAGATAAAACGTATCGCGGACATAAACATTACACAAGTTGGAAATCGCAAATTCAACAATGAGTGGTTTGGAAGGAATCAGTGGCTAACTGCAAGCATTGCAAAGCAATCAGTAGCCTGCTATTCAGTGGATTGGGTGTGTGGTCCAAGTCTGGGTCTCTTTTCCAAGCTTAAAAGGATAAACATTCAACATTGGCCATGCTATCAATCCAGCGTTCAAAACAACTGGAAACTCGGAACTGGGAAATCTCAGACTTCAGTCAGTTCAAGTCAACTAGGTCAGGCTGGGAAAATACGTTTTGAATGGTCATCCAACTCGGAATTCCAAGTTGGGAACTCAGGCCTCTTTCTAAAGCTCTGACCTGAAGATCACTGGCGTCATAATTCGACCTTGTTTTTTTCTGAGTTCCCAGTTGTCTTGAAAGCACCATAAATTCACAGAATGACAGACTTTGATTACAAAATTGAAGAACCGCCGTGCCACCTTCCTGTTCAAATGAGCACAGCACAGAAGGTGAGTAAAAAAATGTATTGTATGCTGCTGCATAAATATTGTAATATGCCAGGGAGATATGTATACTGTAGCTAAGAAAGTAATACTAAGTGTATGTTGTGTTGTAAGCTGTTAGTAGCCCATGTGCTTCAACCTATTAATTTGGTCCCTTTTCCACTCATAACTTAGCCTACTGTTTTAGGCTAAGACTTAGCCTACTGTTTAGCCTGTTTTAGAGAAATGTTATCATTGAATATTGTAAGACCTGTCATTGTCTGCTTATATGCCCCCTTTATTTATCATACGGTTCAGACTTGGTGTACAGGGAGAATACTGTAAGAACAGCCCCGGTTCTGAATTCTGTCTCTGTACATTTCAAAAGTGCTGAACAAATAGTTATATTCACTACGTCCGTCCTAGCTCGCTCATTAATGTCTTAATCTAAATTAAGGTTTGCCTCTTATCCGCATGTTGTTCCCTTATGCATAGTTTTTACATGTCAATTGTCAGTAGAAACCACATGTATTATGTGAAAATTGTGCATTTCTAGGTTTTGCAGTAAAATCAATAGAGGAAGACAAGTGTTTCCAATGACATCGTCTGTGTGCATCGTTTGATTTCAACCAATTATGAGGAGGCATTGTCTATTAATTATATACTTATTGATTGAAGATGTCATTGGAAACACTTGTCTTCCTCTATCGTCGTTTTTACTGCAAAACCTAGAAACACGTAATTTTCTTATATGTTGATGTTGGGGTGGTGCTGGATGGATATGAAGTTGAAACGTGGAAATGTCCCTTTAAGCCAAACTAAGCTAGCAGTGTTATTAAAGTCTAACTGAAACATTCATTGAAAGTTGAGGAAGATGTTCAAAAACCTCCATGCAACCTAAAAATGAATGTTTCCAGAATAGGCAAAAAATGTCACTTTCGTTCTTAGAACGTTTAAAAAAAGATGCAGTTTTACGTGTCTGGAAACGTACAGTATGGTTTCGTTCCCAGAATCAATGAGAAACGAAAAACGTACATTCCCACAACTTCCAAGGAACCAAATGTGCTAGCTGGGTGCTCTCTTATAATTTAAAAAGTCCACAAAAACTCCCACTGTACCTAACATCATTATTAACCTTTAGACGTACGCGTTATCATACCAGTCTCAGGGATGGCTAACTCTGGAAATTCCTTTGGTTTTTTTGCACCTTACTTGTGGAATAATCTTCAAAATTCAAGTGTTTTATTTATTTTGGTGCCTCTAGGGCAATTCAGACTGCTGATTGAGAACCTTCTTACTGTAGAATGTGTTTCTTTTCTATGATCGGGTTTTGTATTTCTGCTTTGCATTTCGTATCTGTATTTGATGCGTGTATTTTTGTAATTACAGGGATCATATGTAAAATAGACCTTGGTCTCAACATCACTGCCTTTCAAAATAAACATTAAAATAAAAAAATAAAAAAATATCCTACTGGGCACAGAGATCAATTCAACGTCAACCAGTGTGTGCCCAGTGGGATTAAATGCTTCCAAGGAAGTCGTCACCGGTAGTCCCACAGATTTTGGACCGGAACTCCAATGGCAATGCCAAGGACTCGCTGCCCTCCTGGATGGTGCCAGTTGTTGACAATAGCTAGTGTGTGTGTGCATGCGCGCGTGTACACACACGCTCAGAAACGTAGGCACACACAAGCACGCACACACACTTTTAGCCTATTTGCAAGTCTGTTACCTCATCCCTTGGTCGACTCTAGTTGAATGGACAAGAGGCAAGGTAAACGGTCTGTTCCAGTCAGGCTGACAGCAGGCAGCCAGGCTGCAGGCAGAATTGGGCCCTTACAGCTCTTGTGAAGAAGGCAGCCACAAGACTAACAACAAACCTTCCCACAACTTTAGAGAACGTTCCCTTAAGAGTCTCATTAGGTCATTAACTAACGTTTTCATAGGAATGTTCCCATGACGTGCAAGGAATGTTTCCAAGAGACCATTCCCTTAATGTCAAATAGAAACAGTGCCGATTTTAGCATGTAAATCCTGATGTGGCAAACTCAAAACAAAAAAAAATGATGCATGCCAGATAGCCACTACACAACACATTAATTGCACTATAACAGTGACAAATTGTGTCCATGAACTGTTAGGGCCTACATGTTTTACCTTTATTTTAACTAGGCAAGTCAGTTAAGAACACAATCTTATTTTCAATGACGGCCTAGGAACAGTGGCAGAACGACAGATTTTTACCTTGTCAGCTCAGGGATTTGATCTTGCAACCTTTCAGTTACTAGTCCAAAGCTCTAACCACTAGGCTACCTGCCGCCACATAAAGCTGTCCCAACGGCAGTCCCAACACCATACCACTGCTACACCTGGCTATCAGTGGAGCCTTGTCTGGCAGCGAAACAGTTCATTCAGCCTCATTTACTGCCTTTTAAAAAAACATAGCTGATATGGCTGACTTGCTTAAACAAAAAGTGGACAATTGACATATACAAACCATGGACATATACAAACCATGGTTCCGGACCGTGGACGTCTCAGGAGGTTCCGAACCGTGGACCGTCTCAAGAGGTTCCGGAGCGTGGGCCGTCTCAGGAGGTTGCGGACCGTGGGCCGTCTCAGGAGGTTGCGGAGCGTGGGCCGTCTCAGGAGGTTGCGGAGCGTGGGCCGTCTCAGGAGGTTGCGGACCGTGGGCCGTCTCAGGAGGTTGTGGACCGTGGGCCGTCTCAGGAGGTTCCGGACCGTGGGCCGTCTCAGGAGGTTCCGGACTGTGTGCACAGAGCGCACAGGGCTGTGGATGCGCACTGGAGACACATTGCGTATCTCCGCAAAACATGGTGCCTGACTGGTCCCACGCTCCTCACGGCGACTGTCTTGCTCCAGACACCAATGCATCCACTCTACCTCGTCACCCCCCTCAACTATCTCACAATACTCCTCGCTCAGTCTATCCCAATATTCCTCCTCGCTCTCAGACTTGCCCCTCGGCTTCGCCGATCAACCCGTGTGCCCCTAGGGTAGCATATCCTTGCTACCATTTGAAAGGAAACACTTT
This sequence comes from Salmo trutta, assembly GCF_901001165.1. NCBI lineage: Eukaryota > Metazoa > Chordata > Actinopteri > Salmoniformes > Salmonidae > Salmo > Salmo trutta. The sequence continues at coordinate 10,726,314 of NC_042959.1, read as the reverse complement.
GCAGCTTGTGGAAATGTGAAATGAATGTAGGAGAATACAACACATTTGACCTGGTAAAAGATAATACAAAGAAAAAACCTTGCGTTTTTAAAAATGTTTTGTACCATCATCTTTGAAATGCAAGAGAAAGGCGAAAATGTATTATTCTAGCCCAGGCGCAATTTAGATGTTGGCCACTAGATGGCAGCAGTGTATGTACAAAGTTTTAGACTGATCCAATGAACCATTGCATTTCTGTTCAAAATTAGGCCCAAATGTGCCTAATTGGTTTATTAATAACTTTTGAAGTTCATAACCGTGCATTCGCCTCAAACAATAGAATGCTATTCTTTCACTGTAAATTGGACAGTGCAGTTAGATTAAGAAGAATTTAAGCTTTCTGCCAATATCAGATATGTCTATGTCCTGGGAAATGTTCTTGTTACTTACAACCTCATGCTAATCACATTAGCCTACGTTAGCTCAACCATCCAGCGGGGACCAACCGATCCTGTAGAGGTTAAAGGGGTAGTTTTGTATTTTGAGACAGTCTTGAATAAGCTAAGTAGCCAATAGGCAGAGCATAGCATAATTTGTCTGATTCTCTGTAATAATGATATGGGAATAATAATGCATTTTATTTTGTTTCTTGCATCAAACACAACATTTTCAGACACCTCCTTGTCTGAAGGACAAGTGGATAAACAGGTTAATGTCAAACCCTGCATGTTTTTTAACAAAAGTCTAATGGAATGTGGCTATTGAATGTGGCTGCTACTGAAGGCTGAATGACAGAACAGCTATTTCCATGTTAAAATGTTATGGGACTCTTTTTGTCTCTATTGTTTTTGATGGTAGGCCACTCTGGTAGGTCTACATTATGATCAAATTGCTATCGTAGCCTACTTGGCCACTGTTAAAACTGTAACTTAAAGCGGGTACAGCCTCAGTGTTTACAGTAAACGCGTGCGCGAAGTTGCACAGAATGCAAACTGTAATGTTCATGTCGGATAAGACAAACCCAAACATACAAGGTTGGCAGTCATCTAATTATACACAGACAGGCAAAGTGTTTAGTATTAGGTATTAGGCAATCCGGGAGAGGAGAGGGGAAGAGGGGAGAGGAGAGGAGAGGAGAGGAGAGGGGAGTAAAGGAAAGGAGGTGGGAGGAAAGGAAATGAGAGGAAAGGAGAGGGGGAGAGGAGAGGAGAGGGGAGTAAAGGAAAAGGGAGGAGGGGGGGAGGAGAGGAGAGGAAAGGAGAGGGGAGGAGAGGAGAGGAGAGGAGAGGAGAGGAGAGGAGAGGAGAGGAGAGGAGAGGGGAGGAGAGGAATGGAGAGGAGAGGAAAGGAAATGAAAGGAAAATAACAACGAGGGGAGCAGAGGGGAGTAAAGGAAAGGAAATGAGTGGAATGTAAAGGAGAGGAAAGGAGAGGAAAGGAGAGGAGAGGAGAGGAGAGGAGAAAAGAGGGGAGGAGAGGAGAGGTAATGAGAGGAGAGGAGAGGAGAGGTAATGAGAGGAGAGGAGAGGAGAGGAGAGGAGAGGAGAAAAGAGGGGAGGAGAGGAGAGGAAAGGAGAGGAGAGGAAAGGAGAGGAGAGGAGAGGAAAGGAGAGGAAAGGAGAGGAGAGGAGAGGAGAGGAGAAAAGAGGGGAGGAGAGGAGGGGAGAGGAGAGGAGAGGAGAGGAGAGGAAAGGAGAGGAGAGGAGAGGAAAGGAGAGGAGAGGAGAGGAGAAAGAGGGGAGGAGAGGAGAGGAGAGGAAAGGAGAGGAGAGGAGAGGAGAGGAGAAAAGAGGGGAGGAGAGGAGAGGAAAGGAAAAGGGAGGAGAGGAGAGGCAGAATTGTATCATTGTAAACTCTCAGAGATCCAGCAGGTCAAAAGTAGTTCCCCGTTTCTTCTCCTCTTCTCCTCTTCTTCCAGGATCTGATGCGTCTGGATAGGTGTAAACCACATCTCCACCTAGAGACCACTATATTTATTTCACCTATCAGCTCTGTAAAGGAAACTGAAAAAAGAGCAGCGGGAAGTAATTAAACACGACCCTTGTTCTCATCTGATGTGGCGTCTCTTTTTCGTCTGACGTTGAAATACGAGCTGTGTTTCAAGTTTCAACAACTCGAAAGATCTAAACAGCTATTCTATTCAGACACGTAACTGCAGACGTCAGCCGGTCGGCGGGTTTCTATTGAGCTCTTCCTTCGTCGGGTTTGTTAACAGTGTCAGTTTTTATGGGTTGTCTCCACTGAACATATAGCACATACCTTGTCTCACTAAACATTATGACTATGATAGGGGTTTGAGAGGAGTATACTTTGTTACATTTCCAACCATACTAGAGTGCTTTTACCAAACACCCTCAGTTCATGTTCAGTTCCGTTCTGATGGTTTATAATGGTGTGTGTATGTTGTACTTATGGAGCAAATCAAACAGCTCACAAGTAGTTCATCCCATGTTTTAAATGAGGCCTTGGAAAGCGTTGTCCTTCCACATCTCGGTCTGTCTTCTTTCTCTGCTCTCTCTTTCTGGAGAGTGACACCAGACATCAGTGTAGACGTGTGTTGTAATGTACAACGACCACCAGATGGCGAAATCTCACCACTGACCAGAGCTATCCAACCATTTTCCAAGAGAACTTCTGTGCATTATAAACGGCAGCCAATTCCCTATAGTTCACTACTTTTGACCAGAGCTCTATGGGCCCTGCTCAAAAGTAGTACACTATATAGGGAATAGTGTGTCATTTGGGACTCATACACAGGGTTGGCCTCGTCCTAGAGAGCTACTGGGTGTGTTAGAGAAGGGTTGGAGCAAAACCTTGCACTTACACAAATCAGCTGTCACAGTGGCGAGGTGAGCAGTGACTGGGATAACGTAACTGCCAGGGGACAAGGATGACAGTGGACAGGGATGACAGGGGACAGGGACAGTGTAACTGCCAGGGGACAGTGGACAGGAACAACACCAAGGAAACTGTACCAGTCTACACATTGTAGTGCTCAGGTCGGCATGGTACCTGAAACCCTATAGGATCAGTAGCAGAGCCATGGCTAATGGATAAACCAGATAGCATCAGCCCATGCTCCTACACACACACGCACACACACACACACACACACACACGTTTCTACAGTTGGGTGGAACTGGAGTCAACCCTGCCCCGTCCTAGTCCCTGTGAACTAATGAATTAATTAAACCAATGAATGACTGAGCTGACTATATTAATCGCGAGCAGCATATCACCCTGCATACCACTGCTGGCTTGCCTCTGAAGATAAGCAGGTTCGGTCCTGATCAGTCCCTGGATGGGAGCAGGGTGAGTCCTGGTCGGTCCCTGGATGGGTGCAGGGCTGGTCCTGGTCGGTCCCTGGATGGGAGCAGGGTCGGTCCTGTTCTGTCCCTGGATGGGAGCAGGGCTGGTCCTGTTCTGTCCCTGGATGGGAGCAGGGCTGGTCCTGGTCGGTCCCTGGATGGGTGCAGTGTCGGTCTTGGTCGGTCCCTGGATGGGAGCAGGGCTGGTCCTGGTCGGTCCCTGGATGGGAGCAGGGCTGGTCCTGGTCGGTCCCTGGATGGGTGCAGGGTTGGTCTTGGTCGGTCCCTGGATGGGAGCAGGGCTGGTCCTGTTCTGTCCCTGGATGGGAGCAGGGTTGGTCTTGGTCGGTCCCTGGATGGGAGCAGGGTCGGTCCTGTTCTGTCCCTGGATGGGAGCAGGGTCGGTCCTGGTTGGTCCCTGGATGGGAGCAGGGTTGGTCCTGGTTGGTCCCTGGATGAGAGCAGGGTCGGTCCTGTTCTGTCCCTGGATGGGAGCAGGGTTGGTCCTGGTCAGTCCCAGGATGGGAGGAGGGTTGGTCCTGGTCAGTCCCAGGATGGGAACAGGGTTGGTCCTGGTCGGTCCCAGGATGGGAACAGGATTGGTCCTGGTCGGTCCCTGGATGGGAACAAGGTTTGTCCTGGTCGGTCCCTGGATGGGAACAGGGTTGGTCCTGGTCGGTCCCAGGATGGGAACAGGGTTGGTCCTGGTTGGTCCCAGTATGGGAACAGGGTTGGTCCTGGTTGGTCCCTGGATGGGAGAACAGATGCTGCTGGAAATGGTGTAGGAGGGCCAGTAGGAGGCATTCTTCCCTCTGGTCTAAGGAGGTCTCAGGGCAGTGAACGGGATATGTCCCATCTTTCGGATGGGACATTAAATGGGTGTCCTGACTCTCTGTTGTCATTAAAAATCCCATGGCGCTTAATTAAAAGTGGTATATAAATCCCATGTATTATTATTATTAATGAATAATGAAAGATGAATGAGGCCTGTCAGTTAAGGTGAATGAGGCCTGTATGTGAGTCTAAGGGAGGGAATCGGTCACTGTGCGCTTTTACATGATGAGTAATGTTGCTTGATACCTGAAGACTTGGTCCTGAAGATACCTGCAAGGCTTTAGCTCAGTGGCCTAACACAGTCTTGTGGAGGGCTGAGGCAGACATTATCATGTAAACACAATAAACACCCAATATGAACAGCTTCTCACAAGAACAGAAACCAGGTGGAAGTGTAGAGGGCAGCACTGCGGAGAGAGAGGGAAAGACAGAACGAGAGAGAGAGAGAGAGATCTAAGTAACAGTGAGGTTCAGATCTGATCAAAGCGAGATTAATCAAGCCGTAAAGCTCGATTACCAGCTGAAAATAGCAGCAGCTTATTTTAATGAGATTGCTATGCAGCAGTGTGCACTGTGCAGCTTGGTGCTACCGAACACACACACACAATCTCTCTCTGATGCTTTCTGATTAATCTTAAAGGGATAAATAGCTGATTCAATCATTTGATTATCACATCTTGACCAATAAAGTATGTTCCAGAGAAAAAGCTTATGAAAGAAGATTCCCAGCTAGCACATAATGTTCTGAGAACCATATGTTTCTTAGAGCTTGGTAAGAGCGTGGTTGTTTTATGGTTATTTTGCCTACAACCTTCCCACAACTCTCTGGTGCAGGATAGTTGTTTGGCTTTGGAACATTCTCAGCACAGTTAAGGAACTTGACAAAATACTATTATTTTCTTGGTATTTCATTACTTTAACAGATCGTTTGCTAAAAGTTCAAACATGGTTACATTTGATTTCAATGTTGGTAATGTTCTAGGAATGTTCTAAAACTGGTTTGACATTGGGAATGTTCTCACGTTGTTCTGAGAACCTTAAGAAACAACCTCAGTACTTCAGTATAACGTTTCCTACAGGTTTCCTCATTGTTCTACTTAAAGTCATGTTCTCCAATTGTTCCGAGAACGTTTAGAAAACGTTCTATAAAAACCACAAGAAAACTTTAGTAATGTTCAGAGAATGTTCTAATAACATTATTTAAAAACATACACATTCCGTTCTCAGCATCAACAACAATCTATCTATCCGCTATCTTTTTGAGTGTGTTCAGGTGTGTTGGCCGCGCCCACACCTGATCTTAATGAGTGTATGTTTCCCTTGAAATGGGGTCTGTTTGAATAGACTAAAATGAAACATGACATGCTAGCTCCATCCTTGTGGCGCAGTGGAGTAATTCCATGGATAGAGAACATAAGTTCAAGTCTCACTGACACTGAGGCTGTGCCACAATAAAAAATACATGTATTTGCATGATTAATGGCTAAGCAAATGAATTTCAATGTGTCCTATCTGTGCTTGGAGTTCAAATTGTATTGGTCACATAAATGTATTTAGCAGGTGTAGCAAAATGCTTGCGTTTCTAGCTCCAACAGTGCAGTAATATCTAACAATACACACAAATCTAAAGTAACGGAATTAAGAATATATAAATATTTGGATGAGCAGTGTCAGAGCGGCATAGATTAACATACAGTAGGTTAGAATACAGTATATATGAGATGAGTAATGCAAAATATGTAAACACTATTAAAGTGACTAGTGTTCCATTATAAAGTGGTCAGTGATTTCAAGTCTATGTATATAGGGCAGCAGCCTCTAATGCGCTAGTGATGGCTATTTAACAGTCTGATGGCCTTGAGATAGAAGCTGTTTTTCAGTCTCTCAGTCCCAGATTTGATGCACCTGTACCGACCTCGCCTTCTGGATGATAGTGGGGTGAACAGGCAGTGGCTCGGGTGGTTGTTGTCCTTGATGATCTTTTTGGCCTTCCTGTGACATTGGGTGCTGCAGGTGTCCTGGAGGGCAGGTAGTTTGCCCCCGGTGATACGTTGGGCAGACCACCCCACCCTCTCGAGAACCCTGCGGTTGCGGGCGGTGCAGTTGTTACCAGGCGGGGATACAGCCCGGCAGGAGGCTGTCAGTTGTGCATCTTTAAAAGCTTGTGAGGGTTTTAGGTGCCAAAACAGTTAACCTATGCTAGCTGTCTTGTTGAAACATGTCCTCAGAACATTATTTTGTTACCTTCAAATAACCTAGAATTTCCGTTCTCAGAACATTAATGAAAACTTTCAGGGAACCATAGCAAAATGTTTTCAGAACCTCCTTGCAACCTAAAACTGAATGTTCCCAGAACAGGCAAAATGTTCACCTCAGTTCTCAGAATGTTTAAAAAAGTTCAGTTTTACCGTCAGGAAACGTATGACTTCGTTCCCACAACCAATATGAAACTTCAAAGGAACAAAATGTGCTAGCTGAGTCAAGATTGGCCTCTTATCTTGCCTTTTTCTTGTGTTTAAATGTGTTTAATAACCCTGTTTAATCATAGATGAATATCACACAGAAGCCTTGACTGACTAGATTTTTAAATGCAGGGAGTACTGAATGTATAAAATACATCTAGTTTGAATTTTGTGCATTATTTGCCTGCATGTGGAACTCCACCCATGAATTTCTCAACATCCTTATTTGGGCTGAGAACGTCTTGAACGCAGTGCTATTTCATTGAAAAGGCGTGAGATGGGTGTGGTTTACCCACACATATCCAATTAAACGCCATTCATCTGTGGAAAGGGGCGAGGCCGCAGAGGGAAACCCTTGCAGTCTGTGGGTGGGAGTTGGAGGAGGGGGCGGGGTTATGAGTCGGAAGTGTCTCCCTACTGGCCCAGCTGTCATCGACTAGAAGAGACCATTCGTACCGGTTGACTTGGAAATGCAGAAAATTGAAAAAAGCTGAAATATGGCAACATCTAGGAACCATAAGGACATGACGACAATTTAGAGGTACATAATGCACGATATAGAATCCGTTACAGAAATGTAATGTCGAACCAGAGAAATGCACTCAGGTTTATACCCGTAGTTTAGAATTGCACAAAAATTATGACGACAACGATTGGTGCTAAGCTATGACATTGAACACACAGGACACGAAACCGACGAGGTCGTTTAAAGATACACACACCATTTAATACCAATATCACCGCAGATCCAGCCCGTGTATCGCTGTCGGTTGAATTTTCGGATACATTGTTTCATTTGTCATCGACATTGTTGCCTATCTGCTTCGATTGCTCGGCTACAATGTATCTACTGTAGTAGCTTGTCGGCTATTACCCTAGCCGAGCGGCTTGTATACGGGGAACTAGGCTACCCTAGATTCAGCATAGACAAGAAACGTCACCAGCATTTTCTTCTTTAACTGGTCGCGACGGAGGAGGTCATTGCAGAAAAAAATCTAGATATTCGGTAGGTGTTGGTGTATTTACCTTCATTTTAACGCACGGGCATAGACACACACCACACTGCATATAGACCTCATATAGACCAACACTGATGATCGTAATGTGTTTGATTGACAGGGCACATGGAGCCCAATGCAGCAGCTGTTAGCTTGCTAGCCACATAACGACCTTTGGGAAGAGAAACGTCAACTAATAGCGTAGCCAGCCTGCCTGGTGCTATGTGCTTCTACCGCAGCTAACCTACGCAGGTTCACTCAGGTGTTTTCTGTTGTGGCCTGCTAGTGCTACTGCTATGCTAAGTCTGTTATTTTATCATGTAGCCTTGGCCTACTGTGGCTGAGCGAGTCAATGATTTAATCTCATTGTTACATCACTAGCAGTCTGCAGTTGCAGCAAAGTCACTGCAGTTGGCAAGGCTGGTGTTGTTTTGGATGGCCTGTAGGATCAAATTGTGGAATGATAGCCTTTGTATTTATGTCCCCCCCTGTCTCTCCCCCGACCCTGTCTCTCCCCCGACCCTGTCTCTCCCTCGACCCTGTCTCCCCCTCGACCCTGTCTCTCTCTCCACCCCCTCCCTCGACCCTCTCTCCACCCCCTCCCTCGACCCTCTCTCCACCCCCCTCTCTCCCCCCTCCCTCGACCCTGTCTAGTCCGCTTCTCACTCATCTCCCCCTTTTTACCTCACCCACTGTTTTCCCTACATCACCTTTCCCTCCCCTTGCTTTCTCGCGCATGCCTTCACTCCTGTCCTCTCCCTCACCCCCTTTCTCCCTTCAATTTCTCCCGCACTCCTCTCCTCTCCTCTCCATGTTATACAGTAGGAAAAAGGCCTAGAAGACACTGAGATAAGAAGAACCAAGTTGAGGAGGAAACATCGGCTTTACACCGGGATTCATAAATGGACGACTACGGCTTCGGAGTCCTGGTGAAGAATAACGGCAGTGGCAACAAGTCTGCTTTCCCTGTGAGGATCCCTCCTCACCTCCAACCCCAGCCCCCCCACCTCAATCACCCTGCCAACCCCTCCAGCCCCCCTTCATTCGTCAACAGCACCTCGGCCACCAATGGAGGGGGTAGCGCCTGGCTGTTCCCCTCCGTAACACCCCACAGTAACATGCAGGATGAGATCCTTGACTCCGACAAGTCCAAAGCCCTGGACCTCCAGGACTTGCAGGAGAAGGCCCAGCCGCAGGTCGTCTCCCCTGGGCAGCAAGAGGCCGGAGGTGGCCTAGGGGAGCTGGATGGAATCCTACCCGAGGACGGCTCCATGGAGAAGGGCTCGTTGGAGACCGGTGGGAAGGAGAAGCTTAGGGGTGGGATGGACTCCCCTCCGGTGCTTGGGGGGTTTGACTACCAGGACAGCCTGGGAATGGGGACGTCTGGAGCCCAATCCTCCACCACCTCCTCCTCCTTGACCTCCTTCAACAACTGGTCCCCGACCATACCTTCCAACCCCTCCCCTGTTATCGGCGAGGACGTCGGGGGTGGGTTCTTTGGCCCGGCTGGTTCCAACGCTAACGGACCCCAGATGCTGTTCCAGAACTTCTCCCACCACGCGGGGCCCGGCTTCGGAGGGGCGGGGGGCAGCTTCTCCCCCCAAATCGGCCCGGTCTCCCAGCACCACCCTCCTCCCCACCACTACCACCCCCACAACCAGGGGGTCCCCCCTCAGCACCGTCGCTCTCCAGCCCCCCCCCACCCTCCCCAGCCCTCCTTCCCTCCTCACCCCCACCGCTCTGGAGCTTTCACCCAGCTGCCCCACCTGGCCCCGGCCCAGTCCAAGCCCCCCTCCCCTTGGGGCAGCTACCAGAGCCCTGCCCCCCCCACTTCCACCTCCTGGAGCCCCGGGGGAGGTGGGTACGGTGGCTGGGGAGGGTCACAGGGGGTTCGTGAGTACCGCAGGGGCCTCAATGGAGGGGTGACGGCCCTCAACTCCATCTCACCACTTAAGAAGTCTTTCCCCAACAACCAGGTACTGAACTAGCTTGATATACTGCACACTCCCCTCTAACAACCAGGTACTGAACTAGCTTGATATACTGCACACTCCCATCTAACAACCTGGTACTGAACTAGCTAGATATACTGCACACTCCCCTCTAACAACCTGGTACTGAACTAGCTAGATATACTGCACACTCCCCTCTAACAACCTGGTACTGAACTAGCTAGATATACTGCACACTCCCATCTAACAACCTGGTACTGAACTAGCTAGATATACTGCACACTCCCATCTAACAACCTGGTACTCTTAGATGTATATACTGCACACTCCCATCTAACAACCTGGTACTGAACTAGCTAGATATACTGCACACTCCCATCTAACAACCAGGTACTGAACTAGCTAGATATACTGCACACTCCCCTCTAACAACCTGGTACTGAACTAGCTAGATATACTGCACACTCCCATCTAACAACCTGGTACTGAACTAGCTAGATATACTGCACACTCCCATCTAACAACCTGGTACTCTTAGATGTATATACTGCACACTCCCATCTAACAACCTGGTACTGAACTAGCTAGATATACTGCACACTCCCATCTAACAACCAGGTACTGAACTAGCTAGATATACTGCACACTCCCCTCTAACAACCTGGTACTGAACTAGCTAGATATACTGTACACTCCCATCTAACAACCTGATACTGTTAATGTACAGTTGAAGTCGGAAGTTTAAATACTTAGGTTGGAGTCATTAAAACTCGTTTTTCAACCACTCCACAAATTTCTTGTAAACAAACTATAGTTTTGACAATTCGGTTAGGACATCTACTTTGTGCATTTTCGTTTTTCCAACAATTGCTTAGACTGATTATTTCCCTTATAATTCACTGTATCACAATTCCAGTGGGTCAGGAGTTTACATACAGTAAGTTGACTGTGCCTTTAAACAGCTTGGAAAATTCCAGAAAATTATGTCATGGCTTTAGAAGCTTCTGATAGGCTAATTGACATCATTTTAGTCAATTGGAGGTGTACCTGTGGATGTATTTCAAGGCCTACCTTCAAACTCAGTTCCTCTTTGCTTGATATCATGGGAAAATCAAAAGAAATCAAACAAGACCTCAGAAAGAGAATTGTAGACCTCCACAAGTCTAGTTCATCCTTGGGAGCAATTTCCAAACGCCTCAAGTTACCACGTTCATCTGTACAAACAATAGTACACAAGTATAAACACCATGGGACCACTAGAGATGAACGTACTTTGGTGTGGAAAGTGCAAATCAATCCCAGGACAACAGCTAAGGACCTTGTGAAGATGCTGGAGGAAACAGGTACAAGAGTGTCTATATCCACAGTAAAATGAGTCCTATATCAACATAACCTGAAAGGCTGCTCAGCAGGGAAGAAGCCACTGCTCCAAAACCGCCATTAAAAAAAGCCAGACTACGGTTTGCAACTGCACATGGGGACAAAGATTGTACTTTTTGGAGAAATGTCCTCTGGTCTGATGAAACAAAAATAGAATTGTTTAACCATAATGACCACCGTTATGTTTGGAAGAAAACGGGGGAGGCTTGCAAGCCGAAGACACCATCCCAACCGTGAAGGACTGGGGTGGCAGCATCATGTTGTGGGGGTGCTTTGCTGCAGGAGGGACTGGTGCACTTCACAAAATAGATGGCTTCATGAGGAAGGAAAATTATGTGGATATACTGAAACAACATCTCAAGACATCAGTCAGGAAGTTAAAGCTTGGTTGCAAATGGGTCTTCCAAATGGACAATGACCCTAAGCATACTTCCAAAGTCTTGGCAAAATGGCTTAAGGACAACAAAGTCAAGGTATTGGAGTGGCCATCACAAAGCCCTGACCTCAATCCTATAGAAAATGTGTGGGCAGAACTGAAAAATTGTGTGCGAGCAAGGAGGCCTACAAACCTGACTCAGTTACACCAGCTCTGTTAGGTGGAATGGGCCAAAATTCACCCAACTTATTGTGGGAATGCTCGTGGAAGGTTATCTGAAACGTTTGACCCAAGTTAAACAATTTTTAAAGGCAATGCTACCAAATACTAACTTGGTGTATGTAAACTTCTGACCCACTGGTAATGTGATGAAAGAAATAAAAGCTTAAATAAATCATTCTCTCTACTATTATTCTGACATTTCACATTCTTCAAATAAAGTGGTGATCCTAACTGACCTAAGACAGGGAATTGTTACTGGTATTAAGTGTCAGGAATTGTGAAAAACTGATTTTAAATGTATTTGGCTAAGGTGTATGTAAACTTCAGACTACAACTGTATATGGCACACCTCATACCTGTTAAGACCGGATGTTCCAAAGGCCTCAGAATTATGAGTAGATTAACCATATTCATATAACAGCCTACAAGGAACTAGTCAATGATTTTTCTTTCATTTCAATGTTTTGCCAAACTCCAATTATGCGTGATTTAGTTGGTTATGATATAATTTATTCGCGACTGCAGGCTGTAATCCAGCTAATGCTGTTGTCTATTGAGCCATAAAATAAATAAACTCTTTCATGCGCTTCAATGGTACAATCACATGGTACTATCCCACATGTACTACATAGGACAATATTATATAATATTGTCCTATCTTCCAGGTTCCCTCTCAGAAGTATCCTCGTAATACCTCTGGGTTCAACCAAAAGGCCTGGATGGAAGACAGCATGAGTCGCACTGACAACTTCCCTTTCCAGGTGAGAGAAGTGATGAGCAAACTGTAGAGAGAAAATATATTTATCCACCCTTATAGGACAATGAAAATGGACTTGAAACATGCTTCTATATTGTTAAAACCAACACATGCAGCTTTGTAAAGGCATTTTTGATACAAGTATCAGACCCAAATGATATGTTCTCATCTGCGCAATACAGTACACATCAAAGTAAATGAGAAGAGCAAATATGATCTAGTTACTAGTAAGTAGAGCATCTGATAACATCAATGACAATTAGGCCAACAAAAAAATGTTCATTATGAAATTCACAGTAACTGTGTGTTGTTGTATATGTAGTCTTATAGATCTGTGAATGTGGTGGTAAGCGTATGCCATGAAGAGGCCTAATCCGGTAATCAGTGTTCATCCAAAAAAAACACCATACTCTCTGTTTAGTGCATTACTTTAAACCAGAGCCTGGTCAAAGGCAGTGCACTATACAGGGAATTAGGTGCCATTTGGTACGGAAACTTCAGCCTTCTTCTTTCGTTACAGATGTTAAATACGGAAACCCCAGCCTCCCTCTGTTGTTAGAGATCGCACAGCGCCTGTATGACAAATGTTGACATACTGTCATCTCACTTCTGCAGTCTTTGGCCCTGTTTGAATGCATAAAGAAGGCCCTGTTTGAATGCATAAAGAAGGCCCTGTTTGAATGCATAAAGAAGGCCCTGTTTGAATGCATAAAGAAGGCCCTGTTTGAATACATAAAGAAGGCCCTGTTTGAATACATAAAGAAGGCCCTGTTTGAATGCAAAAAAAAAGGCATGCAAACATTCTTCTGAGGTAAACGCAGATCTGACATGACCTGGATTGGCTAAAGCAGTAGGGTGTAAGTCTAGCTTTAGCGTTCCAGTCACACACAGATCAGTGATTACTTCAAGGAAGGGATTATTTGAAAAGCATTCAGTGTCTATCTACAGAGACGGGCATGTGATACAAAAGCTGTAGATGGCCTACATCTGGAGATATCTCTGTAGAATCAGAGAAATACATTTTGGTGGCCTTTTATTTCATAAGCGTCACCGCAGAACATCTCTGTGGATGTGTAACTGTTTAGGTCTAAAGTACCAGGACAACATAGTTCTCATCTATTAACAAAGCAAAACTGTGTCAAGGGTCTTCAGTAGAACCTACCACGGGTTCTAGCATCAGAATGGTTCTGTGTTCCTGTTGTTAGAACACCGCAGGCTAATCATCGTGTTCCCGGTCTCTGTGTGTCTCCCAGCAGGAGAGAACCCGTTCCTTTGATGGCTTCAGCATGCACTCTCTGGAGAACAGTCTGATTGATATTATGAGGGCTGAACAGGATTCCTTGAAAGGTGGGTTTCTCTGTTTCACGCAGTATGAAAGAACACCCTGGGCCTGTATTCACAAAGCGTCTCACAATAAGAGTTTTTTTTTTTTCCTTTAGAAAAATAATGAATATAATTATATGTACAAGGGGGACCTGATCCTAGATGCTTTGAATATAGGCCGTGGTATTCTGTAATACCCCACAAACAATGAGGAAATATTAGCTGAACATACAGTAATGGCATATTTTCAATTTAGAGACAGAAGATTGATGTCACGTAATTCTGACCGGTTGGTAAAATGTCTAGCTGCGCTAGTGCAGGATAGAGGAGAAACGGCTAAACTCTGTCTAAACGTGCTCCATCACACACGCTTACCTGTTTAAGTACTGCTATGCTGCCACTTTGATCCATGCTCCACTCTCCATTCTCTCCACCACCATGAATTAAACATTTGGGTTACGTTCTGTCGCATACCATCTCGGAAGACATGTTTTATAGCCAAGACCCAGACTGCTCCTCAGAAGGAGTTTGTCACTATGTTCATTTAGGCCAGTCCATCACTTATTTCCCCTCTCTGATCATGCATTGCTATCTGTTGGCTGTTAAGTCAGTTCTCTGGATGCTTTGATGCTTCTGCTGCTCATCTCAATTCTCATTCTCCTCAGTACATCACAGAACAGCTACAGTTGTTGAAATATGGTGGATATATGGAGTGAGAATGCGGTGGCTGTGTGGAGTGAGAATGCGGTGGCTGTGTGGAGTGAGAATGCGGTGGCTGTGTGGAGTGAGAATGCGGTGGCTGTGTGGAGTGAGAATGCGGTGGCTGTGTGGAGTGAGAATGCGGTGGCTGTGTGGAGTGAGAATGCGGTGGCTGTGTGGAGTGAGAATGCGGTGGCTGTGTGGAGTGAGAAGGCAAAGTAATATGCATATTCTAACTGACTTCGGTCTCTTCCTCTCCAGGTCGCTATGGTTTCTCTCACCAGGGCGGAGATGGGTCTTTGCCCATGAATGGTATGGAAATGTTATTTTGCCTCAATACTAGAACGTTTATAGCTTAGTTCAGCCATTCACAATACAGGTAGTCAATTGGATGCAAGTTGTTCATGGAGTGTACATTATTTTGTAACCCTGTGCTGTTAAGAGTTGGTATGAAGGTTGTTGTCTCTTGTTTTACATGCAGCTAGGAGCTATGGCAGACGACGAGGTAAAGCCAAACCCAAAATGTCTTCATGTTTTAGCCTAAGTTATGTCAATATTTGCAAAGCGGCCATTACACAGTACATGCTGTCTGTCTGGTTTGGCCTCTGTGTCTGAAGTGGGGGAATAGGGTGCCATTTCAGATGCAACTTGTCTGTGTTTACCTCTTAAATGCTGACTGTTCACTAGTCCCCAACTGAACCTGCAGAGGAAGACTTCAAGTCCCCAGGGAGGATTTGAAATGAATATAATAAAAAAAATATCAAAATAAAATGTATTAATTCAATCCAAATACTATAAAACATTTGATAAGAACTTCGTGTAGATTGTGTGGCCTACTGCTCTGTGTTGCTTTATATACTTAACATGGTGAAGTGTTGAAATGGATTTCCAGGTTGTCTTTATTGCAATTGTGCTGACTGACCATCTCACAGATTGCTATATTAATAACGTTCAACACATGAGTTTGTTGTGAAATCTGATCATATGTACAGCGCAACAGCAAAAAAAGATGTGCTGACGTGATTGTCGGATGCCTGTTTCCTGCTGGGTTTTTATGACCTGGCTGTGGTGGCTTGTCACTAGACTTCACCAAAGCATCAAATCTTACAAGCGCTTGCGGAAATCGTGATTGGTTTCATGATCATGGTTCTCTTTTGTCTTCATCACAATGAAAAATTGCTTTATTTGAGTTAATTTGATTTCAATTAATGTACCGCAATTTTATTGTAGGTGTAGGTATTTATTTGGGTACAATCTTTCCCTTTTTCGACGACTGAGTCAAATAGACCTGATCCAAGCTCCACAGAGCTGGCCTGGTTAAACATCCACAATGGTTGTTGAAAAGGACAATGTGAAAATGAGTTATCGGAGCCGGCACAGTATGGTTTGAAAATAAATATTATAACCACAAATAGGTGCTAAGTGACATAAAAATGTCCAGGCACTCGTGTTCGGTTTGAAAGTTAAAAAGCCTTTAATGTATGGGACATTAAAATACTTCAATGTATATCAGCTTACGTCTTCATCAGGGTGTCTGGGTTAGTACGGTTTGGGTTGGCAACATGGTGTGAAATAAGTCCAGGGTGTCGGGGTTAGTACGGTTTGGGTTGGCAACATGGTGTGAAATAAGTCCAGGGTGTCGGTCGGGGTTAGTACGGTTTGGGTTGGCAACATGGTGTGAAATAAGTCCAGGGTGTCGGGGTTAGTACGGTTTGGGTTGGCAACATGGTGTGAAATAAGTATCTCATCTCTACTGGTCTATTTCTCGGCCCTCCAGGTCACTCTAACCTGTTCCCTATGGAGGACGAGCGGACCTTCGGAGAGGATGAGTCAGGTGACCAGGGACTTCCTGGTTTAGGATCCGCCCACTGTTTCCCACACCTCAACGGAGAGCGAGTGGAGAGATACTCACGCAAGGTGTTTGTGGGAGGACTGCCCCCCGACATAGACGAAGGTATTGATCAATGAACAGAATAATACACCTTCTACAATGAAGTTCTGAGTTAAAGACGATGAGAGGCGTCTGTTTTCTATGTTAATGACCCCGACATGTGATGTCAGAGGCTTAAAGGCTGTGTGCTACAACTACAGGGTCCTGAAGAGCCTGTGTAGCTGACTATCTTTGACTCTTTCATTCTCAGATGAGATCACCGCCAGTTTCCGCCGGTTCGGTCACCTGTTTGTCGATTGGCCCCACAAGGCTGAGAGCAAGTCCTATTTCCCACCCAAAGGTGAGTGATATGGTCACATTCACCAGGAAATACTCGGGGCCCTAGGAATGACGGGGACACTCGGGGGCCCTAGGAATTAAGGGAACTAGATGAAGGTCATGAGAGTATTGAGCTCTTTCTTTACCTCCCTCTAGGTTATGCATTCTTACTGTTCCAAGACGAGAGCTCTGTCCAGGCTCTGATCGATGCCTGTATCGAGGAGGATGGCAAGCTCTACCTCTGTGTCTCCAGCCCCACCATCAAGGACAAGCCTGTGAGTGGAGCTTTACGTGTCTGTGACACACGAGCCAGTCAGTCTTGGTGGGAGTTGTCAGTCCTCCTTGTCAGTCTAGCACTGCTGGTAAATAGTGAGATCTCCCCAGTCCTCTCACCTAGTTCAGCCCTGCCCACTCACCTAGTTCAGCCCTGCCCACTCACCTAGTTCAGCCCTGCCCACTCACCTAGTTCAGCCCTGCCCACTCACCTAGTTCAGCCCTGCCCACTCACCTAGTTCAGCCCTGCACACTCACCTAGTTCAGCCCTGCCCAGTCCACTCCACTCACCTAGTTCAGCCCAGTCCACACACCTACAGTAGTTCAGCCCTGCCCAGTCCACTCCACTCACCTAGTTCAGCCCAGTCCACACACCTACAGTAGGTCAGCCCTGCCCAGTCCACTCTGCTCACCTAGTTCACATCTAGTTGTATGGACATTGAAAGAGTTACAAACGTTATATGAAATTTGTTAGCATTTGTTAGCATTTTCTAGATGTTATATGGGTGTTATCTGAATGTTGTCTGGCCGTTCCTCTAGGTCCAGATCCGTCCCTGGAACCTGAACGACAGTGACTTTGTGATGGACGGCTCTCAGCCTCTGGACCCCAGGAAGACCATCTTCGTAGGGGGGGTGCCACGTCCTCTACGCGCAGGTACTGCACTGTGTTTCTGTGTGTGTGTGTGTGTGTGTGAGAGAGAGAGACTCTGAGCTATAGTAATGCCTAGGCTTTAGCTCAGCAGGCTAACAGTGTCTGGCATGACAGACTCAGTCAGCCACATCATCAGCCTATATGTGTTAATGTTCCAGTGGAGCTGGCCATGATAATGGATCGTCTGTATGGAGGAGTGTGTTACGCTGGCATCGACACAGACCCTGAGCTGAAGTACCCTAAAGGAGCGGGCCGTGTGGCATTCTCCAATCAGCAGAGCTACATCGCTGCTATTAGCGCTCGATTCGTTCAGCTGCAGCACGGCGAGATCGACAAACGGGTGAGTCAGTCTGGTCTTTGGTACTTTAGCGGAGCCACATACGCCCTGCATTTTGTCCAGGAGAAAAACCATAAAGACCTCACACGAACAATAGCTAAGCTACAAAATGGAGCTGGGTCTGAGCTTTTCCCCTCTGGTTTCTCTCTTGTCCCATTCCATCTGGGTATGTTTCATCTCCTCTTTCCCCCTCTGTCCTCCTCTCCCCCAGGTGGAAGTGAAGCCATACGTGCTGGATGACCAGCTGTGTGATGAGTGCCAGGGGACACGCTGTGGGGGGAAGTTCGCTCCCTTCTTCTGCGCTAACGTCACCTGTCTCCAGTACTACTGTGAGTACTGCTGGGCCGCCATACACTCCCGGGCCGGACGAGAGTTCCACAAGCCACTGGTCAAGGAGGGGGGAGACCGACCCCGACACATATCCTTCAGGTGGAATTAGGGAGGGAGGGAGGGTGACAGGCTATGTTGTAGAAAACAAATGCACTTTTCTTTTTGCTGGTTCCTATTTAGTTTCAAAATGAAAAGAAAAGAAACTTAAAAGCTTAATTTAATCTTTATTTTTTTAATCAGACTTTCTTCTAACCAAGTAAATGCTAAGAAGAAGTAAAACGAAGTGAAAGAAATCCCGTTTTGAATTTAAGTTAAGGTGTGCATGAGTACTTGGATGCATTATTAGTATGAGAAGAAGTGTTTCTTCTGACTTGACTGTATTTTATTTTCTCACATTAGCTGGCGAAGCTGCTTACGTTTGTTGTCAAGAGTAACATATATAAAATTTGAGAGAGCTATGTGCTGCACCTCAATCAGTATATTAACTAGAACAGTTGCGTTTTAAATGGTGCACTTATTTTGTTACTTTACGCATGCAGGATTAGATTAATAATTGTATTGTTAACCAAAGGTTGAGAGCAACTGGTCAGGTTAAAGTTCAATAGTGAAAGAAATCCACTGCAGGAGGGCAGACAGACTGACAATTCCCTTCATCATAAATAAACTGTTCAGAGTACATACAGGATTATTTCAGAAAAAAATGATCCCCTTGGTATCGGGCCTGACATTGATTACTGATATCTGTTTCCAGATCATGGTTTTAAATTGACTCTTTGTAGCCAAAATGGGCAAACCAAAGATTGGCCTAAAAACAAGTGATCAAAGCCAGTTGATTATCTGAGGGGTTTAAGGACTATAAGACTCCATTTTCAGGTTCAGAAGGTCAGTAATGCTAGTGCCGTTTTAAGTTGTGAAATTGAGGAGAGGGTAGAAACAGTCTTTGGAAAGACACTTTCAGCTGATAAAGACAAGAGCCCTAGCTGTCTAGGCAGGGCTCAGGTATTGGCAGTAGTATTAGCTCACTTTATATTGTCAGGGATATTAGCACTGGACGCTAACATGCTAATGTTGTAGTACTAGTAGGGATGCACAGTACAGTGGTAGCTAGCTACAGTGTTCCCTGAGTGACTCATAGTATGCAGCCTGGTACTATGTGCTTTAGTGTTAACCAACTCCTCTGGCTATCGTTGTCCAGCTAATTAACACAGAGAGGAGTTGGCTAAAGCAGAGACAGACAGGACTACCAGGCTAGTCTCATGGTGATCTGACGTATTCTCTACCATGACTGGAGTGTAGAGGAAGTAGATCCGAGCTGTGGCGAATGGCTTCGCTAGTGGATTCTAGCTGTGGAGGATGAATATGTTAGTAGTTGGACACTCTTTGAAGAACTTGCTGTCACAGAGATAAAGATATTATTTTATACATGGCCTGCTGATTTTTGTACAGTGTTTTCTAGCTGATTATTTTGTCATGAACATATATAAATTTATTATGCACTACTTTTCTAAATATTTTTTTCAATAGTCATTTTAGGCACATTTTTCACAAGATGGGATAACTCCTTTTGCAATACCTCATTTTTTTCACTTGGTGAAAAATAATTTTGTACCTTTGTTACTAAGAGATCTGCATTTATGGTAAAACTTAATTTAAAAAATAAAAAATGAATGATATTAATATAATTTTCAATTTAGCTTTTTATATATTTAAGTGCTGGTAAATGTTAAATTGTCTGGTGTGATTGTGTAGAGAAAAGAAAAAGAGTTAGCCAATCATGTACAGTACAGACTTCTCTTTCATAATAATAAACCATAAGTACTGGATCTTAAGGCATGACAAGACCTTTCTAAACTTATTTTGATAGTCTTGAAACATATATTCAGCTTGTAGTGGGTAAGGAAAACCTTGGGGAAATGTTTTGCCTTGGATGGATGAGTGAACCCTCGTTCCCTTGTATCATCAGTGAATGATGACAGGTGTTCTAAAAACTATTTAGATTCTCATTCTGGAACTACCTGAAGGTTCCAGTTATTCTAGGCATGCATGACGTAATACAGAATAACATGACTATTGACTAGTGTTAATGCAGAAAACTATTGTAATGCTCTAGATCTCTTTGTTTTATTTTTGTATGAGTTTTTAAGTTCTCTTTCAGATCACATAATATCTATCCTCTCTTTCTCACCTAAAGTCTGCCTCCCTCACAGACAGACCTGCTGTACATGCAGGATACCACATGAGTTTAGCCATGTAGAAGACACTTGTTCCTAAAGAGACTTGATCACTCCACCCCTGTGATGTGGCATGCTTTGGGACATAGACTTGAATGTGATTCATGTTGCAAGTTAACTTTGAGCCCTTATGTGCAATACTTGTTCTTTCCTAAAACAGTTTCTCTCTTTCTGCAATGTAAATCATTTAAACCCATATAAACCATGTAATCATTAAAACAGGATTATTTTCTCAGTCTATTGTTCATGCTGGTGTCTGCAAAGTAAAACAAAAGATACTTTCTACTAATATATAACTGAATTTATTTTTAAACATTATTTTGTGCTTATTCAATTATTTTGCTACTACCATGCTACTGTGATTAAGAAAACATTGTATATACTAAGTTGATAATGTATTTAGCATTTGTTATATTTTCAATTGAAATGTAAAACTATAATTTGGATCAGATTTTTATATTTTTTGGGGTGATGTGTTGAACTTATTGATGTCTAGGTTTTCTAATTGCTGTTTGTGCGCCACATTCAGAGGAATAATGTCTGTTAGTATTACTTGATTGCGAAACATGTCAATAGTTTTTAATGGTATGTTGGGAAGGTTGTATTTATTGATATACCTTTTTTACTTGACATCATCTTGATTTTTATTATTGGTCATTTTGCATTTATAAGTTCCAATTTGTATATTTCTTCCCCCCCCCCCGTTATGTTATGTGGTAACAGATGTCAGTTTTTATAGTTGGTTTGTAGAACTGAAGTAAAAATCAAGATCTAAAGTCATATAATCATCTGCAGCCAACTATTTATAACTGTATGCATACAACATTTGAAGTATTTGTAATGTGAGATGTTGAAAGAATAAAACTCAGCTGTGAGGAGAACAGTGGTTGAAGTGAATTTGTTGAGGAAAGCAAGGTGTGTGTGTGTGTGTGTGTGTGTGTGTGTGCTGCTGCTGCTGGGTTTGTACAGGAAAAGGAAAACACACAGGTTCTTTTTTCAGTACATTCCTTTTGAACCCTGCACCCAAATAAACTATTGACTCAAACACTTCAATGTCTTATGTTGCTGAAAGTGGACATTTAAATCCATTGGATTGGTATAAATATTGTTACACCAGTCCATTCCTTTTTAATCCATGATGGGGAGTGAGTAAGTGCACACTTCATGGAGAAGATTGTCCCTCACAACACCAGTCTTTCTACATTGTTTTGTTCCTCTTTTTGTTTGTGTGAAAGGTGTTGTGACCCTTGTTAAATGCATTTGACTTGACTAGAAGGATAGAGAATTGGACCATAACTATTGAGTGCAGCTGCGTGTGACAGAGACCATCTGGCCTGATGAGCTGAACCAGGTCAGAAAGGGCAAATTATAGATGCAGGCAGATCCAATCCTCCAGCCCGGACCTTTGGCTCCTCATACCAAGAACGACGGATACCTAGAGGGTTGAAAGTGTATTTGAAAGTGGGCTCAGCAGGCCACTGTAGTATGCGCTATTACATTTGTCAGAAAAAGAAAGAAACGCCATCTGCTGGCGAAGAGAAACCATTGTAATGCAGCATGGAAAATATCTTATTTACGTCAATCAATTTGGCTGGCAGTGGCAAATTGTACTGCTCTTTTGGTCAGTGAGTGACAACACTAATATTCACCAAATAAGTGATTAGCAGCTAAATTGAGAATTAAATAGTGAGTTGTTGCATCTCGAACTAAATCAACAGATTCATGTTTCCAGACTGGGCACGTGCAGCTAATCCGCACTGCTCGAGCCAGGTAGGGAACGGGCTCGAGACTGTCCGTTAACTAGCCGAGCTAGGTAGGGAACGGGCTCGAGACTGTCCGTTAACTAGCCGAGCTAGGTAGGGACCGGGCTCGAGACTGTCCGTTAACTAGCCGAGCTAGGTAGGGAACGGGCTCGAGACTGTCCGTTAACTAGCCGAGCTAGGTAGGGAACGGGCTCGAGACTGTCCGTTAACTAGCCGAGCTAGGTAGGGAACGGGCTCGAGACTGTCCGTTAACTAGCCGAGCTAGGTAGGGACCGGGCTCGAGACTGTCCGTTAACTAGCCGAGCTAGGTAGGGAACGGGCTCGAGACTGTCCGTTAACTAGCCGAGCTAGGTAGGGAACGGGCTCGAGACTGTCCGTTAACTAGCCGAGCTAGGTAGGGACCGGGCTCGAGACTGTCCGTTAACTAGCCGAGCTAGGTAGGGAACGGGCTCGAGACTGTCCGTTAACTAGCCGAGCTAGGTAGGGAACGGGCTCGAGACTGTCCGTTAACTAGCCGAGCTAGGTAGGGAACGGGCTCGAGACTGTCCGTTAACTAGCCGAGCTAGGTAGGGAACGGGCTCGAGACTGTCCGTTAACTAGCCGAGCTAGGTAGGGAACGGGCTCGAGACTGTCCGTTAACTAGCCGAGCTAGGTAGGGAACGGGCTCGAGACTGTCCGTTAACTAGCCGAGCTAGGTAGGGAACGGGCTCGAGACTGTCCGTTAACTAGCCGAGCTAGGTAGGGAACGGGCTCGAGACTGTCCGTTAACTAGCCGAGCTAGGTAGGGAACGGGCTCGAGACTGTCCGTTAACTAGCCGGCAGCGTTTCTTTACAGACTAACGTTTCTTTACAGACTAACTTTTACTAGCCAACTTCAAATGATTGTTGATAAACAGGCATAGAAATAAGATGCCAGGTGCTCAGTTCAAGGCTTTTTACGTGCCAAGTTTTGGATCTCAATCCTCACGATGTAGTCAAAAAGATGGACAGCAAACGAATGAGTACTTGATCGAGTTGTCCAGCTCATGGAGAAGACAATATAAATTGTCAAGAAAAAAGATCAAATTAACGAAGTGTAACAGCAAGCCTGCCCTGTCCAAGAAGAAACGAAAGGCTGAGAGAAGGTCGATGCCTCCGCCACCACCACCCGTGACAGAGAGAATGACAGCTACCCGAAGACAAGGTGAAGGAGAGAGATCACAACAACAGAGACGGAGAAGTCCTAGATGTAACTACTCTAAAATAACGTTATCCAGAATATTGTCAGAATAAGTAGTTAGCTATCAGCAGAATGTTTTCATGTGATGGTCTAGCTAGCTAACGTTAGGGTGCTATGTCAATGGTAGGCTACCCTACTCAACCCTGTTGGGAATTCTTTAAAAGTGAATTCATCCATCCTAACTTCCTGGAAGTATTCACTGATTAGAATGAAAAAACATGAATACATGTGGGTCGTTTACCTGTCCAATCATGTCTAACCAGTGCTAATTTCAAGGACGCTAGGAAGGAAGGAATCACTTTTAAATCTTTTAAACGGGACTGCAGCCTCGTTCCTTCCTTGTTCCTCCATGTCCAATACAGGCACTCCTCAGAGCATGATGAATGAAGACCTCTTCACCTTCTCCCAGAGAGACGAGCACACATCAACCAACCAACCTGTACATTTGATGCTGTATTACAAATATTTCAGATTTATTTGTGCGGTTTGTGTCTGTTGCCTCCATTTCCTGGCAGTCTGGCAGCTGTTGAATTGTGTTACCTGTCACAGACCTACCATTATTAAACTACTCTACTGTCTCTAACCTACAACGTTTTTATCTGATGTTGATGTGGGCTTTGCCATAACTCTGTTGTTACTTCTCTCTCCTCCCCAGCAGTGGGCAGCCAGACAGGCTGTGTTGAGGACCATCGGTAGGATGCTGCAGGAGAACAGCAGCATCAGAGAGAGACTGGTCTCCCTCAGCCATAGCAGTCAGGTTATACATTGAACTCAGTCTGAAGACTAGATTACAATCTGGGAATGATACATAGATTATGGAACTTCACTTTCCCTCTCAAACTCAGGAATGGAATAGTTTTATTTGTTTCCCTTAAATGTTCTGATTTTGTTTTAACCAAGTTTATGGACTACCTGGCAAATGTTCTGATTTTGTTTTGACCAAGTTTATGGACTACCTGGCAAATGTTCTGATTTTGTTTTGACCAAGTTTATGGACTACCTGGCAAATGTTCTGATTTTGTTTTGACCAAGTTTATGGACTACCTGGCAAATGTGCTGATTTTGTTTTGACCAAGTTTATGGACTACCTGGCAAATGTTCTGATTTTGTTTTAACCAAGTTTATGGACTACCTGGCAAATGTTCTGATTTGAGATGGAATGAAGATGAGGTTATTTAATTTACCTGAAGCTAAACCTGTATTGTACATCTCGATGTATCTGTTCCTATAGTTTCCTCTTTAATAGACTCTGGTTGAAGAAATAGACTATAGGTTGGTTTTGATGGGAACACACAGATGTTGTCATAGATGTTGACTGTTGTCATGGGGAACAAAGAGTTCTGAATTAAAACAACTTCTTGAGGAGAAAGTGTTGTTCATTTCCGTTATGTCTGGTGAACTATAACAGGGCAGCCAACCCTCCTGGAGTGCTACTACTGGGTATGAAGGCTGTTGCACCAGCCCTTCTTCCTCATGGAGAACCTCACCTCTTTTTCCACTAGAGGGAAGTGTCTCTATTTTGTGTGTGTGTGTGTGTGTGTGTGTGTGTGTGTTAGATACTGTACACACAATACTGTACACTCAGCCACCTAAAGGTAGAATACACAGATCTGCCACAGCTCAACTTTCTGAATCAGAGGTTCTCAGTAGAGCCTCTGAGTGTCCCAAATGGCACCTTATTCCCTTTTATAGTGCACTACTTATGAACAGAGCCCTATGTGTTTGTTTCCTGCTCCTTATTCGTGAATTAACAACCCACAGCCAACATGTGTTTCCTGTTCCTTATTAGTGAATTAACAACCCACAGCCAACATGTGTTTCCTGCTCCTTATTAGTGAATTAACAACCCACTGCCAACATGTGTTTCCTGTTCCTTATTAGTGAATTAACAACCCACAGCCAACATGTGTTTCTGTTTCCTGTTCCTTATTAGTGAATTAACAACCCACAGCCAACATGTGTTTCTGTTTCCTGTTCCTTATTAGTGAATTAACAACCCACAGCCAACATGTGTTTCCTGTTCCTTATTAGTGAATTAACAACCCACAGGCAACATGTGTTTCTGTTTCCTGTTCCTTATTAGTGAATTAACAACCCACAGCCAACATGTTTCTGTTTCCTGTTCCTTATTAGTGAATTAACAACCCACAGCCAACATGTGTTTCTGTTTCCTGTTCCTTATTAGTGAATTAACAACCCACAGCCAACATGTGGTTCTGCTTATCCTAACATCATTAGCTGTAGTATTAACAGTTGTGTTGCCCTGTGTGTCACAACACACTAAAGTCTGGCCTTGTACAGTATACACATGGAACACAACATACACACAGAAAAACATCCCCAAAAGGATCAGCTATATTGATCAACTGACACAGACATCTATCTAATCTAGAATATTTGAAATAAGGCACAGTAAGTGTCTGATAAGACAGACTACACCTCTCCCTGTATTTCATGGGTCATTTTATGGGGCTCCCAGTTATTTTCTCAGCGGGGAAATGTTAAACAACCACATACCTCTGGTTATTACCTCTCCTGTGTTTCACCGCTTCATGTAATGATTCTCCATTACCTCCTGTCTTTCCTCTCCCTGTAATGATTCTCCATTACCTCCTGTCTCTCCTCTACCTGTAATGATTCTCCATTACCTCCTGTCTCTCCTCTACCTGTAATGATTCTCCATTACCTCCTAACTGTCTTTCCTCTACCTGTAATGATTCTCCATTACCTCCTGTCTCTCCTCTCCCTGTAATGATTCTCCATTACCTCCTAACTGTCTTTCCTCTACCTGTAATGATTCTCCATTACCTCCTAACTGTCTTTCCTCTACCTGTAATGATTCTCCATTACCTCCTGTCTCTCCTCTCCCTGTAATGATTCTCCATTACCTCCTGTCTCTCCTCTACCTGTAATGATTCTCCATTACCTCCTGTCTCTCTTCTCCCTGTAATGATTCTCCATTACCTCCTGTCTCTCCTCTACCTGTAATGATTCTCCATTACCTCCTGTCTCTCCTCTCCCTGTAATGATTCTCCATTACCTCCTGTCTCTCCTCTACCTGTAATGATTCTCCATTACCTCCTAACTGTCTTTCCTCTACCTGTAATGATCCCCCATTACCTCCTGTCTCTCCTCTCCCTGTAATGATTCTCCATTACCTCCTGTCTCTCCTCTGCCTGTAATGATTCCACATTACCTCCTAACTGTCTTTCCTCTGCCTGTAATGATTCTCCATTACCTCCTGTCTTACCTCTACCTGTAATGATTCTCCATTACCTCCTGTCTCTCCTCTCCCTGTAATGATTCCACATTACCTCCTAACTGTCTTTCCTCTACCTGTAATGATTCTCCATTACCTCCTGTCTCTCCTCTCCCTGTAATGATTCTCCATTACCTCCTGTCTCTCCTCTCCCTGTAATGATTCTCCATTACCTCCTAACTGTCTTTCCTCTACCTGTAATGATTCTCCATTACCTCCTAACTGTCTCTCCTCTACCTGTAATGATTCCTGTCTTAATGACATCCCCCTCCTACTCACATTAATTACATTACCCTTCTCTGTCTCTTGGATACCATGAAGGTAGTTAAATAAATAAAAAATAGAATACACTCACCGGCCAGTCTATTAGGTATATCCATCTAGTACTGGGTCGGATCCCCTTTTGCCTCCAGAACAGCCTATATTCTTTGGGGAATTATACAAGGTGTAGGAAATGTTCCAAAGGGATGTTGGTCCATGTTGACGCCATGGCATCACGCAGTTGCTGCAGATTGGATGGTGGTACATTCATACCACCCTGCATCCCACTGCTGGCTTGCATCTGAAGCTAAGCAGGGTTGGTCCCTGGATGGGAGACCAGATGCTGCTGGAAGTGGGGTTGGAGGGCCAGTAGGAGGCACTCTTTCCTCTGGTCTAAAAAAATATCTCAATGCCCCAGGGCAGTGATTGGGGACACTGCTCTGTGTTGGGTGCTCTCTTTCGGATGGGACGTTAAACGGATGTCCTCACTCTCTGAGGTCATTGAAGATCCCATGGCACTTATCGTAAGAGTAGGGGTGTTAACCCCGGTGTCCTGGCTAAATTCCCAAGCTGTCCCTCATACCATCATGGTCACCTAATCATCCCCAGCTTACAATTGTCTCATTCATCCCCCTCTACCCTGTAACTATTCCCCAGGTCGTTGCTGTAAATGAGAATGTGTTCTCAGTCAACTTACCTGCTAAAATAACGGTAAAATAAAAATGTAAAAAATGATGTGAACAGCCTGTTCCATCTCATCCAAAGCTGCTCTATAGGGTTGAGGTCTGGAGGCTGCTCAAGTAAACTGAAATCGCTGTCATATTCCAGGCAATGTTTTTCCACTCCTCAACAGTCCAGTGTATGTGATGGCGTGCCCACTGGAACCTCTTCTTCTTGTTTTTAGCTGATAGGAGTGGAACCCGGAGTGGTCGTCTGCTGCAATAGCCCGTCCGTGACAAGGATCATCGAGTTGCCCTTCTGCACACCACTGTTGTACTGCCCCGTTATTTGTCTGTTTGTGGCCCGCCTCTTAGCTTGCACGATTCTTGCCATTCTCCTTGGACCTCTCTGATTAACAAGCTGTTTTCGCCCACAGGATTGCCGCTGACTGCATGTTTTTTGTTTCTCGCACCATTATCGGTAAATCCTAGACCAGGGCTCTCCAATCCTGTTCCTGGAGAGCTACCATCCTGTAGGTTTTCACTCCAACCCTAATCTAGCACACCTGATTCTAATAATTAGCTGTTTGGTAAACTGAATCAGGTTAGTTACAGCTGGGGTTGGAGTTAAAACCTACAGGATGGTAGCTCTTCAAGAACAGGGTTGGAGAGCCCTGACCTAGACACTGTCGTGTGTGAAAAGCCCAGGCGGGCATCTGTTTCTGAGATAGTGGATCCGACGCACCTGGCACTAATGATCATACCACGCTCAAAGTCACTTAGGTCACTTGTTTTGCCCATTCTAACGTTCAATCAAGCAGTACCTGAATGCCTTGATGCCCGTCTGCCTGCTTTATATAGCCAGCCACGGCAGCGTGAGTCTCTGTCTAGGAGCTATCTTTGCTGATGCAGTAGGCCTACATAACAGCAACTTCTGAAAAGGGTACCCAGTTACAGGTGATATCTTGCTTGCATCAATCTTACACATACTAATTCTACGTAACTTAGGCTACTTGTTATTGAGAGTAAGAAGAGTTGGAAGGATATGACACATCCCAAATGGCACCCTATTTCCTTTATAGTGTACTACTTTTGACCAGAGCCCTATGGAAAGTAGCCGTGGGAAGTAGGGTTGCTGAGGGTGCTGCACGCCCGTATGAGCGGACAAAAATAGTCATCAACAGTGCAGGGAGACCAGTTTTTTCAGCACCCCCACCCCTAAACATCTCTCTTCCTGCAGGGCTCTGGTCAAAAGTAGCACACTATGTAGGGACCAGTGGAGGCTGCTGAGGGGAGGATGGCTCATAATAATGGCTGCAATGAACCGAATAGAATGGCATCAAACCATGTGTTTGTTATATTTGATACCATTCCACTATTACCACAAGCCCATCCTCCCCAATTAAGGTGCCACCAACCTCCTGTGGAAGGGAATAGGTTGTAGCAGGAAGCTTTTAGTGGTACAGTATGGCACCAACAATCACCAGTATATTTACTAAGAGTGTTAGGAGTACAGTGTTGTGGATAAAGACATTCTCAGGAGGTGATTAAGGTCTAAACAGCCCAGTTCAGTGTAAGGTCTGAACAGATCTTCTAATCAAGGCTGTGGTTTGAGACAGAGACTGGTGGTAGACTATGGCGGCTCTACCTCCCAACCACACAACTCTAGCCTCAGCATTGGTCTTGTTGTTCACTGTATTGTTGATGTGGAGAGGCTGTTTTCTCTATCACTCTATACTCTATTGAGTGTTGACTCTATTGCTGGGATTGTTCCTGACCCCACTCCCCCCAGTGTTGTTTATATGGAGAGGTTTCTGGTCTCTTAGGCTAGTCCTGAGAATGGAGTGTGTTGTATTAAAAAACCATTAGGCATAGCCTGAGTGCCTGTCTGTTTGTGCTATAATGCCAACTCAATAAGCAATAGAGTTGTCAAGAACACACACAGACCTGGGACCAGGCTAGGAGAGACCCACCCTGTTAGATTGCAGTAGCATGCTAAGCTGAAAGAGCTGGTGAACACTATTCAACCTGATCGACCGCCAAACTCAACTACACTGAACAAAAATATAAACAGAACATGTAAAGTGTTGGTCCCATGTTTCATGAGCTGAAATAAAATATCCATGAAATGTACCGTATGCACAAAAGCTTATTTCTCTCACATTTTGTGCACAAATTTGTTTACATCCCTGTTAGTGAGCATTTCTCCTTTGCCAAGATAATCCATCAACCTGACAGGTGTGGCATATCAAGAAGATGATTAAACAGTATGATCATTACACAGGTGCTGGGCACAATAAAAGGCCACTCTAAAATGTGCCGTTTTGTCACACAACACAATGCCACAGTTTTGAGGGAGCGTGCAATTGGAATGCTGACTGCAGGAATGTCCAACAGAGCTGTTGCCAGAGAATTTAATGTACATGTCTCTACCATAAGCTGCCTCCAACTTTGTTTTAGAGAATTTGGCAGTACATCGAACCGGCCTCACAACCACAGACCATGTGTAACCACGCAGCCCAGGACCTCTACATCCGGCTTCTTCACCTGCGGGATCATCTGAGACCAGCCACCTGGACAGCTGATGAAACTGAGGAGTATTTCTGTCTGTAATAAAGCCATTTTGTGGGGAAAACTCATTCTTATTGGCTGGGACTAGCTTCCCAGTGGGTGGGCCTATGCCCTCCCAGACCCACCCATGGCTGCGCCCCTGCCCACTCGTGAAATCCATAGATTATGGCCTAATGAATTTATTTCAATTGACTGATTTCCTCATTATGAGCTGTAACTCAGTAAAATAGTTGAAATTGTTGCATGTTGCATATTTTAGTTCAGTATATATCAATTATATTGGCTGGTCCCGTGTGGCTCAGTTGGTAGAGCATGGTGTTTGCAACGCCAGGGTTGTGGGTTCGATTCCCACGGGGGACCAATATGTATGCATTCACTACTGTAAGTTGTTCTGGATAAGAGCGTCTGCTAAATGACTAAAATGTAAAAATGTAATGTAAATGGCTGTGTGTTTGTGTCAGGGTCCCAGTTGCAAAGCCTATGCTTAGTGCTATTACTCACTTGGGTGAGTTGGGGATTGAGGATGGGTGGCATTCATCACATCCTAAAGCCACACACACACACACACACACACACACACACAGTCTATGTAAGTGAGCCATGATCCCAGCCCTGATTAGCCACAGTGATGCTTACAGCAGGCCTCCTCTCTGAGTGTCTCTGGTGATTAGCCCCAGTGATGCTTACAGCGGGCCTCCTCTCTGAGCGTTAGCCCCAGTGATGCTTACAGCGGGCCTCCTCTCTGAGTGTCTCTGGTGATTAGCCCCAGTGATGCTTACAGCAGGCCTCCTCTCTGAGTGTCTCTGGTGATTAGCCCCAGTGATGCTTACAGCAGGCCTCCTCTCTGAGCGTCTCTGGTGATTAGCCACAGTGATGCTTACAGCAGGCCTCCTCTCTGAATGTCTCTGGTGATTAGCCCCAGTGATGCTTACAGCAGGCCTCCTCTCTGAGCGTTAGCCCCAGTGATGCTTACAGCGGGCCTCCTCTCTGAGTGTCTCTGAGCGTTAGCCCCAGTGATGCTTACAGCGGGCCTCCTCTCTGAGTGTCTCTGAGCGTTAGCCCCAGTGATGCTTACAGCGGGCCTCCTCTCTGAGCGTTAGCCCCAGAGATGCTTACTGCGGGCCTCCTCTCTGAGCGTTAGCCCCAGTGATGCTTACAGCGGGCCTCCTCTCTGAGCGTTAGCCCCAGTGATGCTTACAGCGGGCCTCCTCTCTGAGCGTTAGCCCCAGTGATGCTTACAGCGGGCCTCCTCTCTGAGTGTCTCTGGTGATTAGCCCCAGTGATGCTTACTGCAGGCCTCCTCTCTGAGTGTCTCTGGTGATTAGCCCCAGTGATGCTTACAGCAGGCCTCCTCTCTGAGTGTCTCTGGTGATTAGCCCCAGTGATGCTTACAGCAGGCCTCCTTTCTGAGCGTCTCTGGTGATTAGCCACAGTGATGCTTACAGCAGGCCTCCTCTCTGAATGTCTCTGGTGATTAGCCACAGTGATGCTTACAGCAGGCCTCCTCTCTGAGTGTCTCTGGTGATTAGCCCCAGTGATGCTTACAGCAGGCCTCCTCTCTGAGTGTCTCTGGTGATTAGCCCCAGTGATGCTTACAGCAGGCCTCCTCTCTGAGCGTCTCTGGTGATTAGCCACAGTGATGCTTACAGCAGGCCTCCTCTCTGAGTGTCTCTGGTGATTAGCCCCAGTGATGCTTACAGCAGGCCTCCTTTCTGAGCGTCTCTGGTGATTAGCCACAGTGATGCTTACAGCAGGCCTCCTCTCTGAATGTCTCTGGTGATTAGCCACAGTGATGCTTACAGCAGGCCTCCTCTCTGAGCGTTAGCCCCAGTGATGCTTACAGCAGGCCTCCTCTCTGAGCGTTTCTGGTGATTAGCCCCAGTGATGCTTACAGCAGGCCTCCTCTCTGAGTGTCTCTGAGCGTTAGCCCCAGTGATGCTTACAGCAGGCCTCCTCTCTGAGTGTCTCTGAGCGTTAGCCCCAGTGATGCTTACAGCGGGCCTCCTCTCTGAGCGTTAGTCCCAGTGATGCTTACAGCAGGCCTCCTCTCTGAGCGTTAGCCCCAGTGATGCTTACAGCAGGCCTCCTCTCTGAGCGTTTCTGGTGATTAGCCCCAGTGATGCTTACAGCAGGCCTCCTCTCTGAGTGTCTCTGGTGATTAGCCCCAGTGATGCTTACAGCAGGCCTCCTCTCTGAGTGTTAGCCCCAGTGATGCTTACAGCAGGCCTCCTCTCTGAGTGTCTCTGGTGATTAAAGGTTGTGGTAAAGAATTAGATTTTCTTTCGTCTCTATTTTTCTTTCCAGTCTGATGCCAAGACTACGTCTTATTGAGATCATGTTCTGTATTCAGAACATGCAAGTACCTCCGGTCCAACCCTTCTTCCACTACCTTTCTGCAATTTGTTTTATTTAACCTTTATTTAACTAGGCAAGTCAGTTAAGAACAAATTCCTATTTGCAATGACGGCCAAATCCTAACCCGGATGACGCTGGGCAAATTATGCGCCAACCGATGGGACTCCCAATCACAGCCGGTTGTGATACAGCCTGGAATCGAACCAGGGTCTGTAGTGACACCTCTAGCACTGAAATGCAGTGCCTTAGACTGCTGCCTCACTCGGGAGATTAATATAGAATTTATCTTATGCTAATTTGACCTTATTCATTATGTTTGATAAGGGCCTTATTAAAATGAACTGGTTTGAAAACATGTGCATCCCCAAAGGTGTGTGTTTCCTTTCAAGTCTCCTCATACACCTTAGAGAGCGAGGGAGGGAGAAAGGTTGCATCCCAAATGACCTATGTTCTCTATAGAGTGGACCCTATGGGCCCTGGTCAAAAGTAGTGGATGAAGACTCGTTACGCCAGGAGCAAACTGAGCTGTAATGCTGTATTTAGAGAAACAGCAAAAACACAAACTTTCATTACTTGTGTCCCAACTCAAACCTATACGCAACCCTGTGTCCCAACTCTGTCATTACCTTCGCTGGAGAATACACTGCATAGTGAATAGCATACATTCTCTGCAGATCTTCTCATACATACTGTATACATGTAGGGCACTTCTACCATACTGTATACATGTAGGGCACTTCTACCATACTGTATACATGTAGGGCACTTCTACCTTACTGTATACATGTAGGGCACTTCTACCATACTGTATACATGTAGGGCACTTCTACCTTACTGTATACATGTAGGGCACTTCTACCATACCGTATACATGTAGGGCACTTCTACCATACTGTATACATGTAGGGCACTTCTACCATACCATATACATGTAGGGCACTTCTACCATACTGTATACATGTAGGGCACTTCTACCATACCGTATACATGTAGGGCACTTCTACCATACTGTATACATGTAGGGCACTTCTACCATACTGTATACATGTACGGCACTTCTACCTTACTGTATACATGTAGGGCACTTCTACCATACCGTATACATGTAGGGCACTTCTACCATACTGTATACATGTAGGGCACTTCTACCTTACTGTATACATGTAGGGCACTTCTACCATACTGTATACATGTAGGGCACTTCTACCATACCATATACATGTAGGGCACTTCTACCTTACTGTATACATGTAGGGCACTTCTACCATACCATATACATGTAGGGCACTTCTACCATACTGTATACATGTAGGGCACTTCTATCATACCGTATACATGTAGGGCACTTCTACCATACCGTATACATGTAGGGCACTTCTACCTTACTGTATACATGTAGGGCACTTCTACCTTACTGTATACATGTAGGGCACTTCTACCATACCGTATACATGTAGGACACGTCTACCATACCGTATACATGTAGGGCACTTCTACCTTACTGTATACATGTAGGGCACTTCTATCATACCGTATACATGTAGGGCACTTCTACCATACCGTATACATGTAGGGCACTTCTACCATACTGTATACATGTAGGGCACCTTACTGTATATGCTAATGACATGCTTCAAACTGGTTGATTAAGGAGATGGAGGAGGTATTGAGTTATATTAGTCTGATGGACAGTTAAATCTTATCTGTGTGTGTGTGTGTGTGTGTGTGTGTGTGTGTGTGTGGGTTTGATTTAGCTAGTCTGACTTTGAAGATAAATTATATTTTGGATGTTACCATAGGCTATTTGACATTTAAACTGCCATAATTTGCAAAAAGATCAGACGCACTCAATATTTTAAAAGCAGAGCTGTTGTCCTTTAAATGTTGTGTCGTTAGAATTGGTTAAAACATTTTTTTTAAATAACATACCATACAAATCAGCTGTTTTCCTGAAATTGGATCTGTTTTTGTTGCTTGGTCAGGTTTTAGTCTGTTTTTGTTGCTTGATCAGGTTTTAGTCTTTTTTTGTTGCTTGATCAGGTTTTAGTCTTTTTTTGTTGCTTGATCAGGGTTTAGGAGTTGAATAAAAAGTTGTTAACTGCCCTGTAAAGCTACAATACAGTAAGTCTGAGGGAGTTAGAAACAACAACCAACACAAGCATGAGTTTACACTGGGCAACCATAATGTCCTGCATTGTCCAAACACTGTAATTGCTCTGACATGCTTACTAGTAATCCTATTTTTACATCCTTAATGAGAAATGAGGTCTGAATTTGTTGACAGTGCTGAACCAGAGTTGTGGTTCCAGCTGTTTTAGGGCCCCTGTGGTTATATTGATGATTTGGTGCAATAAGCAAACAGTGGGAAAATATACCAGCAAAACTAAACCCACTATAAATTCTTCCCTGGAAAGTGGTTACAATTCAGACATTTATTGTGATTAGGAACCAGTGGTCACTGGAATTTGGTAATTTAGAATTGGGGGACCAGAGGAAAAGAACATGGATGTTTAATGCAGACATGCGTACACACACCCACACGTCTTATGTACTCGACTGTACTGTGAGAGCATTTTATACCATGTGTTTATTCACAGCGCTCTAGAAAGAAAATTGTCTTTAGGGAGTGGTGGAGGTTATGCTATAACATAATCAAATGGCACCCTATTCCCTACATAGTGCACTACTTTTGACCAGAGCCCTATGTAGGGAATTGGGTGCCACTTGATAATGCAAGCCTTGTGTGCCCTAAATGAACCAGAAAGCACTGGCTTTCCCAGTTCATTTCTACTTAGGAAAGAACTCTTTTCACTGTTGTTTTTATAATTAAATCCTAGATCTAAACTATACTTATAATTCAATCAAAATGTGGGTTAAGTTAACTTGAAGTTTATTTTTACTTTTGTCGTCAAACCCTTTTCTGTGGACGCAGTTTGACAGGTACCGAATGAAAAATTAGGTTTAGATTATATTGTCCATTGAAGTCTGGAAAATATCCTTCCAGACACAGTGAGAGAGACCGTGTGGGTCAGTCTGTTTAGAATAGGTTGTTCAACTCAGTGATTTGCCTGTTTTAACCTGTCTCCAGACCTGTTATTACTAAGAGGTCTCTGAAACAGTCAGAACACCATGTACTTTCAGAAGAGGTTCTTCTAACTATTAACCCTCCTTAGGGTTGACAGCTGTAATAAGGGGTTGTCTTGGTGACCAGTCTATAGAGGAGGACATCAGTCTTACAGTAGCTTCGGCCTGTAGCTACTTTCTGGTTTTCCTCAAGGATTCTAATCCATAGCTCAGACACACCGGTAGGATTTTCAAATATTTGACTGCCGACAGTACTTAGCACCTCTGAACTGAGTGTCGGCAGTCAATCTTAAAATCCTCCAAACCAGAAGGTGGCAGGAGCGTTGCACTAACTCGGCAGCTGTTTCATGGAAACTAATCCATTGTGATTGAATTATAATGTCAATACTAGCTACAGTGGTTAGCTAGCTTGGAGGAATTATTTAGTGTTGTGCATTGCATCTGTGCACTTAGCTAGCTACCATCCCATAGCCTACATTGCATATGAAGTGTAACTGGCTCATGACATTTAACTGTGGATTTACAGAGAAAATGGCCTTTTGTTGTCACTCCTGTTGGCTCCCCCACGTGTGGTTCCGCGCTCTCTGATTGGCTCAAAGTCAAGTTGTTGGCCACTGACAAGATTGCGATTCTAAAAGTAGAATCAATAGGGCGGCAGGTAGCCTCGTGGTTACAGCGTTGGGCTAGTAACTGAAAGGTTGCTGGATAAAATACCAGAGCTGACAAGGTAAAAATCTGTTGTTCTACCCCTGAACATGGCAGTTAACCTACTGTTCCCTGGCAAGCTGTCATTGTAAATAAGAATTTGTTCTTAACTGACTTGCCTAGTTAAATAAAGAATGGTATTTATATAGGTTTGTCGCTACCGGGTTGCCACACAGCAGGTATTGCTTTTGTTCTAGCAAGAGAAGGAACGACCTCCCACTGTGATAAGTGAGATTCTGGTTTCATGCTTTTTTTATATATATAATATTTCTATTCACAATGAATGACAGATAAAATGTAAAGATGTCCATTTTTCCGGTGCTTCGTGCTTAAGGGACTACTACTGACACCTCAGGCTAGTTTCTGGACTGGATTAGACCTGGGTTTTTAGTGAAGCAAGTATTGTTGTACAGAAAATAGCATTCAATAAAATGCCAATTTGCTGTACAACAATATAGACCCTTCCCCTGGTTTCTAGAATAAGAGACTGCCTATTGTGACCTCAGGCTTGCTTCTGGGTGTAACAGCGGTCGTACAAAGGGGACCAAGGCACGGCGTTTAAAGTGCTCATATTTTACTTTAATAAAACACTAAATCAAAAACAACAAAAAACGACCGTCAACAGTTCCGTCAGGTTACAAGGAACAAAACAGAAAACAACTACCCACAAAACCCAAAGGAAAAACAGGCTGCCTAAGTATGGCTTCCAATCAGAGACAACGATAGACACCTGCCTCTGATTGGAAACCATACCCGGCCAAAACCTAGAAAACAAAAACATAGAATGCCCACCCCACACCCTGACCTAACCACATAGAGAAACAAACCCTCTCTCTCAGGTCAGGGCGTGACACTGGGGTAGATTAGACCAGGGTCAATGCTGAAGCAATTAGGATAAAAAATTGTCGAGCAGAAAACACCATTCAAATAGAATTGCATTATTAAAGAGGAGGCTGCTAGTCTATGCCCCAAAGCCATTCCTTCCCCCTGGTCTCTAGGTCTAGGAAACCATGTATTTTAGTTTCCTAATGGCTAAAGATACACTAGCTTAACTCAGAAAGGCGGATCCGACAGAGAGCTCTGTGTGTGTGTGTGTGTGTGTGTGTGTGTGTGTGTGTGTGTGTGTGTGTGTGTGTGTGTGTGTGTGTGTGTGTGTGTGTGTGTGTGGCAGTGCTAATTGTAGGGTATCTAATCAATGGGACTGAGGGTTGTAGGGGTCTGGAGCTCAAAGCTCACGCTGGACTCCTGGCACGCTGACCTTTAGGTGGACGACCAGAGAGATTTGAACACATTCCCTTAAGGCTGGCCGTCTGTCTATCTGTAGAGTCAGGGAGGAGGGGACAGTGTCTATCCCCAATCAGACAGACCCCTGCTGGGCTTGGTGTGGCCACTTTGCCCCCTTAACCAGGGACAGGAATCAGAGGAGAGGAGAGGAGAGGAGAGGAGAGGAGAGGAGAGGAGAGGAGAGGAGAGGAGAGGAGAGGGGAAGAGAGGAGAGAGAGGAGAGGAGATGACTAATGGGTGGAATCTAAGGATGCCAACATCAGTGAACTTTTCTTGTGCTCTGATATCAGCCTCACGCTCTTCTCTCTCCTTCACTGCCTTTCCAGCTAATTGCCTTTTCTCATCAACTCATCAAGCTACTATAATTATCTTGGAGGCGTGAATACGCTTCCTCTTATTCCTCCTGACCCAGCTAAACTATGACACACACACCTACACAAACACAGACGTACACAAACAGATCACGCAATTCACAGTGGGAAACCGCAAGGCAGGGGCTGGTGTTGCTGTAAACACACACACACACACACACACACACACACACACACACACACACACACACACACACACACAAGCATTATTTAAGTGCCTCCAGTGTGTCTGGGCTGTGCTCTGTAATCAGTTGAGGATTAGTGTGGTGGTGTCAGCCCCTGCCCCCCCCCCCCCCGCGTCATTAGGCCTTTATGGATCTGTGTGTGTGTGCTTGTGTTTGTGTGTGTGTGTGTGAGCGTGGACATGCATCATTTGTAGATTTTCCGGATAATGCATTTGTTTGAATAGCATAATTGATCTCTACAGGACAGAGATGCTTTGTCTTGGAAGATTATATTTATTATTATTATTATTATTATTCTGTACTGGGATATCTACTGTTTCTTCATACGCGCAGCCCTACAGGTACATCTGAGCTTTATACACACACACACACACACACACACACACACACACACACACACACACACACACACACACACACACACACACACACACACCCTAACCTGACAGTGCTGCTCAGTCTGAGTGATGATAGACTGAGGCTAATGTGAACAGGCGCCACACACCTCAGGAAGGTAGTAATTTACCTTCATTACCCTTAAAAATCCTGCTTAAATGAGACGGATTCCACACTCCTAATTACAAGGTGTTAATAACAACAATGCAATGACAGTCATTTACTAACCTGCTATCGGGCCCTGATCTGGTTGACTGACATACTTCTTATTGATTACCATTGTGATTGACTACCAAAGTGATGTTTAAGGTCATAGCGAGTTTAAACATGAGTAGAGAGACTTGTCAGGGCTCCATGGAGCCAGAGCTGTGTCCTTTGACTGTGTTGAAATGGTAACACAACACTTAAGTTGTTTCTCTGGTCCTCTTTCATCTTCCTGCCACCGACCGACGCCCAGAGACAAGTTATGATGACACATAGGCCTATACACACACACATCAAGCTAATAGCAGAGAGGGAGGTACAGTAATAGGACGGGGCTCAACCTCTAATATATCACTACAATCAGCTCCCTATCAGCAGCACTGAACTAGTCTGCAAGTGAGATAGCACAGGGCTGACCCTGGCAAAAACACTCCCGTGATTGAAATCAGGGCGTGGTCTGTGGATCTGTCTCCGTCCTTACGTTCGTATGTACAAGCTGAAACGAGTCACCTTCGACTCCTCCTTATGGCTGCTTTCTGTCATTGTTTCTGACGGTGCAGAATCATAACAACACATGCTTTCAGCCCCCCATGGATGCTGTGCATCATTTTCGTGATGTTGTCAGCCAACCTGCTGTCTATTTACTGCACTGAAAGAGTATTTTTTTATTTTCACTTCTAAGGCAATGGGCTATTTTTCATCATTGATTCATGTCCTTCGTTTGTTGAATGTAGAATATTTTTTATTATATTATTTCTTAAAATATAAATGATATAATTTATTCTGGGAAAATGGGGTTAAGCAGGCCTATTCTTCATATTTGAGGAATAGCCTTCATTGAGGGAATGAAGCATGAACTAGTTCTCAGATATTTCCCCTCCACATCCTCCTTCTCACGCAGTTAGCGGTAAATTAGCCTCGTGTTTACCCGGCCTAGTGTTTACGCGGAGTGGAGTGTGTCTCGGGGGTCTCTTTAACCTCAAGACCCCCCAGGACCACACCCAAATCCCCCAAACTCACAGGCCAATCACAAGTCTCTTTCCGCCTCTACAGGTTTTTCAGGGTTTTAATTGGTTGAAAGTCCCAGTACTTTAAACAAGCGTTCTCATGAGTTTAGAGTAGACACAGACTTCAGAAGTTGA
Organism: Salmo trutta; assembly: GCF_901001165.1. Lineage (NCBI taxonomy): Eukaryota > Metazoa > Chordata > Actinopteri > Salmoniformes > Salmonidae > Salmo > Salmo trutta. Next base: position 10,686,534 of record NC_042959.1, on the reverse strand, counting down.
GAAATTGTTGTTGACTCTGCGGACAGCAGTTGAGATGCGCATATTGTTGTTTACTTGAAGCATGGATTCTCCAGTAGATTCGAAAGATGGCTTTTCGACCTATGAGGACACTCCTCCACCGAGGCTGTTTAAGGAGCGCAAAACACCTTTATCACCTTTACCTTTCAGTGTGGAAGCGATCATGTTGGATAGGACTCATAGCGAAGGAGGGAGACGCGACAGCGGTACGATAACCTCTCCCCTGGGGAATTACTCTACATCGGTGTCCAGACAGCCGTCTAGTCCAGAATACTTTATTCACAATTTTGACCCGTCTTCTTCGAAGGTTAAATCAGAGACGTCGGAACCAGAGGACTGTGCGTCATGGATGTCACCGCGGTGCAGGTTGTCTCCAGCGCTCAGTAAGTGCTCAACCTTATACTATAGAAGAGTTATTGAATAGCCTACGGCCTGGTATATTTTTGTCCCATGCTGATCTATTGGGAAATATCCGTTATTTGTGTTTTCTAATGTATTTTAAAGTTGTAGCCTATGTGGAAATAAGATAACTTTAAAATAGAATTGGAAAAGTCTTAGTGTGCAGTAGTTTTATACCATTCCATCTACAGATCAATATCATTCAATACATTGCATATCATCAGGGGAGAAGGTTTAATTAATGTATTTGTGTATATACACTGAGTATACCAAACATTAGGAACACCTTCCTGATATTGAGTTGCACTCCCCCTTTTGCCCTCAGAACAGCCACAATTCGTTGGGCCATGGACTCTACAAGGTGTAGAAAGCGTTCCACAGGGATGCTGGCCAATGTTGACCCCAATGCTTTTGTGTTGGCTGGATGTCCTTTGGGTGGTGGACCATTCTTGAGCACACAGGAAAATGTTGAGCATGAAAAACCCAGCAGCGTTGCAGTTCTTGGCACAAGCCAGTACTCCTGGCTCCTACTACCAGACCCCGTTCAAAAACACTTCAATCTGTTGTTTGGCCCATTCACCCTCCGAATGTCACACACACAATCCATGTTTCAATTGTCTCCAAGCTTAAAAATCCTTCTTTAAACATGTCTCCTCCCCTTCATCTACACTGATTTGAAGTGGATTTAACAAGTGACATCAATAAGTGATCATAGCTTTCACCTGGATTCACCTCGTCAGTCTATGTCATAGAAAGAGCAGGTGTTCTTAATGTTTGTACACTTGTATTTTGATTCATGTTCTCTTTTTGTATATTAATGACATGTTTAGGCTATTGGGTGTTGACAAATACCACAAACACTCATTACGCCTTTACTGAGACATCCCTCTCTACTTCCTTTTCTCCCTCTTTCCCTCTTTCCTTTCCTCCCTCTTCCTCTCCCTCTTTCCCTCTTTCTCTCCCTCTTTCTCTCCCTTTCCCTCCCTCTTCCCCTCCCATTTTACCTCCCTCTTTCCCTCTTTCCCTCCTTCCCTCCCTCTTTCCCTCCCATTTTACCTCCCTCTTTCCCTCCCTCCCTCCCTCCCTCCCTCCCTCCCTCTAGACCAGGTCAATCCCTCCTTGAGGAAACACAAGACCAACAGGAAGCCCCGGACCCCCTTCACCACCTCCCAGCTCCTGTCCTTGGAGAGGAAGTTCCATCATAAACAGTACCTGTCCATCGCTGAGCGGGCTGAGTTCTCCTCCTCCCTGTCCCTCTCAGAGACCCAGGTCAAGATCTGGTTCCAGAACCGACGGGCTAAAGCCAAGAGACTGCAGGAGGCAGATGTGGAGAAACTCAAGATGGCCGCCGCAGGTGTTGGATCCAAGCCGGGGTTCTATCCCCCGGGGTTCTCCTCGCTGCCGTTCCCCCTCTGTGTCAGTCTGGAGGGTCTGGGTGGGGGGGTCTCAGGGATGTGCGGAGGACAGGGGTACCCCTTCAGAAGTACCACTCTGTTAACAACAGTACCACATCTGGGGGTGTACACCTCACCTGTAGGGTACGGACTCTTCCACCTGTCCTGAGACACGTGTGTGTGTGTGTGTGTGTGTGTGTGTGTGTGCGCGCGTGTGTGTGTGCGATGAACCTTACAACAAGATATTAAATCGTACCCTAACTCTCAGGGGTGCTTTGAATATAGTGTGCTGGACCTACTTAGATATATTCAAGAGATGTGGAAGTGTACATTGTTATACGGTACCTTGTGTTCCCTGGTTTGTTATGGAAGTGACTAGCGCATCAGAACACCCATAGTACAAGCATCATTGCAGGGTAATTGTTCATTTATTCTATAGCCCTGACCTCCTGACCTGTGCTGTATTTGCCAAAGCTAGTTGGATCGTTCCCAAAGGATATTGATCTGGTTCTCCCGTTTGTCTGATCACTCCGTAAATGCCAGATTATCTCTATAATAGCATTATTGATGTCTCTGTTTTTGCCCTTCCTGTCTTTGGGAAAGTTTATTTTTAGACTTTCATATTTGTGATATACATATAGAACAACATATTTATTGAATAAATGTAATATAATTAAGCAGTAAGAGTCAAGGGTGTGTGGTATATGGCCAATATACCATGGCTTGGGGTTATTCTTAATTAAACACGACGCAACGCGGAGTGCCTGGACACAGCCCTTAGCCGTGTTATATTGGCCATATATCACAAACCCCTGAGGTTCCTTATTGCTATTATAAACTGGTTACCAATGTAATTAGAGCAGTAAAAATACATGTTTTGTCATACCCATGGTATACTGTCTGATATACCACGGCTGTCAGCCAATCAGGATTCAGGGCTCGAACCACCCAGTTTCTAATATATATTTTATGAAGTGTATCTACAAGTGTAAATAGTTTGTGGTCTAATGTTGAATATAAATGTGGTTATTTGCTGACTATAACATCTAGTCTTTTGATTTGGTGTCACCTTCTCTTCTTGTAGTTACAGTATGTATTTTAGTCATGATTATGCTTCTACATCTGGTAAATGCAAAGAACAAATTGCTTAAATTCGACAGAATTTCATATGCAAGTGGATTGTTTAATCATGTATCGATCTGATTGTTCGTTTGATCCGACCATTAACTTTGTACCTGGAGCTGGACACAGTGGACGGATAAGAAAAACATTTTAATAACATGTGTAGATGCTGTCTAAAAATGTGGAACAATCAGAATATGGACAAGATCAGAACAAAGGACGCATGTAAGGGCCAGGTATAAATTAGGCTTTAGCATTAGTGGGGGAGGTAGATTTTAACCAGTTAGGTCAACTAATAGCTAGATATATTAAACCAGTTAGGTCAGCTAATAGCTACATACAGTATATTAAACCAGTTAGGTCAACTAATAGCTAGATATATTAAACCAGTTAGGTCAGCTAATAGCTAGATATATTAAACCAGTTAGGTCAGCTAATAGCTACATACAGTATATTAAACCAGTTAGGTCAACTAATAGCTATATACAGTATATTAAACCAGTTAGGTCAGCTAATAGCTAGATATATTAAACCAGTTAGGTCAACTAATAGCTAGATATATTAAACCAGTTAGGTCAGCTAATAGCTAGATATATTAAACCAGTTAGGTCAACTAATAGCTATATACAGTATATTAAACCAGTTAGGTCAACTAATAGATAGATATATTAAACCAGTTAGGTCAACTAATAGCTAGATGTATTAAACCAGTTAGGTCAGCTAATAGCTACATACAGTATATTAAACCAGTTAGGTCAACTAATAGCTAGATATATTAAACCAATTAGGTCAGCTAATAGATAGATATATTAAACCAGTTAGGTCAACTAATAGCTAGATATATTAAACCAGTTAGGTCAGCTAATAGCTAGATATATTAAACCAGTTAGGTCAGCTAATAGCTAGATATATTAAACCAGTTAGGTCAACTAATAGCTAGATATATTAAACCAGTTAGGTCAGCTAATAGCTACATACAGTATATTAAACCAGTTAGGTCAGCTAATAGCTAGATATATTAAACCAGTTAGGTCAACTAATAGATAGATATATTAAACCAGTTAGGTCAGCTAATAGCTAGATATATTAAACCAGTTAGGTCAACTAATAGCTATATACAGTATATTAAACCAGTTAGGTCAGCTAATAGCTAGATATATTAAACCAGTTAGGTCAGCTAATAGCTACATATATTAAACCAGTTAGGTCAACTAATAGCTAGATATATTAAACCAGTTAGGTCAGCTAATAGCTATATACAGTATATTAAACCAGTTAGGTCAGCTATTAGCTAGATATATTAAACCAGTTAGGTCAGCTAATAGCTAGATATATTAAACCAGTTAGGTCAACTAATAGCTACATACAGTATATTAAACCAGTTAGGTCAGCTAATAGTTATATACAGTATATTAAACCAGTTAGGTCAACTATTAGCTAGATATATTAAACCAGTTAGGTCAACTAATAGCTAGATATATTAAACCAGTTAGGTCAGCTAATAGCTATATACAGTATATTAAACCAGTTAGGTCAGCTAATAGCTAGATATATTAAACCAGTTAGGTCAACTAATAGCTAGATATATTAAACCAGTTAGGTCAACTAATAGCTAGATATATTAAACCAGTTAGGTCAACTAATAGCTAGATATATTAAACCAGTTAGGTCAGCTAATAGCTACATACAGTATATTAAACCAGTTAGGTCAACTAATAGCTAGATATATTAAACCAGTTAGGTCAGCTATTAGCTAGATATATTAAACCAGTTAGGTCAGCTAATAGCTAGATACAGTATATTAAACCAGTTAGGTCAGCTAATAGCTAGATACAGTATATTAAACCAGTTAGGTCAGCTAATAGCTACATACAGTATATTAAACCAGTTAGGTCAACTAATAGCTAGATATATTAAACCAGTTAGGTCAACTAATACCTAGATATATTAAACCAGTTAGGTCAGCTAATAGCTAGATACAGTATATTAAACCAGTTAGGTCAGCTAATAGCTAGATATATTAAACCAGTTAGGTCAGCTAATAGCTAGATACAGTATATTAAACCAGTTAGGTCAGCTAATAGCTAGATATATTAAACCAGTTAGGTCAGCTAATAGCTACATACAGTATATTAAACCAGTTAGGTCAACTAATAGCTAGATATATTAAACCAGTTAGGTCAACTAATAGCTAGATATATTAAACCAGTTAGGTCAGCTAATAGCTAGATATATTAAACCAGTTAGGTCAGCTAATAGCTAGATATATTAAACCAGTTAGGTCAACTAATAGCTAGATATATTAAACCAGTTAGGTCAGCTAATAGCTAGATATATTAAACCAGTTAGGTCAGCTATTAGCTAGATATATTAAACCAGTTAGGTCAGCTAATAGCTAGATATATTAAACCAGTTAGGTCAACTAATAGCTATATACAGTATATTAAACCAGTTAGGTCAACTAATAGCTAGATATATTAAACCAGTTAGGTCAACTAATAGCTACATACAGTATATTAAACCAGTTAGGTCAACTAATAGCTAGATATATTAAACCAGTTAGGTCAACTAATAGCTAGATATATTAAACCAGTTAGGTCAGCTAATAGCTAGATATATTAAACCAGTTAGGTCAACTAATAGCTATATACAGTATATTAAACCAGTTAGGTCAACTAATAGCTATATACAGTATATTAAACCAGTTAGGTCAACTAATAGCTAGATATATTAAACCAGTTAGGTCAGCTAATAGCTACATACAGTATATTAAACCAGTTAGGTCAGCTAATAGCTAGATATATTAAACCAGTTAGGTCAGCTAATAGCTACATACAGTATATTAAACCAGTTAGGTCAGCTAATAGCTACATACAGTATATTAAACCAGTTAGGTCAGCTAATAGCTACATACAGTATATTAAACCAGTTAGGTCAACTAATAGCTACATACAGTATATTAAACCAGTTAGGTCAGCTAATAGCTAGATATATTAAACCAGTTAGGTCAACTAATAGCTAGATATATTAAACCAGTTAGGTCAACTAATAGCTAGATATATTAAACCAGTTAGGTCAACTAATAGCTAGATATATTAAACCAGTTAGGTCAGCTAATAGCTACATACAGTATATTAAACCAGTTAGGTCAGCTAATAGCTAGATGTATTAAACCAGTTAGGTCAGCTAATAGCTAGATATATTAAACCAGTTAGGTCAGCTAATAGCTAGATATATTAAACCAGTTAGGTCAGCTATTAGCTAGATATATTAAACCAGTTAGGTCAGCTATTAGCTAGATATATTAAACCAGTTAGGTCAACTAATAGCTAGATATATTAAACCAGTTAGGTCAACTAATAGCTATATACAGTATATTAAACCAGTTAGGTCAACTAATAGCTAGATATATTAAACCAGTTAGGTCAGCTAATAGCTAGATATATTAAACCAGTTAGGTCAGCTAATAGCTACATACAGTATATTAAACCAGTTAGGTCAACTAATAGCTAGATATATTAAACCAGTTAGGTCAGCTAATAGCTACATACAGTATATTAAACCAGTTAGGTCAACTAATAGCTAGATATATTAAACCAGTTAGGTCAGCTAATAGCTACATACAGTATATTAAACCAGTTAGGTCAGCTAATAGCTTGATATATTAAACCAGTTAGGTCAACTAATAGCTAGATATATTAAACCAGTTAGGTCAGCTAATAGCTAGATATATTAAACCAGTTAGGTCAGCTAATAGCTACATACAGTATATTAAACCAGTTAGGTCAGCTAATAGCTAGATATATTAAACCAGTTAGGTCAACTAATAGCTAGATATATTAAACCAGTTAGGTCAGCTAATAGCTAGATATATTAAACCAGTTAGGTCAACTAATAGCTAGATATATTAAACCAGTTAGGTCAACTAATAGCTAGATATATTAAACCAGTTAGGTCAGCTAATAGCTACATACAGTATATTAAACCAGTTAGGTCAACTAATAGCTAGATGTATTAAACCAGTTAGGTCAGCTAATAGCTACATACAGTATATTAAACCAGTTAGGTCAGCTAATAGCTAGATATATTAAACCAGTTAGGTCAACTAATAGCTACATACAGTATATTAAACCAGTTAGGTCAGCTAATAGTTATATACAGTATATTAAACCAGTTAGGTCAGCTAATAGCTAGATATATTAAACCAGTTAGGTCAACTAATAGCTAGATATATTAAACCAGTTAGGTCAGCTAATAGCTAGATATATTAAACCAGTTAGGTCAACTAATAGCTAGATATATTAAACCAGTTAGGTCAGCTAATAGCTACATACAGTATATTAAACCAGTTAGGTCAACTAATAGCTAGATATATTAAACCAGTTAGGTCAACTAATAGCTAGATATATTAAACCAGTTAGGTCAGCTAATAGCTAGATATATTAAACCAGTTAGGTCAACTAATAGCTAGATATATTAAACCAGTTAGGTCAGCTAATAGCTAGATATATTAAACCAGTTAGGTCAACTAATAGCTATATACAGTATATTAAACCAGTTAGGTCAACTAATAGCTAGATATATTAAACCAGTTAGGTCAACTAATAGCTACATACAGTATATTAAACCAGTTAGGTCAACTAATAGCTAGATATATTAAACCAGTTAGGTCAGCTAATAGATAGATATATTAAACCAGTTAGGTCAACTAATAGCTAGATATATTAAACCAGTTAGGTCAACTAATAGCTAGATATATTAAACCAGTTAGGTCAGCTAATAGCTATATACAGTATATTAAACCAGTTAGGTCAGCTAATAGCTATATACAGTATATTAAACCAGTTAGGTCAGCTAATAGCTAGATATATTAAACCAGTTAGGTCAGCTAATAGCTAGATATATTAAACCAGTTAGGTCAGCTAATAGCTAGATATATTAAACCAGTTAGGTCAGCTAATAGCTATATACAGTATATTAAACCAGTTAGGTCAGCTAATAGCTATATACAGTATATTAAACCAGTTAGGTCAACTAATAGATAGATATATTAAACCAGTTAGGTCAACTAATAGATAGATATATTAAACCAGTTAGGTCAACTAATAGCTATATACAGTATATTAAACCAGTTAGGTCAGCTAATAGCTAGATATATTAAACCAGTTAGGTCAGCTAATAGCTAGATATATTAAACCAGTTAGGTCAGCTAATAGCTAGATATATTAAACCAGTTAGGTCAGCTAATAGCTATATACAGTATATTAAACCAGTTAGGTCAGCTAATAGCTATATACAGTATATTAAACCAGTTAGGTCAACTAATAGATAGATATATTAAACCAGTTAGGTCAACTAATAGCTAGATGTATTAAACCAGTTAGGTCAGCTAATAGCTAGATATATTAAACCAGTTAGGTCAGCTAATAGCTACATACAGTATATTAAACCAGTTAGGTCAGCTAATAGCTAGATATATTAAACCAGTTAGGTCAACTAATAGCTACATACAGTATATTAAACCAGTTAGGTCAGCTAATAGTTATATACAGTATATTAAACCAGTTAGGTCAACTAATAGCTAGATATATTAAACCAGTTAGGTCAGCTAATAGCTAGATATATTAAACCAGTTAGGTCAGCTAATAGCTAGATATATTAAACCAGTTAGGTCAGCTAATAGCTAGATATATTAAACCAGTTAGGTCAGCTAATAGCTACATACAGTATATTAAACCAGTTAGGTCAGCTAATAGCTAGATATATTAAACCAGTTAGGTCAACTAATAGCTAGATATATTAAACCAGTTAGGTCAACTAATAGCTAGATATATTAAACCAGTTAGGTCAACTAATAGCTAGATATATTAAACCAGTTAGGTCAACTAATAGCTAGATATATTAAACCAGTTAGGTCAGCTAATAGCTAGATATATTAAACCAGTTAGGTCAGCTAATAGCTACATACAGTATATTAAACCAGTTAGGTCAACTAATAGCTAGATATATTAAACCAGTTAGGTCAGCTAATAGCTACATACAGTATATTAAACCAGTTAGGTCAACTAATAGCTAGATATATTAAACCAGTTAGGTCAGCTAATAGCTAGATATATTAAACCAGTTAGGTCAGCTAATAGCTAGATATATTAAACCAGTTAGGTCAGCTAATAGCTAGATGTATTAAACCAGTTAGGTCAGCTAATAGCTAGATATATTAAACCAGTTAGGTCAACTAATAGCTAGATATATTAAACCAGTTAGGTCAGCTAATAGCTAGATATATTAAACCAGTTAGGTCAGCTAATAGCTACATATATTAAACCAGTTAGGTCAGCTAATAGCTAGATATATTAAACCAGTTAGGTCAGCTAATAGCTAGATATATTAAACCAGTTAGGTCAACTAATAGCTAGATATATTAAACCAGTTAGGTCAACTAATAGCTAGATATATTAAACCAGTTAGGTCAGCTAATAGCTAGATACAGTATATTAAACCAGTTAGGTCAACTAATAGCTAGATATATTAAACCAGTTAGGTCAGCTAATAGCTAGATATATTAAACCAGTTAGGTCAACTAATAGCTAGATATATTAAACCAGTTAGGTCAACTAATAGCTAGATATATTAAACCAGTTAGGTCAGCTAATAGCTACATACAGTATATTAAACCAGTTAGGTCAGCTAATAGCTACATACAGTATATTAAACCAGTTAGGTCAACTAATAGCTAGATATATTAAACCAGTTAGGTCAGCTAATAGCTAGATATATTAAACCAGTTAGGTCAGCTAATAGCTAGATATATTAAACCAGTTAGGTCAACTAATAGCTAGATATATTAAACCAGTTAGGTCAGCTAATAGCTACATACAGTATATTAAACCAGTTAGGTCAACTAATAGCTAGATATATTAAACCAGTTAGGTCAACTAATAGCTACATACAGTATATTAAACCAGTTAGGTCAACTAATAGCTAGATATATTAAACCAGTTAGGTCAACTAATAGCTAGATATATTAAACCAGTTAGGTCAACTAATAGCTAGATATATTAAACCAGTTAGGTCAACTAATAGATAGATATATTAAACCAGTTAGGTCAGCTAATAGCTATATACAGTATATTAAACCAGTTAGGTCAGCTAATAGCTAGATATATTAAACCAGTTAGGTCAACTAATAGCTAGATATATTAAACCAGTTAGGTCAACTAATAGCTACATACAGTATATTAAACCAGTTAGGTCAACTAATAGCTAGATATATTAAACCAGTTAGGTCAGCTAATAGCTAGATATATTAAACCAGTTAGGTCAGCTAATAGCTACATACAGTATATTAAACCAGTTAGGTCAGCTAATAGCTACATACAGTATATTAAACCAGTTAGGTCAGCTAATAGCTACATACAGTATATTAAACCAGTTAGGTCAACTAATAGCTAGATATATTAAACCAGTTAGGTCAGCTAATAGATAGATATATTAAACCAGTTAGGTCAACTAATAGCTAGATATATTAAACCAGTTAGGTCAGCTAATAGCTAGATATATTAAACCAGTTAGGTCAGCTAATAGCTAGATATATTAAACCAGTTAGGTCAACTAATAGCTAGATATATTAAACCAGTTAGGTCAGCTAATAGCTACATACAGTATATTAAACCAGTTAGGTCAACTAATAGCTAGATATATTAAACCAGTTAGGTCAGCTAATAGCTAGATATATTAAACCAGTTAGGTCAGCTAATAGCTAGATATATTAAACCAGTTAGGTCAACTAATAGCTACATACAGTATATTAAACCAGTTAGGTCAGCTAATAGCTAGATATATTAAACCAGTTAGGTCAGCTAATAGCTAGATATATTAAACCAGTTAGGTCAACTAATAGCTAGATATATTAAACCAGTTAGGTCAGCTAATAGCTAGATATATTAAACCAGTTAGGTCAACTAATAGCTAGATGTATTAAACCAGTTAGGTCAGCTAATAGCTAGATATATTAAACCAGTTAGGTCAGCTAATAGCTAGATATATTAAACCAGTTAGGTCAACTAATAGCTAGATATATTAAACCAGTTAGGTCAGCTAATAGCTACATACAGTATATTAAACCAGTTAGGTCAGCTAATAGCTAGATATATTAAACCAGTTAGGTCAACTAATAGATAGATATATTAAACCAGTTAGGTCAGCTAATAGCTAGATATATTAAACCAGTTAGGTCAACTAATAGCTATATACAGTATATTAAACCAGTTAGGTCAGCTAATAGCTAGATATATTAAACCAGTTAGGTCAGCTAATAGCTAGATATATTAAACCAGTTAGGTCAGCTAATAGCTAGATATATTAAACCAGTTAGGTCAACTAATAGCTAGATATATTAAACCAGTTAGGTCAACTAATAGCTAGATATATTAAACCAGTTAGGTCAGCTAATAGCTAGATATATTAAACCAGTTAGGTCAGCTAATAGCTACATACAGTATATTAAACCAGTTAGGTCAGCTAATAGCTAGATATATTAAACCAGTTAGGTCAGCTAATAGCTACATACAGTATATTAAACCAGTTAGGTCAGCTAATAGCTAGATATATTAAACCAGTTAGGTCAACTAATAGCTAGATATATTAAACCAGTTAGGTCAGCTAATAGCTAGATATATTAAACCAGTTAGGTCAACTAATACCTAGATATATTAAACCAGTTAGGTCAACTAATAGCTAGATATATTAAACCAGTTAGGTCAGCTAATAGCTAGATATATTAAACCAGTTAGGTCAGCTAATAGCTATATACAGTATATTAAACCAGTTAGGTCAGCTAATAGCTAGATATATTAAACCAGTTAGGTCAACTAATAGCTAGATATATTAAACCAGTTAGGTCAGCTAATAGCTAGATATATTAAACCAGTTAGGTCAGCTAATAGCTAGATATATTAAACCAGTTAGGTCAACTAATAGCTAGATATATTAAACCAGTTAGGTCAGCTAATAGCTAGATATATTAAACCAGTTAGGTCAGCTAATAGCTAGATATATTAAACCAGTTAGGTCAGCTAATAGCTACATATATTAAACCAGTTAGGTCAACTAATAGCTAGATATATTAAACCAGTTAGGTCAGCTAATAGCTATATACAGTATATTAAACCAGTTAGGTCAGCTATTAGCTAGATATATTAAACCAGTTAGGTCAGCTAATAGCTAGATATATTAAACCAGTTAGGTCAACTAATAGCTACATACAGTATATTAAACCAGTTAGGTCAGCTAATAGTTATATACAGTATATTAAACCAGTTAGGTCAACTATTAGCTAGATATATTAAACCAGTTAAGTCAACTAATAGCTAGATATATTAAACCAGTTAGGTCAGCTAATAGCTATATACAGTATATTAAACCAGTTAGGTCAGCTAATAGCTAGATATATTAAACCAGTTAGGTCAACTAATAGCTAGATATATTAAACCAGTTAGGTCAACTAATAGCTAGATATATTAAACCAGTTAGGTCAACTAATAGCTAGATATATTAACCAGTTAGGTCAGCTAATAGCTACATACAGTATATTAAACCAGTTAGGTCAACTAATAGCTAGATATATTAAACCAGTTAGGTCAGCTATTAGCTAGATATATTAAACCAGTTAGGTCAGCTAATAGCTAGATACAGTATATTAAACCAGTTAGGTCAGCTAATAGCTAGATACAGTATATTAAACCAGTTAGGTCAGCTAATAGCTACATACAGTATATTAAACCAGTTAGGTCAGCTAATAGCTAGATATATTAAACCAGTTAGGTCAGCTAATAGCTAGATATATTAAACCAGTTAGGTCAGCTAATAGCTATATACAGTATATTAAACCAGTTAGGTCAACTAATAGCTAGATATATTAAACCAGTTAGGTCAACTAATAGCTAGATATATTAAACCAGTTAGGTCAGCTAATAGCTACATACAGTATATTAAACCAGTTAGGTCAACTAATAGCTAGATATATTAAACCAGTTAGGTCAGCTAATAGCTAGATATATTAAACCAGTTAGGTCAGCTAATAGCTAGATATATTAAACCAGTTAGGTCAGCTAATAGCTAGATATATTAAACCAGTTAGGTCAACTAATAGCTAGATATATTAAACCAGTTAGGTCAGCTAATAGCTAGATATATTAAACCAGTTAGGTCAGCTATTAGCTAGATGTATTAAACCAGTTAGGTCAGCTAATAGCTAGATATATTAAACCAGTTAGGTCAACTAATAGCTATATACAGTATATTAAACCAGTTAGGTCAACTAATAGCTAGATATATTAAACCAGTTAGGTCAACTAATAGCTACATACAGTATATTAAACCAGTTAGGTCAACTAATAGCTAGATATATTAAACCAGTTAGGTCAGCTAATAGCTACATACAGTATATTAAACCAGTTAGGTCAACTAATAGCTAGATATATTAAACCAGTTAGGTCAGCTAATAGCTAGATATATTAAACCAGTTAGGTCAACTAATAGCTAGATATATTAAACCAGTTAGGTCAACTAATAGCTAGATATATTAAACCAGTTAGGTCAGCTAATAGCTAGATATATTAAACCAGTTAGGTCAACTAATAGCTATATACAGTATATTAAACCAGTTAGGTCAACTAATAGCTATATACAGTATATTAAACCAGTTAGGTCAACTAATAGCTAGATATATTAAACCAGTTAGGTCAGCTAATAGCTACATACAGTATATTAAACCAGTTAGGTCAGCTAATAGCTAGATATATTAAACCAGTTAGGTCAGCTAATAGCTACATACAGTATATTAAACCAGTTAGGTCAGCTAATAGCTACATACAGTATATTAAACCAGTTAGGTCAGCTAATAGCTACATACAGTATATTAAACCAGTTAGGTCAACTAATAGCTACATACAGTATATTAAACCAGTTAGGTCAGCTAATAGCTAGATATATTAAACCAGTTAGGTCAGCTAATAGCTAGATGTATTAAACCAGTTAGGTCAGCTAATAGCTAGATATATTAAACCAGTTAGGTCAGCTAATAGCTAGATATATTAAACCAGTTAGGTCAGCTATTAGCTAGATATATTAAACCAGTTAGGTCAGCTATTAGCTATATACAGTATATTAAACCAGTTAGGTCAACTAATAGCTAGATATATTAAACCAGTTAGGTCAGCTAATAGCTAGATATATTAAACCAGTTAGGTCAACTAATAGCTATATACAGTATATTAAACCAGTTAGGTCAACTAATAGCTAGATATATTAAACCAGTTAGGTCAACTAATAGCTACATACAGTATATTAAACCAGTTAGGTCAACTAATAGCTAGATATATTAAACCAGTTAGGTCAGCTAATAGCTACATACAGTATATTAAACCAGTTAGGTCAACTAATAGCTAGATATATTAAACCAGTTAGGTCAGCTAATAGCTACATACAGTATATTAAACCAGTTAGGTCAGCTAATAGCTAGATATATTAAACCAGTTAGGTCAACTAATAGCTAGATATATTAAACCAGTTAGGTCAACTAATAGCTAGATATATTAAACCAGTTAGGTCAACTAATAGCTAGATATATTAAACCAGTTAGGTCAACTAATAGCTAGATATATTAAACCAGTTAGGTCAGCTAATAGCTACATACAGTATATTAAACCAGTTAGGTCAGCTAATAGCTAGATATATTAAACCAGTTAGGTCAACTAATAGCTACATACAGTATATTAAACCAGTTAGGTCAGCTAATAGTTATATACAGTATATTAAACCAGTTAGGTCAGCTAATAGCTAGATATATTAAACCAGTTAGGTCAACTAATAGCTAGATATATTAAACCAGTTAGGTCAGCTAATAGCTAGATATATTAAACCAGTTAGGTCAGCTAATAGCTAGATATATTAAACCAGTTAGGTCAGCTAATAGCTAGATATATTAAACCAGTTAGGTCAACTAATAGCTAGATATATTAAACCAGTTAGGTCAGCTAATAGCTACATACAGTATATTAAACCAGTTAGGTCAACTAATAGCTAGATATATTAAACCAGTTAGGTCAACTAATAGCTAGATATATTAAACCAGTTAGGTCAGCTAATAGCTATATACAGTATATTAAACCAGTTAGGTCAGCTAATAGCTAGATATATTAAACCAGTTAGGTCAACTAATAGCTAGATATATTAAACCAGTTAGGTCAGCTAATAGCTAGATATATTAAACCAGTTAGGTCAGCTAATAGCTACATACAGTATATTAAACCAGTTAGGTCAACTAATAGCTAGATATATTAAACCAGTTAGGTCAGCTAATAGCTAGATATATTAAACCAGTTAGGTCAACTAATAGCTAGATATATTAAACCAGTTAGGTCAACTAATAGCTACATACAGTATATTAAACCAGTTAGGTCAACTAATAGCTAGATATATTAAACCAGTTAGGTCAGCTAATAGCTACATACAGTATATTAAACCAGTTAGGTCAGCTAATAGCTAGATATATTAAACCAGTTAGGTCAACTAATAGCTAGATATATTAAACCAGTTAGGTCAACTAATAGCTAGATATATTAAACCAGTTAGGTCAGCTAATAGCTAGATATATTAAACCAGTTAGGTCAACTAATAGCTATATACAGTATATTAAACCAGTTAGGTCAGCTAATAGCTATATACAGTATATTAAACCAGTTAGGTCAACTAATAGATAGATATATTAAACCAGTTAGGTCAACTAATAGCTAGATATATTAAACCAGTTAGGTCAACTAATAGCTAGATATATTAAACCAGTTAGGTCAGCTAATAGCTAGATATATTAAACCAGTTAGGTCAGCTAATAGCTAGATATATTAAACCAGTTAGGTCAACTAATAGCTACATACAGTATATTAAACCAGTTAGGTCAGCTAATAGTTATATACAGTATATTAAACCAGTTAGGTCAACTAATAGCTAGATATATTAAACCAGTTAGGTCAGCTAATAGCTAGATATATTAAACCAGTTAGGTCAGCTAATAACTAGATATATTAAACCAGTTAGGTCAGCTAATAGCTAGATATATTAAACCAGTTAGGTCAGCTAATAGCTAGATATATTAAACCAGTTAGGTCAGCTAATAGCTACATACAGTATATTAAACCAGTTAGGTCAGCTAATAGCTAGATATATTAAACCAGTTAGGTCAACTAATAGCTAGATATATTAAACCAGTTAGGTCAACTAATAGCTAGATATATTAAACCAGTTAGGTCAACTAATAGCTAGATATATTAAACCAGTTAGGTCAACTAATAGCTACATACAGTATATTAAACCAGTTAGGTCAACTAATAGCTAGATATATTAAACCAGTTAGGTCAACTAATAGCTACATACAGTATATTAAACCAGTTAGGTCAACTAATAGCTAGATATATTAAACCAGTTAGGTCAACTAATAGCTACATACAGTATATTAAACCAGTTAGGTCAACTAATAGCTAGATATATTAAACCAGTTAGGTCAGCTAATAGCTAGATATATTAAACCAGTTAGGTCAACTAATAGATAGATATATTAAACCAGTTAGGTCAGCTAATAGCTATATACAGTATATTAAACCAGTTAGGTCAGCTAATAGCTACATACAGTATATTAAACCAGTTAGGTCAACTAATAGCTAGATATATTAAACCAGTTAGGTCAACTAATAGCTACATACAGTATATTAAACCAGTTAGGTCAACTAATAGCTAGATATATTAAACCAGTTAGGTCAGCTAATAGCTAGATATATTAAACCAGTTAGGTCAACTAATAGATAGATATATTAAACCAGTTAGGTCAGCTAATAGCTACATACAGTATATTAAACCAGTTAGGTCAACTAATAGCTAGATATATTAAACCAGTTAGGTCAACTAATAGCTAGATATATTAAACCAGTTAGGTCAACTAATAGATAGATATATTAAACCAGTTAGGTCAGCTAATAGCTACATACAGTATATTAAACCAGTTAGGTCAGCTAATAGCTAGATATATTAAACCAGTTAGGTCAGCTAATAGCTAGATATATTAAACCAGTTAGGTCAACTAATAGCTAGATATATTAAACCAGTTAGGTCAACTAATAGCTACATACAGTATATTAAACCAGTTAGGTCAACTAATAGCTAGATATATTAAACCAGTTAGGTCAGCTAATAGCTACATACAGTATATTAAACCAGTTAGGTCAACTAATAGCTAGATATATTAAACCAGTTAGGTCAACTAATAGCTACATACAGTATATTAAACCAGTTAGGTCAACTAATAGCTACATACAGTATATTAAACCAGTTAGGTCAGCTAATAGCTACATACAGTATATTAAACCAGTTAGGTCAGCTAATAGATAGATATATTAAACCAGTTAGGTCAGCTAATAGCTACATACAGTATATTAAACCAGTTAGGTCAGCTAATAGCTACATACAGTATATTAAACCAGTTAGGTCAACTAATAGCTACATACAGTATATTAAACCAGTTAGGTCAACTAATAGCTAGATATATTAAACCAGTTAGGTCAGCTAATAGCTAGATATATTAAACCAGTTAGGTCAGCTAATAGCTATATACAGTATATTAAACCAGTTAGGTCAACTAATAGCTAGATATATTAAACCAGTTAGGTCAGCTAATAGCTAGATATATTAAACCAGTTAGGTCAGCTAATAGCTACATACAGTATATTAAACCAGTTAGGTCAGCTAATAGCTACATACAGTATATTAAACCAGTTAGGTCAACTAATAGCTAGATATATTAAACCAGTTAGGTCAACTAATAGCTAGATATATTAAACCAGTTAGGTCAGCTAATAGCTAGATATATTAAACCAGTTAGGTCAGCTAATAGCTACATACAGTATATTAAACCAGTTAGGTCAGCTAATAGCTACATACAGTATATTAAACCAGTTAGGTCAACTAATAGCTAGATATATTAAACCAGTTAGGTCAACTAATAGCTAGATATATTAAACCAGTTAGGTCAACTAATAGCTAGATATATTAAACCAGTTAGGTCAACTAATAGCTAGATATATTAAACCAGTTAGGTCAGCTAATAGCTACATACAGTATATTAAACCAGTTAGGTCAGCTAATAGCTATATACAGTATATTAAACCAGTTAGGTCAACTAATAGCTACATATATTAAACCAGTTAGGTCAACTAATAGCTAGATATATTAAACCAGTTAGGTCAGCTAATAGCTACATACAGTATATTAAACCAGTTAGGTCAACTAATAGCTAGATATATTAAACCAGTTAGGTCAACTAATAGCTAGATATATTAAACCAGTTAGGTCAGCTAATAGCTAGATATATTAAACCAGTTAGGTCAGCTAATAGCTAGATATATTAAACCAGTTAGGTCAACTAATAGCTAGATATATTAAACCAGTTAGGTCAACTAATAGCTAGATATATTAAACCAGTTAGGTCAGCTAATAGCTAGATATATTAAACCAGTTAGGTCAACTAATAGCTAGATATATTAAACCAGTTAGGTCAACTAATAGCTAGATATATTAAACCAGTTAGGTCAGCTAATAGCTACATACAGTATATTAAACCAGTTAGGTCAGCTAATAGCTACATACAGTATATTAAACCAGTTAGGTCAACTAATAGCTAGATATATTAAACCAGTTAGGTCAACTAATAGCTACATACAGTATATTAAACCAGTTAGGTCAACTAATAGCTAGATATATTAAACCAGTTAGGTCAACTAATAGCTAGATATATTAAACCAGTTAGGTCAGCTAATAGCTAGATATATTAAACCAGTTAGGTCAACTAATAGCTAGATATATTAAACCAGTTAGGTCAACTAATAGCTATATACAGTATATTAAACCAGTTAGGTCAACTAATAGCTATATACAGTATATTAAACCAGTTAGGTCAGCTAATAGCTACATACAGTATATTAAACCAGTTAGGTCAACTAATAGCTAGATATATTAAACCAGTTAGGTCAGCTAATAGATAGATATATTAAACCGGTTAGGTCAACTAATAGCTAGATGTATTAAACCGGTTAGGTCAGCTAATAGCTAGATATATTACTACTCTAATAATGTTTGGAAACGTTGAAGTCGGCCCCTCTCCCTCTGAGGCTTTTCCTCAAGCTGGCGGTCTTAGAAGAAATGAGCCAATGTCATTACACGAGGAACCATAACACATTAGACCAATCATCTATGGTATTTAACCCCTAATCCCTTTAATGTCCTTAAACTGAAGAATGTGTAGCTAAATGCTTTGGGTCTTAGTGAACCACCCTGGGTTGTATTCATTAGTGCAATCCGTAGAGAAATGCTTTGCAACAGAAAACAAACCTTTCTTATTGGAAAAGTTCAGGTAGTCCCTCCCTACCTGAACTTTTCCAATAAGAAAGGTTTGTTTTCTGTTGCAAAGCATTTCTGTTTACTTCCATTTGTTGCCAAGTGAATACCACCCAGGTTATTGCTAAAGCTGTATGAATGTCTTTGGAAGCCTGTTGCCAGATTTCTATGTGCCTTAACTGCAGTCTGACTAGAGGAGTTGGTTAAAGTAAAAACAGATCTGGGGTCAGGTTGTGTGTTTGAGTCTGTGTGTGTGGGGTCAACTGGGTGGCAAGGTAAAGTGGTGCTTTTATCCTGGGACTCATATTTTCATCGCCTAATTGACTTTAAACACATAATTATATTCACAAGAAAATTGCACATTTTCTGCAAATAACACTTCTCACATTGACTTGATTGTTGGCATGTGTTCCATATCTCCTCGCAGCACAGAGACTCAGCTCTATCTATTGAGTTTGACTGTATCCATCCACAAACTGTAGACCTTTCATTAACTCTCTCTCTCGCTCTTCCTGAACTCTGTAACTGTACTAAATGCCGAGCTCTATTTCAACCCAGCCCATTTCTAATTGCGCTTATCCTCTGATTCTGAGTCCAATGCTGTGTGAAATGATGTGTGTGTTTAGTGATAAGGAGTTGAGGGATATTATATGAGTAGGTTGATTCTCCCTTCATTACTTAGCAATCTACTGGCACACACACACATTCTCATTCCCACTGTATGGTACACTGACTAACTGATAGAACTGGAATATATAGTGAAATTATGTTTAGTTTGAAAATGATTTGCTGTATTCAAGAAGACGTGAGAACGTACATTTCTGTCTACATTTGGTGTCCTGCAGTATTACCAACATCCACTAGATGTAGCAATGTCCTATTTTTGTACTTGGTTACAGCACAGGAAGTCCACAACTAGGCTCTCTGTATGTCTTGCTGTACAAGCTCATCTCCCTTGTCAGTTATATTTGAAATAAAATTTAGACCACATTTTAGTATGTGTGTGTGTGTGTGTGTGTGTGTGTGTGTGTGTGTGTGTGTGTGTGTGTGTGTGTGTGTGTGTGTGTGTGTGTGTGTGTGTGTGTGTGTGTGTGTGTGTGTGTGTGTGCATGTGCATGCGTGCGTCATCAGAAGGATGCCAGGGGCAATGGACCATGTGATTCAGCTCAGCTAGCGCAGTCACAGCTGACTGACACAGTCTGACATGTCACACACACATACACAGTCTCTGTCCTGTGCTACCGCAACCCAGTAGACCATGCCCAGACAGATCCCCTCAATAGATGACACCAACAGCCTCTGGGTATAGGGGCATGTACATAGGGTATAGAGGCATGTACATAGGGTATAGAGGCATGTACATAGGGTATAGAGGCATGTACATAGGGTATAGAGGCATGTACATAGTGTAGAGGGGTGTATGTGTAGGGTATAGGGGTATGTACATAGGGTATAGAGGCATGTACATAGTGTAGAGGGGTGTATGTGTAGGGTATAGGGGTATGTACATAGGGTATAGAGGCATGTACATAGTGTATAGGGGTGTATGTGTAGGGTATAGAGGCATGTACATAGGGTATAGAGGCATGTACATAGTGTAGAGGGGTGTATGTGTAGGGTATAGGGGTATGTACATAGGGTATAGAGGCATGTACATAATGTAGAGGGGTGTATGTGTAGGGTATAGGGGTATGTACATAGGGTATAGAGGCATGTACATAGTGTAGAGGGGTGTATGTGTAGGGTATAGGGGTATGTACGTAGGGTATAGAGGCATGTACATAGTGTAGAGGGGTGTATGTGTAGGGTATAGGGGTATGTACGTAGGGTATAGAGGCATGTACATAGTGTAGAGGGGTGTATGTGTAGGGTATAGGGGTATGTACGTAGGGTATAGAGGCATGTACATAGTGTAGAGGGGTGTATGTGTAGGGTATAGGGGTATGTACGTAGGGTATAGACTCTATATATTAACTGTGATGTGGTGAGGTAGAACCCAGGAGCAGAGAAGATAACCAGATTAGGAAATATGTAAATACTAAATGTAAATACTAAATAAATAGTATGTGACTTTTTATACTTGTTCACATTTATGATATAATCCATTAGTCTTCAACTCGTTGTCATGGTTCCCCCTGTCACCAGAGGACAGCAGAGACTGCCCTAGAGAGTATAATGACACAGGTGTTTTCAGTTACTAATCATGATTTCCTTTTTAGAGTGGTGTCTTTTCTGTTATCCTTTACAGAAGCTTGATTTGTTTGCTATGTGTGTTGTCGCTTGAGTGAGTTTGAGTCTGTGTTTGTTTTCACAGTTTTACTTAGTACCATTCTGTTGAACATTTTCCAGTAATGGAAACCCACATACTTTATGATAATCCCAGTTTTATTTTACTGCATATCTGAACAATGAACTGCAGTCGTTGCCTCTGTTTCTTTCTGGAATATGCAAGACAGGGTTGTGAATTTGTCAATCAACAGTCGATTGAGGGAATAGCATGAATGAATGTAATTTACTGTCTTTGTATTTTACAATGCAATATAGAGACTGTGTTGCACATTCACTAGCCTTGTAGAAGCAGCCTGAGCATTGCATTCACCACAACAAAGCACCTGAACTGGCTCTTCTAGCTGTGTCAAATAATGATTCTGCAGGAGGGGTGAAGTCAGGCGCAGGAGACTCAGGTACGTGAAACACGTAAATGTTTTAATGAAGGAGAAAACCAAGTCCAAAATATAAAGCCGACCAGGCCAGGGAAAAATATTCCAACAAAAGGAAGACTAAACAAAGTATTCGGAATATCATGGGACGCAGCCCAGCAACCCTAATGCCAAAACGCTAAAATATAAATGGAGAGAAAATAAATTCCCCTAACCTTCAAGAACAGACACAAAACAATCCTGCACAACCCCAAACAAGAAACAGACAAACTAAATACCCTCCCACTAATTACAAACAAGAAACAGGTGTGCACTAAACAGACATAACTAACAAACACATGAAACATGGATCGGTAGCAGCTAGTAGGCCGGCGACGACGACCGCCGAGCGCCGCCCGACCGGGGAGTGGCGCCTCCTTCTGTGGACGTTGTGACAGTCTGAATTAATCCCTACCCTCTCCTAATCTGTGTGATTGATGTGCAGCTCCGTGTGAAATCAGGAGCCAAACAGAGAGATTCCATTGAATAAAATAAGAAATAACACATATTTTAAGATCAATCTACACAAGGGAGCTCAGTATAGTTGCATGATGAATGGGACATAAAAGGAAATGGATGAGAAGAGGCAGAGGCATAATGTCCATACGGGGCACAGAGCCACAGGGGCACGTGGCACCTTCAGATTTGTCTTGCTTAAAAAATATTTGTTGTTTCTGTATAATACTAATAGCCACCTATTGCAATTTTATAAGGTTGGTTTTAGCTAGCCCAGATAGCTTTCTGATCTCCCAACCTCATAACTAGATACAATGAAGCCATTTCAGGCTATCAATCAAGTTAGTATCTAGCTTGTCTAACTTTCTTAGCTGGCATGCCTTGTTGGCAAGGTTGATAGACTATACAAAAGCAAGCAATAACTAAATGTACTGAATAAGACTCACATTCCTTTATGTTTTTTTACCCAGACTTTACCAGAGATGCAGAGAAGCATTTTTAATTTCTTTAAAAAATAACCACCTGTCAGGCAGATACCAACAGCTCACAAGGTATGCTTAGATATGCAGATTAATATACAGTACCAGTAAAATGTTTGGACAAACCTACTCATTCAAGGGTTTTTCTTTATTTTTACTATTTTCTACATTGTAGAATAATAGTGAAGACATCAAAACTATGAAATAACACATATGGAATCATGTAGTAACCAAAAAAGTTGTTAAACAAATCAATGTTATATTTGAGATTCTTCAAAGCCACCCTTTGCCTTGTTGACAGCTTTGCACACTATTGGCATGCTCTCAACCAGCTTCACGAGATAGTCACCTGGAATGTATTTCAATTAACAGGTGTGTCTTGTTAAAAGTTAATTTGTGGAATTTCTTTCCTTCTTAATGTGTTTGAGCCAATCAGTTGTGTTGTGACAAGGTAGGGGTGGTATACAGAAGATAGCCCTATTTGTTAAAAGACCAAGTCCATATTATGGCAAGAACAGCTCAAATAAGCAAAGAGAAACAACAGTCCATCATTTTAAGACAAGAAGGTCAGTCAATCTGGAACATTTCATGAACTTTAAAGGTTTCTTCAAGTGCAGTCGCAAAAACCATCAAGCGCTATGATGAAACTGGCTCTCATGAGGACCGTCACAGGAAAGGAAGACCCAGAGTGACCTCTGCTGCAAAGGATAAGTTCATTACAGTTAACTGCAGCTCAGATTGCAGCCCAAAAAAATGCTTCACAGAGTTCAAGTAACAGACACATCTCAACATCAACTGTTCAGAGAAGACTGCATGAATCAGGCCTTCATGGTCGAAATGCTGCAAAGAAACCACTACTAAAGGACACCAATAAGAAGAAAAGACTTGCTTGGGACAAGAAACACGAGCAATGGACATTAGACCGGTGGAAATCTGTCCTTTGGTTCGATGAGTCCAAATTTGAGATTTTGGGTTTCAACCGCCATGTCTTTGTGAGATGCAGAGTAGGTGAACGGATAATCTCCGCATGTGTGGTTCCCACCGTGACGCATGGAGGAGGAGGTGTGATGGTGTGTGGGTGCTTTGCTTGTGACACTGTCTGTGATTTATTTCGAATTCAAGGCACACTTAACCAACATGGCTACCACAGCATTTTGCAGCGATATACCATCCCATCTGGTTTGCGCTTAGTGGGACTATCGTTTGTTTTTCAACAGGACCAAAAACATCTCCAGGCTGTGTAAGGGCTATTTGACCATGAAGGAGAGTGATGGAGTGCTGCATCAGATGACCTGGCCTCCACAATCACCCGACCTCAACCCAATTGAGATGGTTTGGGATGAGTTGGACTGTAAAGAGAAGGAAAAGCAGCCAGTAAGTGCTCAGTGTATGTGGGAACTCCTTCAAGACTGTTGGAAAAGCAATCCTCATGAAGCTGGTTGAGAGAATGCCAAGAGTGTGCAAAGCTGTCATCCAGGCAAAGGGTGGCAACTTTGAAGAATCTAAAATCTGAAATATATTTTGATTTGTAAAACTTTGCGGGGTTAGTACATGATTCCATATGTGTTCTTTAACCTGTTAGGGCTAGGGGGCAGTATTTACACGGCCGGATAAAAAACGTACCCGATTTAATCTGGTTACTACTCCTACCCAGTAACTAGAATATGCATATAATTATTGGCTTTGGATAGAAAACACCCTAAAGTTTCTAAAACTGTTTGAATGGTGTCTGTGAGTATAACAGAACTCATATGGCAGGCAAAAACCTGAGAAGATTCCTTACAGGAAGTGGCCTGTCTGACCATTCCTTGAGCTTCTTGCCTCTGTTTATTGAAGACTGAGGATCTTTGCTGTAACGTGACACTTCCTACGGCTCCCATAGGCTCTCAGAACCCGGGAAAAAGCTGAATGATATCGAGGCAGCCCCAGGCTGAAACACATTAGCGCGTTTGGATAGTGGCCGATCAGAGGGCCATCAGACTAAGGCTCGTGCACGAGGGGATCCCATGCTTTTACTTTCTCTCTCGTTGAATGTAAACAGGCTTTGCCGGTCGGAATATTATTATATATATATTATATTTACGAGAAAAATTGCATAAAAATTGATTTTAAACAGCGGTTGACATGCTTCGAAGTACGGTAATGGAATATTTAGAATTTTTTTGTCACGAAACGCGTCGTGCTCGTAACCCTTCTTTACCATTCGGATAGTGTCTTGAACACACAAACAAAACGCCGCTGTTTGGATATAACTATGGATTATTTGGGACCAAACCAACATTTGTTATTGAAGTAGAAGTCCTGGGAGTGCATTCTGACGAAGAACACCAAAGGTAATAACATTTTTCTTATAGTAAATCTGACTTTGGTGAGTGCTAAACTTGCTGGGTGTCTAAATAGCTAGCCCTGTGATGCCGGGCTATCTACTTAGAATATTGCAAAATGTGCTTTCACCAAAAAGCTATTTTAAAATCGGACATATCGAGTGCATAGAGGAGTTCTGTAACTATAATTCTTAAAATAATTGTTATGCTTTTTGTGAATGTTTATCGTGAGTAATTTAGTAAATTGTTAGTAAATTCACCGGAAGTTTGCGGGGGGTATGCTAGTTCTGAACGTCACATGCTAATGTAAAAAGCTGTTTTTTGATATAAATATGAACTTGATTGAACAAAACATGCATGTATTGTATAACATAATGTCCTAGGTGTGTCATCTGATGAAGATCATCAAAGGTTAGTGCTGCATTTAGCTGTCTTCTGGGTTTTTGTGACATTATATGCTAGCTTGAAAAATGGGTGTCTGATTATTTCTGGCTGGGTACTCTGCTGACATAATCTAATGTTTTGCGTTCCTTGTAAAGCCTTTTTGAAATCGGACAGTGTGGTTAGATTAACGAGAGTCTTGTCTTTAAAATGCTGTAAAATAGTAATATGTTTGAGAAATTGAAGTAATAGCATTTCTAAGGTATTTGAATAACGCGCCACAGGATTCCACTGGCTGTTACGTAGGTGGGACGATTTGAATGTTTAATATTACGAATTTTGTATTTTGAATTTCGCGCTCTGCAATTTCACCGGATGTTGTCGAGGCTGGGCGCTAGCGGTACGCCTTTCCCAATTAAGGACGGGGGGAATAGCTTACCTCTGGACCACCCCCTACATAGAGGTATTAGATCCATACCCCATAGAGGTCGGAAAGAAGTGAAGAGTCTTTGTGTTCTTTTAAGTGCTGTCATTAGGGTAGAAACTTTGATCTGTTTCTTCAAAGCTGCTACAGTGAACAGGTGTGTGTGTGTGTGTGTGTGTGTGTGTGTTTGCGTGCGTGCGTGCGTGCGTGTGTGTATCCGTGCATGTGCGTGTGTTTGCATGCATGTGTATGTGCATGTGTGTGTGAACAGGTGTGTTTCATAGAACAACCCATGCTTTATTCTTTATACTGGCAGCTAGAGTTTTGTATTCTGATACCAGCCGTGTCTCCAGATGTATTCTGATACCAGCCGTGTCTCCGGATGTATTCTGATACCAGCCGTGTCTCCGGATGTATTCTGATACCAGCCGTGTCTCCGGATGTATTCTGATACCAGCCATGTCTCCGGATGTATTCTGATACCAGCCGTGTCTCCAGATGTATTCTGATACCAGCCATGTCTCCGGATGTATTCTGATACCAGCCGTGTCTCCAGATGTATTCTGATACCAGCCATGTCTCCGGATGTATTCTGATACCAGCCGTGTCTCCGGATGTATTATCTCAGGTGTAGAGATTTGGGTTCTGATACCAGCCGTGTCTCCAGATGTATTCTGATACCAGCCATGTCTCCGGATGTATTCTGATACCAGCCGTGTCTCCGGATGTATTCTGATACCAGCCATGTCTCCGGATGTATTCTGATACCAGCCGTGTCTCCAGATGTATTCTGATACCAGCCGTGTCTCCAGATGTATTCTGATACCAGCCGTGTCTCCGGATGTATTCTGATACCAGCCGTGTCTCCAGATGTATTCTGATACCAGCCATGTCTCCGGATGTATTCTGATACCAGCCGTGTCTCCAGATGTATTCTGATACCAGCCATGTCTCCGGATGTATTCTGATACCAGCCGTGTCTCCGGATGTATTATCTCAGGTGTAGAGATTTGGGTTCTGATACCAGCCGTGTCTCCAGATGTATTCTGATACCAGCCATGTCTCCGGATGTATTCTGATACCAGCCGTGTCTCCGGATGTATTCTGATACCAGCCATGTCTCCGGATGTATTCTGATACCAGCCGTGTCTCCAGATGTATTCTGATACCAGCCGTGTCTCCAGATGTATTCTGATACCAGCCGTGTCTCCGGATGTATTCTGATACCAGCCGTGTCTCCAGATGTATTCTGATACCAGCCATGTCTCCGGATGTATTCTGATACCAGCCGTGTCTCCAGATGTATTATACCTCTCTCCCCTGTGTTTTTTAAAATTATTATTATTATTTTATTTTTTTAGGGGTGGATCAGCTTAATATTGCGGAAAGAATATTGCTTCCATCAATGTAATTGTCTGCATCATTTCCAATCCCCATATATTTTTTGGGTAAATATATATATCCATACTCGCATGCATACATATACACATATATACATACACATACCTATATAAACATACCCCACAAATCCTACCACCGATCCCCCAATTGGAGTAAACTAATAAACACTTCAGATTTTACCTTCAATTTATTCATCTTATACACATTTTACAGAAACAGTCTATTTTACAATAGTTATTTTTTGTTTGTTTTTAGTCCTTCCTCTATTTCTGATGTCCATCCAGTTTGATTTCTATTTGTAACTGTGCTATTTCACAAAAGTTCTGAACCGATATACATTTTACAGACCCCGTATGTTTTACATTGTTTATCTTGTTATTAGTCCCACCCTTCTGCTCCATTCAACCCCTCTCTCCCCTGTGTTACCATCTGGAGTAAAGGAGTACATCTATACTCCAAACAGCCTGCAGTATGTCCAGCCAGGTCACCTGTGTTACAAGTCAGTATTAGGCGTCCATCCATGTCTGAGAACGTTGGGAGATGACGTGGAAACCGGCCATTAGTGGAAACAGTAAACATTGTTACCTTCAAGTATGTTTAGGTTTTGCTAGGGTGTTGTGTACGGGGATGGTGGATGGGTGTAAGCATCTGCCTTAACCAATCAGAGTTAATGCCTGAACATAACCTGTAACACTTCAAAATTTGACGTTTGGAACAATGAGACTGTGACAGCTTGTTTGTATGTCAGTGCACAGGAGCTGATTGTATCTTTATTGGGTTAGTATTTTGGGTCTCTTCGAGAGAGATTATGAAACAGAGAGAGAGAGGAGGGGGGCGTAGAGAGAGAGAGAGGAGGGGGGTGTAGAGAGAGAGAGAGAGAGAGAGGAGGGGGAGGGGGGTGTAGAGAGAGAGAGAGAGAGAGAGAGAGAGAGAGAGAGAGAGGAGGGGGGGTGGTAGAGAGAGAGAGGAGGGGGGGGGGGTGTAGAGAGAGAGAGAGAGAGGAGGGTGGTGTAGAGAGAGAGAGAGAGAGAGAGAGGAGGGGGGTGTACAGAAAGAGAGGGGGGGGGTGGA
>NC_042959.1:10429041-10657826 GCF_901001165.1 Salmo trutta | reverse complement strand
GCTAGCCTTCACCCACCTCCCCTCACCAGCCACCCTGATGGTCCCTATAAGCTAGCCTTCACCCACCTCCCCTCACCAGCCACCCTGGTGGTCCCTATAAGCTAGCCTTCACCCACCTCCCCTCACCAGCCACCCTGATGGTCCCTATAAGCTAGCCTTCACCCACCTTCCCTCACCAGCCACCCTGGTGGTCCCTATAAGCTAGCCTTCACCCCTCTACAACTATCCTGGCATCGCTCCGTACCTCTCACTGTGTTCTATGTCCTTGTGTCAGGGTAAACCTTCTTCGGTTCCTCTCTCCTCAAAACCTCAGCTCCAATAGTCCCCTCACTACCCCCTTTAGAGACACAGAAGGAGAGGACAAGACAATAGGAATTGAGGAAGTACTTTTGAGATTCTTCTCTGTCCTAGCTTCCTCGTCTTGTTCCCCTGTTGATAACTAGTGTGCAGGCAGCTGGCAGCTGTCCATATCCCCTTCCTCATCCACAACATGGATAAATTAGATGGCATCCATACTTCTGGAGAGGAGGAGAGGAGGAGAGGACACTGGGACTGGGATGGATTTACTGAGTGTGTAGACCGGATGCTTCTTCTATTCCTGACACTATTAAAACAAAACGAGTTAAAAATATAATTACACATTTTAATTACAGACTGAATACTGAGTTAGAGATTCAGTGTAAAATGAATTAACATTTAAGAGATTAAATAAGATTAAATAAGACCATAATCTTAGATACAGACACTATTCCTGGGGTACACAGAAAACACTAGAATGTACAAAGATAGACAGTCTTGATTGGTTTTGATGGAATTCAGATGGAGGGCTAGAGGGAGAGGCTATACATGTTGCTAGACTTTGGGTAGAGGGTTAGAGGGAGAGGCTATACATGTTGCTAGACTTTGGGTAGAGGGTTAGAGGGAGAGGCTATACATGTTGCTAGACTTTGGGTAGAGGGTTAGAGGGAGAGGCTATACATGTTGCTAGACTTTGGGTAGAGGGTTAGAGGAAGAGGCTATACATGTTGCTAGACTTTGGGTAGAGGGTTAGAGGGAGAGGCTATACATGTTGCTAGACTTTGGGTAGAGGGTTAGAGGGAGAGGCTATACATGTTGCTAGACTTTGGGTAGAGGGTTAGAGGAAGAGGCTATACATGTTGCTAGACTTTGGGTAGAGGGTTAGAGGAAGAGGCTATACATGTTGCTAGACTTTGGGTAGAGGGTTAGAGGGAGAGGCTATACATGTTGCTAGACTTTGGGTAGAGGGTTAGAGGGAGAGGCTATACATGTTGCTAGACTTTGGGTAGAGGGTTAGAGGGAGAGGCTATACATGTTGCTAGACTTTGGGTAGAGGGTTAGAGGGAGAGGCTATACATGTTGCTAGACTTTGGGTAGAGGGTTAGAGGAAGAGGCTATACATGTTGCTAGACTTTGGGTAGAGGGTTAGAGGTAGAGGCTATACATGTTGCTAGACTTTGGGTAGAGGGTTAGAGGGAGAGGCTATACATGTTGCTAGACTTTGGGTAGAGGGTTAGAGGAAGAGGCTATACATGTTGCTAGACTTTGGGTAGAGGGTTAGAGGTAGAGGCTATACATGTTGCTAGACTTTGGGTAGAGGGTTAGAGGAAGAGGCTATACATGTTGCTAGACTTTGGGTAGAGGGCTAGAGGAAGAGGCAATACAAGTTGCTAGCTTACCTGTCTGTCCACATTGTTTACAAGGTATTTCAGCAGATGGTTTACAACAGTACACAAGGTGACATATCAGTCACACTTTGGCCCTGATCCAGTCTTCCCCATGCAGCCACACACACAGTTGGGCCGGGTGCTAGCTGGGCAGGCAGGAATCAAATCAAATCACATTTTATTGGTCACATACACATGGTTAGCAGATGTTAATGCGAGTGTAGAGAAATTCTTGTGCTTCTAGTCCGACAGTGCAGTAATATCTAAAAAGTAATTTAACAAAGTCACGACGACTACCTTATTTCATCTCCTTACATTGTGTGTATAATAATATTTACATCTAAATATATGGATGAGCCATGGCCGTGCGGAATAGGCAAGATGCAATAGATGGTATAAAATACAGTATATACATATGAGATGAGTAATGTAGGATATGTAAACATTATTAAAGTGGCATTTTAAAAGTCACTAGTGTTACCATTATTAAATCCATTTATTAAAGTGGGCAGTGATTTGAGTCTGTATGTTGGCAGCAGCCTCTCTATATTATTGATGGCTGTTTAACAGTCTGATGACTTTGAGATAGAAGCTGTTTTTCAGTCTCTCGGTCCCAGCTTTGATGCACCTGTACTGACCTCGCCTTCTGGATGATAGCGGGGTGAACAGGCAGTGGCTCGGATGGTTGATGTCCTTGATGATCTTTTTGGCCTTCCTGTGACATTGGGTGCTGTAGGTGTCCTGGAGGGCAGGTAGTTTGCCCCTGGTGATGGGTTGTGCAGACCGCACTGCTCTCTGGAGAGCCTTGTGGTTGCAGGCGGTGCAGTTGCCATACCAGGCGGTGATACAGCCCATACGAGGCGGTGATACAGCCCGTACCAGGCGGTGATACAGCCCCGTACCAGGTGGTGATACAGCCCCGTACCAGGCAGTGATACAGCCCCGTACCAGGCGGTGATACAGCCCGTACCAGGCAGTGATACAGCCCCGTACCAGGTGGTGATACAGCCCGTACCAGGCGGTGATACAGCCCCGTACCAGGCGGTGATACAGCCCAACAGGATGCTCTCCAGAGGGTAGCGCCCGTGCTTAGGTCTATCCAACGCTTGTCTGACCAATCGGATTCGAGACACGAGACGTTTGTGGCAGGGTCTTTAGATTACAAAAAGAAAACCAGCCGTCTCGCTCCCAGACAGACTAAACAACTTCTTTGCTCGCTTTGAGGACAATACAGTGCCACCGACACGGCCCGCTACCAAAGACTGTGGGCTCTCCTTCAACGTGGCCAATGAGGGTAAAACATTTAAACGTGTTAACCCTCGCAAGGCTACCGGCCCAGACGGCATCCCTTGCCGCATCCTTAGAGCATGCGCAGACCAGCTGGCTGGTGTATTTACGGACATATTCAATCAATCCCTATCCCAGTCTGTCTGCTTCAAGATGGCCACCGTTGTTCCTGTTCCCAAGAAAGCGAAGGTAACTGAACTAAATGACTATCGTCCCGTAGCACTCACTTCTGTCATCATGAAGTGCTTTGGGAGACTAGTCAAGGATCATATCATCTCCACCCTACCTGATAGCCTAGACCCACTTCAATTTGCTTACCGCCCTAATAGGTCCACAGACGATGCAATCACCATCACACTGCACACTGCCCTATCCCATCTGGACAAGAGGAATACCTGTGTAAGAATGCTGTTCATTGACTATAGCTCAGCATTCAACACCATAGTACCCTCCAAACTCATAATTAAGCTTGAGACCCTGGGTCTCGACCCCGCCCTGTGAAACTGCATCCTGGACTTTCTGACCGGTCGCCCCCATGTGGTGAGGGTAGGAAACAACATCTCCACCCCGCTGATTCTCAACACTGGGGCCCCACAAGCTTGCGTTCTCAGCCCTCTCCTGTACTCCCTGTTCACCCATGATTGCGTGGCCATGCACGCCTCCAACTCAATTATCAAGTTTGCAGACGACACTACAGTGGTAGGCTTGATTACCAACAACAACGAGACGGCCTACAGGGAGGAGGTGAGAGCCCTCGGAGTGTGGTGTCAGGAAAATAACCTCTCACTCAACGTCAACAAAACAAAGGAGATGATCGTGGACTTCAGGAAACAGCAGAGGGAGCACCCCCTCTATCCACATCGACGGGACAGTAGAGGAGAAGCTGGGACGTTTTAAGTTCCTCGGAGAGCATCCTCACAAACTACCTAGGACACCCAGGGTGTGTGGGAATCCTAGTGGTTAGAGCATTGGGCCAGTAACCGGAAGGTTGCTGGATCGAATCCCTGAGCTGACAAGGTAAAACATCTGTTGTTCTGCCCCTGAGCAAGGCAGTTAACCCCCGCTTCAGGACATAGCCAATTAGCATTAGCATTATCTCCATTCACCCACAATAGCAGTGGATTAGCGTTTAGCATCATCAGCCTTATCACCATTCAGACCCCGCCACTGCCAGCCGTCCAGCCTGCCCTCTCTCCCTAATCTGTACTTCAGTTGGTCTGACACATGACCGTGTCTGTTTAATAAAACTGCCAATTCAGCACTAGAGATGCTGATAGAGACAGTGATAGAGAGGCTGATAAAGACAGTGATAGAGAGGGTGATAGAGACAGTGATAGAGAGGCTGATAGAGAGGCTGATAGAGACGGTGATAGAGAGGCTGATAGAGACAGTGATAGAGAGGCTGATAGAGAGGGTGATAGAGAGGCTGATAGAGAGGGTGATAGAGAGGCTGATAGAGACAGTGATAGAGAGGCTGATAGAGACAGTGAAAGAGAGTCTGATAGAGACAGTGACAGAGAATGTCACGGTTGTCGTCGGTTAAGGAGGACCAAAACGCAGCAGGTATGTGCAGGCTCATCTTGATGTTTATTTGCTTTCAAAATGAACGTACAAAAATAACAAAGAATGAACTACGACAAAAACAGTCTGGTAAGGCACAAGGCGAAACACAGAACACCTATATAGGACTTCCAATCAAAGGCAACTATACACACCTGCCTTCAATTGGAAGTCCCAATCATCAAGCCAACATTTAACAAACACAAACCTGCCACGTCCTGACCCCAAAACTAAAACACTAGCTCCATCTGCTGGTCAGGACGTGACAGAGAGGCTGATAGAGACAGTGATAGAGGCTGATAGAGAGGGTGATAGAGACAGTGATAGAGAGGCTGATAGAGAGGCTGATAGAGAGGTTGATAGAGACAGTGATAGAGGCTGATAGAGAGGCTGATAGAGACAGTGATAGAGAGGCTGATAGAGACAGTGATAGAGGCTGATAGAGAGGCTGATAGAGATAGTGATAGAGAGGCTGATAGAGACAATGATAGAGAGGCTGGTAGAGAGGCTGATAGAGACAGTGATAGAGAGGCTGGTAGAGAGGCTGATAGAGACAGTGATAGAGAGGCTGATAGAGACAGTGATAGAGAGGCTGATAGAGACAGTGAAAGAGAGTCTGATAGAGACAGTGATAGAGAGGCTGATAGAGACAGTGATAGAGAGGCTGATAGAGATAGTGATAGAGAGTCTGATAGAGAGGCTGGTAGAGAGCCTGATAGAAAAGCTGATAGAGATAGTGATAGAGAGGCTGATAGAGAGGCTGATAGAGAGGCTGATAGAGATAGTGATAGAGGCTGATAGAGAGGCTGATAGAGAGGCTGATAGATATAGTGATAGAGATAGTGATAGAGATAGTGATAGAGACTGATAGAGAGGCTGATAGAGAGAGTGATAGAGAGGCTGATAGAGAGGCTGATAGAGAGGCTGATAGAGAGGCTGATAGAGAGGTTGATAGAGATAGTGATAGAAAGGCTGATAGAGATAGTGATAGAGAGGCTGATAGAGAGGCTGATAGAGAGGTTGATAGAGGCTGATAGAGAGACTGATAGAGAGGTTGATAGAGATAGTGATAGAGAGTCTGTTAGAGATAGTGATAGAGAGGTTGATAGAGAGGCTGATAGAGAGGCTGATAGAGAAGTTGATAGAGAGGCTGATAGAGAGGCTGATAGAGAGGTTGATAGAGAGATTGATAGAGAGGCTGATAGAGAGGCTGATAGAGAGGTTGATAGAGATAGTGATAGAGAGGCTGATAGAGATAGTGATAGAGAGGCTGATAGAGATAGTGATAGAGATAGTGATAGAGGTTGATAGAGATAGTGATAGAGAGGTTGATAGAGATAGTGATAGAGAGGCTGATAGAGATAGTGATAGAGAGGCTGATAGAGATAGTGATAGAGATAGTGATAGAGGTTGATAGAGATAGTGATAGAGAGGTTGATAGAGATAGTGATAGAGAGAAAGGAAAAAGACAGGTCAGCTAATTTGCATGTCCGAGTCCTTTGAAAACAGAGGTCAGTGTTCTAAATCCGTTGTGTAATTCACAGCGCTGCATGTTTCATAACAGCACCAAACATAACATAAAGATCTACACTGCACTCTCTCTCTCTCAATCTCTCTATCTCACTCTCTCTCTCTCTCTCTCTCTCTCTCTCTCTCTCTCTCTCTCTCTCTCTCTCTCTCCGCCTGCCTGCTCAAATATTTTTCTCCTGCATCAAACCAGGAGAAAGGAGAAAGAGAGTTAGAAATACAGAGGGAAGAAAGAGAGATATAGAGATGGAGAAAATAGAGATAGTAGAGAAAATGAGAAGAAATAGAGAGATGGAGAAAGAGAGGAACGAGAGAGAGAGAATGGAAGAAGATAAAGTGGGGAAGGAGAGAGTGAGGAAATGAGGGAGAAGACTAGAGAGACATAATGTGCCTGGGCACAGCATAGGGCTCGTCTCAAATGGCACCCTATTCCCTATGCACTACTTAAGACCAGAGCCCTATGAGCCCTGGTCAAAAGTAGTGCACTACATAGGGAATAGGGTGCCAGTTACGGCACGTAATAGGGAAGTTTCTGCTCTGCTCTGATTTCTGCTGGGAGGCCTGCTGCTGTGTTGCTGCTCCCTACATGGGGCAAAAATGCCTCTCTCTCTCCCTCTCTCTCTCTCTCTCTCTCTCTCTCTCTCTCTCTCTCTCTCTGTCATTCCCTCTGTCCCCCTCTCTCCTTCCACATCTACCTCTGCCACTCTCTCGTTCCCTCTGTCCCCCTCTCTGCTTCCACATCTACCTCTGTCCCCCTCTCTCATTCCACCTCTACATCTGTCCCCCTCTCTCATTCCACCTCTACATCTGTCCCCCTCTCTCATTCCCTCTGTCCCCCTCTCTCCTTCCACATCTACCTCTGTCACCCTCTCTCATTCCAACTCTACCTCTGTCCCCCTCTCTCAATCCACCTCTACCTCTGTCCCCCTCTCTCATTCCACCTCTACCTCTGTCCCCCTCTCTCCTTCCACATCTACGTCTGTCCCCCTCTCTCCTTCCACCTCTACCTCTGTCCCCCTCTCTCCTTCCACATCTACGTCTGTCCCCCTCTCTCATTCCACCTCTACCTCTGCCCCCCTCTCTCCTTCCAACTCTACCTCTGTCCCCCTCTCTCAATCCACCTCTACCTCTGTCCCCCTCTCTCAATCCACCTCTACCTCTGTCCCCCTCTCTCATTCCACCTCTACCTCTGTCCCCCTATCTCATTCCACCTCTACCTCTGTCCCCCTCTCTCATTCCCTCTGTCCCCTTCTCTCCTTCCACCTCTACCTCTGTCCCCCTCTCTCATTCCACCTCTACCTCTGTCCCCCTCTCTGCTCCCACCTCTACCTCTGTCCCCCTCTCTCCTTCCACCTCTACCTCTGTCCCCCTCTCTCATTCCCTCTGTCCCCCTCTCTGCTTCCACCTCTACCTCTGTCCCCCTCTCTCATTCCACATCTACCTCTGTCCCCCTCTCTCCTTCCACCTCTACCTCTGTCCCCCTCTCTCCATTCCCTCTGTCCCCCTCTCTCCTTCCACCTCTACCTCTGTCCCCCTCTCTTATTCCCTCTGTCCCCCTCTGTCCTTCCACCTCTACCTCTGTCCCCCTCTCTGCTTCCACCTCTACCTCTGTCCCCCTCTCTCAATCCACCTCTACCTCTGTCCCCTCTCTCATTCCCTCTGTCCCCCTCTCTCCTTCCACCTCTACCTCTGTCCCCCTCTCTCATTCCACCTCTACCTCTGTCCCCCTCTCTGCTTCCACCTCTACCGCTGTCCCCCTCTCTCATTCCACCTCTACCTCTGTCCCCCTCTCTCATTCCCTCTGTCCCCCTCTCTCCTTCCACATCTACCTCTGTCCCCCTCTCTCCTTCCACCTCTACATCTGTCCCCCTCTCTCATTCCCTCTGTCCCCCTCTCTCCTTCCACATCTACCTCTGTCCCCCTCTCTCATTCCCTCTGTCCCCCTCTCTCCTTCCACATCTACCTCTGTCCCCCTCTCTCATTCCACCTCTACCTCTGTCCCCCTCTCTGCTCCCACCTCTACCTCTGTCCCCCTCTCTCCTTCCACCTCTACCTCTGTCCCCCTCTCTCATTCCCTCTGTCCCCCTCTCTGCTTCCACCTCTACCTCTGTCCCCCTCTCTCATTCCACATCTACCTCTGTCCCCCTCTCTCCTTCCACCTCTACCTCTGTCCCCCTCTCTCATTCCCTCTGTCCCCCTCTCTCCTTCCACCTCTACCTCTGTCCCCCTCTCTTATTCCCTCTGTCCCCTCTGTCCTTCCACCTCTACCTCTGTCCCCCTCTCTGCTTCCACCTCTACCTCTGTCCCCCTCTCTCAATCCACCTCTACCTCTGTCCCCTCTCTCATTCCCTCTGTCCCCCTCTCTCCTTCCACCTCTACCTCTGTCCCCCTCTCTCATTCCACCTCTACCTCTGTCCCCCTCTCTCCTTCCACATCTACGTCTGTCCCCCTCTCTCATTCTAACTCTACCTCTGTCCCCCTCTCTCATTCCACCTCTACCTCTGTCCCCCTCTCTCATTCCACCTCTACCTCTGTCCCCTGTCTCATTCCACATCTACCTCTGTCCCCCTCTCTCATTCCACCTCTACCTCTGTCCCCCTCTCTCAATCCACCTCTACCTCTGTCCCCCTATCTCATTCCACCTCTACCTCTGTCCCCCTCTCTCATTCCCTCTGTCCCCTTCTCCCCTTCCACCTCTACCTCTGTCCCCCTCTCTCCTTCCACCTCTACCTCTGTCCCCCTCTCTCCTTCCACATCTACCTCTGTCCCCCTCTCTCATTCCCTCTGTCCCCTTCTCCCCTTCCACCTCTACCTGTCCCCCTCTCTCCTTCCAACTCTACCTCTGTCCCCCTCTCTCATTCCCTCTGCCCCCCTCTCTCCTTCCACCTCTACCTCTGTCCCCCTCTCTCATTCCCTCTGTCCCCCTCTCTCCTTCCACATCTACCTCTGTCCCCCTCTCTCATTCCACCTCTACCTCTGTCCCCCTCTCTCCATCCCCCTCTACCTCTGTCCCCCTCTCTTCTTCCACCTCTACCTCTGTCCCCCTCTCTCCTTCCACCTCTACCTCTGTCCCCCTCTCTCATTCCACCTCTACCTCTGTCCCCCTCTCTGCTTCCACCTCTACCGCTGTCCCCCTCTCTCATTCCACCTCTACCTCTGTCCCCCTCTCTCATTCCCTCTGTCCC
Source organism: Salmo trutta (assembly GCF_901001165.1). NCBI lineage: Eukaryota > Metazoa > Chordata > Actinopteri > Salmoniformes > Salmonidae > Salmo > Salmo trutta. The sequence continues at coordinate 10,648,582 of NC_042959.1, read as the reverse complement.
CCTCTCTCCTTCCACATCTACCTCTGTCCCCCTCTCTCATTCCCTCTGCCCCCCTCTCTCCTTCCAACTCTACCTCTGTCCCCCTCTCTCATTCCCTCTGCCCCCCTCTCTCCTTCCACCTCTACCTCTGTCCCCCTCTCTCATTCCCTCTGTCCCCCTCTCTCCTTCCACATCTACCTCTGTCCCCCTCTCTCATTCCACCTCTACCTCTGTCCCCCTCTCTCCATCCCCCTCTACCTCTGTCCCCCTCTCTTCTTCCACCTCTACCTCTGTCCCCCTCTCTCCTTCCACCTCTACCTCTGTCCCCCTCTCTCATTCCCTCTGTCCCCCTCTCTTCTTCCACCTCTACCTCTGTCCCCCTCTCTCATTCCCTCTGTCCCCCTCTCTCCTTCCACCTCTACCGCTGTCCCCTTCTCTCCTTCCACCTCTACCTCTGTCCCCCTCTCTCATTCCCTCTGTCCCCCTCTCTCCTTCCACATCTACCTCTGTCCCCCTCTCTCCTTCCACCTCTACCTCTGTCCCCCTCTCTCATTCCACCTCTACCTCTGTCCCCCTCTATCCTTCCACATCTACCTCTGTCCCCCTCTCTCCTTCTACCTCTACCGCTGTGCCCCTCTCTCATTCCACCTCTCCCTCTTCTCTCAATTTCAATTAATTTAAAATCAAAGGGCTTTATTGGCAAGTGGAATAGATAATGAACAAAAGTAAAATAAACAATCAGAAATGAAGAGTAAAAATTACACTAACAAGTTTAAAATAATTGAGATATAATTGTTATATTTAAGCAATAAGGCAGCTGTGGAGGCACTCGGAGTGCCTGGATACAGCCCTTAGCCGTGGTATATTGGCCATATACCAGAGCAGAAAAAATACATGTTTTGTCATACCCGTGGTACACGGTCTGATATAGCATGGCTTTCAGCCAATCAGCATTCAGGGCTCAAATCACCCAGTTTATAATACTGGCTATGCACAGTGTTGTGACAATGTGCAAATAGTTGAAGTATGAAATAGACAGATAAATATGTGTTGTATTTACAATGGTGTTTGTTCTTTACTGGTTGCACTTTTCTTGTGGTAACAGGTCACACATCTTGCTGCTGTGATGTCACACTGTGGTATTTCACCCAAAAGATATGGGAGTTTATCAAAATCGGGTTTGTTTTTAGAATTATTTGTGGGTCTGTGTAATCTGAGGGAAATATGTCTCTAGTATGGTCATACATTTGGCTCCTGCTAGGAAGTGCAGCTCAGTTTCCACCTCATTTTGTGGGCAGTGTGCACATAGCCTGTCTTCTCTTGAGAGCCAGGTCTGCCTACTGTGGCCTCTCTCAATAGCAAGGCTATGCTCACTGAGTCTGTACATAGTCAAAGCTTTCTTTAATTTTGGGTCAGTCACGGTGGTCAGGTATTCTGCTACTGTGTACTCTCTGTTTATGGCCATATAGCATTCTAGTTTGCTCTGTTTTTTGGTTAGTTCTTTGGAATATGTCAAGTAATTATCTTTTTGTTTTCTCATGATTTGGTTGGGTCTAACTGTGTTGCTGTCCTGGGGCTCTGTGGGGTGTGTTTGTGTTTGTGAACAGAGCCCCAGGACCAGCTTGTTTAGGGGACTCTTCTCCAGGTTCATCTCTCTGTAGGTGATGGCTTTGTTATGGAAGGTTTGGGAATCGCTTCCTTTTAGGTGGTTGTAGAATTGAATGTCTCCTTTCTGGATTTTGATAATTAGCGGGTATCGTCCTAATTCTGCTCTGGCATGCATTATTTGGTGTTTTACGTTGTACATGGAAGATGTTTTTGAAGAGTCTCAATTTGGTGTTTGTCCCATTTTGTGAATTCTTGGTTGGTGAGCATCTCTGTTCCTCTGCCTCTCTTTCTCTGTCTCTCACTCTCTATTTTCCTCTGTCTGTCTGTCTGTCTGTCTGTCTGTCTGTCTGTCTGTCTGTCTGTCTGTCTGTCTGTCTGTCTGTCTGTCTCTCTCCTCCATGTCTCTTACTTTTTCTGTGTCCATACTGTGAGTCCCTCCCTCCCTCCCTCCCTCCCCCCAGAGAGAGAAGAGAAAGGGTAAAGTAATCTAAATATAATCTAAAATAATCAACTCAAAAGTCTTTCCCTTGGAAATCAGATCCAGATATAAACATTCAGCTTTTATTTTCCAGCGATCAATCAACATGACAGCAGCGTCCCTCCACATCCAGTCTAAGTCTATGTGTGTGTGTGTGTGTGTGTGTGTGTGTGTGTGTGTGTGTGTGTGAGAGAACATGCCACTCCACTTCATCTCTGCATCTCCATTACCGCTATCTTATTGTCCTGGTAGCCATTAAAAATGCATTAGTTCCTAGGCAGTTCTAATGGCTTTGGCTCCATGGTGAATAATACATATTTAATCGAGAGGAACACTGATTAATGATAACTCTTTAATTGCGTTTTGACTCCTCCTCCATCAACAGGGATTCACATATTGAATCCAATGCTTCCCACAGTTGTGTCAAGTTGTGTACTTATTTTTAAAAAGTAAGTGAATATTTTATCGTTATTTGTGAATGTATGAAACCTGTGCCGGTGGAAAAAATATTTTGATGTGGGGCGCCGTCCTCAAACAATCGCATGGCATGTTTTCTCTGTAATAGCTACTGTAGATCGGACAGTGCAGTTAGATTAACAAGAATTTAAGCTTTCAGCCGATATAAGACACTTATATGTACATAAATGTTTAAAATCCAATATATGAATGATTATTTATTTGAATTGCGTGCCCTCCAGTTTCACCGGAAGTTGTCCCGCTAGCGGGACTCCTATTCCTAAAGCAGTTTTTAACCTGTCTCCTCCCTTTCCGCTACTCTGATTGAAGTTGATTTAACAACTGACATCAATAAGGGATCATAGCTTTCACCTGGATTCACCTGGATAGATACTGAATAAAAATATAAACACAACATGTAAAGTGTTGGTCCCATGTTTCATTAACTGAAATTAAAGATCCCAGAAATGTTACATATGCACAAAAGCTTATTTCTCAAAACAATTGTGCACAAAATGGTTAATGTCCCTGTTAGTAAAAATGTTTCCTTGCCTAGATAATCTATCCACCTGATAGGTGTGGCATATCAACAAGCTGATTAAACAGCAGGATCATTGCACAGGTGCACCTTGTGCTGGGGACAATAAAATGCCACTCTAAAATGTGCAGTTTTTTCACACAACACAATGCCACAGATGTCTCAAGTTTTGAGGGAGAGTGCAATTGGCATGCTGACTGCAGGAATGTCCACCAGAGCTGTTGCCAGAGAATTTAATGTTCATTTCTCTACTATAAGCTGCCTCTAACGTCATTTTACAGCATTTGGCAGTACGTCCAACCAGCCTCACACCCGCGGACCATGTGCAACTACGTCAGCCCAGGACCTCAACATCCGTCTTCTTCATCTGCGGGATCGTCTGAGACCAGCCACCTGGAAAACTGATGAAACTGAGGACTATTTCTGTCTGTAAAAAAGCCCTTTTGTGGGGAAAAACTCATTCTGATTGGCTGGGCCTGGCTCCCCAGTGGGTGAGCCTATGCCCTCCCAGGCCCACCCATGCTCATTCATGTGAAATCCATTATTAGGGCCGAATACATTTATTTCAAGTGACTGATTTCCTCATATGTACTCTAACTCAGTGAAATCGTTACAATTGCTGCATGTTGGAAAGTATTCAGACACCTTGACTTTTTCCACATTTTCTTACATTACAAAATTGATTAAATATTTGTTTCCCCTCATCAATTTACACACAATACCCATAATGACAAAGCAAAACAGGTTTTTAGACATTATTGCTAATTTATAAAAAACTGACAGGTAAAATTTCCATAAGTATTCAGACCCTTTACTCAGTACTTTATTGCAGCACCTTTGGCAGCGATTACAGCCTCAAGTCTTCTTGGGTATGACGCTATAAGATTGGCACACCTGTATTCCGGGAGTTTCTCCCATTCTCCGCTGCAGATCCTCTCAAGCTCTGTCAGGTTGGATGGGGAGCGTTGCTGCACAGCTATTTTCAGGTCTCTCCAGAGATGTTTGATTGGGTTCAAGTCTGGGCTCTGGCTGGGCCACTCAAAGACATTCAGAGACTTGTCCCGAAGCCACTCCTGCGTTGTCTTGGCTGTGTGCTTAGGGTCGTTGTCCTGTTGGAAGGTGAACCTTCACCCCAGTCTGAGGTCCTGAGTGCTCTAGAGCAGGTTTTCATCAAGTATCTCTCTGTACTTTGCTTCATTCATCTTTCCCTCCACCTGACTAGTCTCACAGTCCCTGACACTGAAAAACTTCCCCACAGCATGATGCTGCCACCACCCCCATGATTCACCGTAGGGATGGTGCCACGTTTCCTCCAGATGTGACACTTGGCATTCAGGCCAAATAGTTTAATCTTGGTTTTATCTGACCAGAGAAACTTGTTTCTCATTGTCTGAGAGTCTTAAGGTGCCTTTTGGCAAACTCCAAGCGGGTTGTCATGTGCCTTTTACTGAGGAATGGCTTCTGTCTGGCCACTCTACCAAAAAGGCCTGATTGGTGGAGTGCTGCAGAGATGGCTGTCCTTCTGGAAGGTTATCCCATCCCCACAGAGGAACTCTGGAGCTCTGTCAGAGTGACCATCGGGTTTCATATGGAAGCTTGTTACACAGAAACTGAAGAGGGGGTGAGAAAAAGGGACACTTATCGTGGATACATTTTACAGCTATTCTCACAGTAATCATATACTTTGCACACAAACTGCTGCCCGTTTGGAATAAGAAGTCATGAATGTATACACGTGTGAATGCCTTTGTTCACCGTGTTTATCTCTGTCGGAACCAGCCCTCCTTAGGAAGGTTATTGGCCTTTCAGCAGCAAGCTTGTATGGCTCTGATTGTCCGAAAGGGGTCTCCCCTTTCCCGTCTTCTACTGTTGTTCACTCTAGCCAGCCATGTCGACGGTTCCCATTGGTGATGAGCATAGTAGGATAGTCTCACTTAGATCGCCTTTCTAGATATTTGGCTCAAGACAGCTAATCAGCTGTACCAGTGATTGTCTTAGAGGGGAGTTTGTTTTCCCCCTCGTGTCGGTATTCAGGATTTTGATCACTTTGGACATGAGTTGCAGCTCGCCGCCTTTCTGGTCTAAAGGAAGGTGAGTTTATTTCTTTACCTCGTGTTGAGGTTCAAAGTTCCAACCATTTCAAACGTGTAGCTCCCGCCTCACGTTTCCTGGTCTAATGTTAATTTCATTACCAAGCCTTTTAAGCACTCTGTCCGAAGGGGACGGTTCTGTCAGTCTGACACACCTCACTCGGGGCGTGGCTACTTACTATGAACAATTTATAGGGATATATTCTCTTATACCTCCTAAAATCACATTCCTATCTTAACAAAAATACTTTCTACATGTTTTACATTATATGCACGATGTATTGGATGGAAACTTGACAGATAAAAGGGATATACTTTCCAAGTTACAGTATTTGCTTTATACCATTTTTAATGACATCCCAAAATAAAAACCAATATGACATTAGTTCTCTGACAGGAAAACAGTCTGTTAACAAAGTACATTCCTTTTGCCAATACTGGAGGGAAAAAGAGAATCCTCTTCTACTTAAATTTACAACAGGGCGTGAGGTGTCAAAACCCCCACACCAGTTCCCTCCTCTCCTCTGCGGGTGAGAGGGGTCTGGTAGAAGTTTATTCATTGCAAACCTGATCTGCCCATTTGGATCACACTAGGACAGTCATTGTTTTATATATTTTTTCTTTAACCTTTATTTAACTAGACAAGGTATGACAGAATGATGGAGGCCACTGTGTTCTTGGGGACCTTCAATGCTGCAGAAATGTTTTGGTACCCTTCCCCAGATCTGTGCCTTGACACAATCCTGTCTCGGAGCTCTCCGGACAATTCCTTCAACCTCATGGCTTGGTCTTTGCTCTGACGTGCACTGTCAACTGTGAGACCTTATATAGACAGGTACGTGACTTTCCAAATCATGTCCAATCAATAGAATTTGCCACAGGTAGAGTCCAATCAAATTCTAGAAACATCTCAAGGATAATCAATGGAAACACCTGATCTCAATTTCGAGTCTCATAGCAAAGGGTCTGAATGCTTACGTAAATAAGGTATTTCTGTTTTTAATTTTTTTATAAATTTGCAAAGATTTCTATAAACCTGTTTTTTGATTTTTCATTATGGGGTATTGTGTGTAGATTGATGAGGAGGCACTGTATATGGTATACCCATAGGTCAAAAGCACGGCACTATACAGGGAATAGGGTGCGAATTGGCACCCCTTGGGATCACACCGCAGAGCTTTGACATAAGAGGGAGGAAGTGGAGAGGTGTGAGTTTCTGGGGTGAATGATTGTAATAGAAAATCCACTTCCTTTAAAGGGGCAAATCTGCAGTTACTAAATGTAAAAAAAAATACTTTCAAATGAATTATGTATAACCATTGATTCTTAAAGAATATAACTTAACTCATGAACTCAGGTTCACCTGTCGTCCTTGTTTATTCCTGCTTCGAACATGTGTCCTGATCTTGTCCACATTCTGATTGTACCAAATAACAAAGGTATTAACGGGGCTAAAGACTCACTCAATGTAACGCCCTGGCCATAGAGAGGGGTTTTTTGTTCTTTATTTTGGTTAGGCCAGGGTGTTACATTGGGTGGGCGTTCTATGTTCGTTTTCTAGGTTTTTTGTATTTCTTTGTTTTGGGCCGTGTGTGGCTCCCAATCAGGCACAGCTGAAGTTCGTTGTTGCTGATTGGGAGTCACACATAAGGAGCATGTTTTTTCTTTGGGTTTTGTGGGTAATTGTTTCTGTTTAGATCATTTCCTAACAGGACTGTTTGGCTGTCGTGTTTTTGTTCAGTTGTAGTGTTCTCTTTTTGTTCTAATTAAATTTCAAGATGAACACTAACTCCGCTGCACCTTGGTCTACTCTCTCTCCCGACAGCCGTTACACTCAACAAAAGGGTCATAGGGTTCTGGGTCAGGATATTGAAAGGACTGACTTTGCCTGAGAGAGAGAGAGAGAGAGAGAGAGAAAGAGAGGCTATGACAGAGACAGTCTGCATCCCAAATTGCACCTTATGGGCCCTGGTCAAAGGCAGTGCACTTTATAGGGAACAGGGTGCAACTTGGAATGCACACAGAGAAAAATACAATCTTTATAGGGAACAGGGTTCTACCTGAGATGGACCCAGAGAAACAGACAGACTTTATAAGGAACAGGGTTCTACTTGAGATGGACCCAGAGAAACAGACAATCTTTATAGGGAACAGGGTTCTACTTGAGATGGACCCAGAGAAACAGACAATCTTTATAGGGAACAGGGTTCTACTTGAGATGGACCCAGAGAAACAGACAGACTTTATAAGGAACAGGGTTCTACTTGAGATGGACCCAGAGAAACAGACAATCTTTATAGGGAACAGGGTTCTACTTGAGATGGACCCAGAGAAACAGACAATCTTTATAGGGAACAGGGTTCTACTTGAGATGGACCCAGAGAAACAGACAGAAACAGGTGTCATCATCATCATCAATGTATCTCTCCCACCCTGCCTGCCTCCCTTCCCCCTCCTTCCTTCCTCCCTCCCTTTCTCCATCCCTCCCTCACTAGTTCAGTTCAGGGCACCAGCCATCACTCTGAATGATGTCAATCACATTAATTGCTGTCCCCTTGCTGTGTCCCTCTAATACTGCCCCCAGCACGCTTCAGGACATTCTGCTGACACTGAGGCAAGGGCAGTACTGAGCCTACATCAGAACACTGGACAGCTCTGTCATCCCACTGCTGAACTGTGCTCCGATGTGTGTGTGTGTTGTGTGTGTGCATGCGTGTTGTGTGTGTGTGTGTATGTGTGTGTACGGTCTACAGTACAGTATGAGGGAAGCTTTGGCCGTGAAACAGAGAGCTCCTCTCGTCAGATTAAATAACATTGGAGGTATGACATTAACTTTAGAGTGACTAACCTGTAATCCAAAGTGAATGTCGTTCCGGTGACTATTGCTTTTAACTTTTATTCAGTGATCCACATTATTCACTATGGCTGGAGATGACGGATTGGGGGTAAAGCCCTGCAAAAGACTAGCGCCCTGTCCAGGGGGTGGTACATCAAGCTGCCTCACGCTACAGAAACAGGAGATAGGCTCCTGCCCTATGGACAAAGCTACTTCACTGAACTTCCAATCAGTGGGGATCAGGGATAGGCCTTAGCAATAATACATATACCGCAGATAGAGGCCATATGATGAAAATGAAAACCCATCTATAATATTTATTCAGAAAGAATAGCTGTATACTGGCACACAGACACATAGGTGTTATAGGATCTACAATGAGATGCTTCCAGTCTAGATAACAACTATTGGTTTTAGTGAGGTAATAAACAATAGATAACAACTATTGGTTTTAGTGAGGTAATAAACAATAGATAACAACTATTGGTTTTAGTGAGGTAATAAACAATAGATAACAACTATTGGTTTTAGTGAGGTAATAAACAATAGATAACAACTATTGGTTTTAGTGAGGTAATAAACAATAGATAACAACTATTGGTTTTAGTGAGGTAATAAACAATAGATAACAACTATTGGTTTTAGTGAGGTAATAAACAATAGATAACAACTATTGGTTTTAGTGAGGTAATAAACAAATGGCGTCCTATTCCCTATTATAGGGCACTACTTTATACTATTGCCCCATGGGCCGTGGTCAAAAGTAATACACTATACAGTATAGTGAATAGGGTGTCATTTGGGACACAGATCCCAACTCTCGGCTCCATGTCGGTTTCATGACAATCACACGGTAGTTTGTTTGAATTCATTTCACCTCTAGTTAATGAAGGGAAACTTGTTATAAGAAATTCAGACATGACACAAAAGTTTTTCAAAAATTCCTAAAAATGACTATGTAATAGCTGGCCACCCAGTGAGGTCGTTCAAGATTGACTTAGAAACTGGACGTCTACCCATGTCCTGAGGACGTCGAGAAATGCCTTCAAAACCGGCCACTAGGGGCAACAGTGAGCACTATTACCATCAAGTAGACTTGGGTTTTTCTAGGGTGTTGTGGACTGGGGTGGCTATTACAATCAAGTGGGCTTGGGTTTTTCTAGGGTGTTGTGGACTGGGGTGGCAGATGGCCGTAATCCCATGACTCATGACTCTGGATTAGAAGGCTGCTTGTTTATCCCAGTTGTGAAGACTTCAAAATAAAATGACCCTTAACCATTCAGAATGAGTGCCTAAACTTAATGTTTGAACCCTATCCCAAAACTTAACCCTTAACCTAAACCATTCAGAATGATTGCCTAAACTTAATGTTTGAACCCTATCCCAAAACTTAACCCTTAACCTTAACCATTCAGAATGACATGCTGACCACACCGCTTGCGTCGCTTGCGCGAGCGTTGCAGAATATATTTACACACACATGTTATTCAATCATTGCACCCACACTGCTTGTGCGCGTCAATGAGCGTCTCCGTAGCAGGCGCTAAAATAGAACTTTATTCTATTTGGGACGCTTGATGCGCTGCAAGTCCCGCCTCTCCCATCTCCTCATTGGGTTTTAGGAGCATATACCCACGTGCCATCTCCTCATTGGTTTTTAGGAGCATATACCCACGTGGGTGATTGAAAGATGAACTGAGGTCCACACTCCAGTCCAGTTGGTAGTGGTAATGCACCTTAAAGTTGGTTGCCAACCTCCATATAAAGTCCACAGAAGAAGAAGACCGAAGGAGGAGAGATTACTAGAAACTCTAGGTTTACCCTTTTATCTGTGGATTAATTGTTGGAGTAGAGGACCTTGTGCATTTTAGATCAATTAACAACCCAATGATTATTAGGGATGGGTACCAAAACCCGGTATTAAACGGGCCCCGTGGCTAAATTATGAAAGACCGTAGTATGGATAAGCTCCGACGTTATCGATTCTGCTTTCGGTACTGGAGAAATTAAGAAAATACATGTCCTATTTATTATTGCTACATAAACGTTATCTTGTACATTTTCTCACCAACCGTTTCTAATTTGCAATAAAATGAAGACATTCGTCTATGATGCATTTTTTCTATTCCCAATCCAGAAGAGAGATCTCTCATGCTACAGCACACACACACACACACACACACGAAAGACCCTGCTCTTAATTAGTGACGATGGCGGAGAGAACAAAATGTTTAAAAGGGTGGTTACACTTCACCAGAGTCGATGCTGACGATGCTCATTGCCACAAGTGCATCATTACTTTTTCTCGTAAGGGCGGAAACACGAGCAATCTGTCCAAACATCTATGGAAAGTGCATCATGTACAGGCAGAGAAACAGTTTGACTGCCTAGCTCCTCGAGCATCTCTCATTGCCCGATCTACGTTAGGTATGTATGCTAGCAGTCTAGATCCCACACACTGAGTTAACTAGATTATGAAAACATGGGTTCCTGATCAAAAGGAACCATTAGCCAGCTGATTTTTTAGCTATGGGTGCGTTCAGAAATTCAATCACCCATTTAAAGATCTTGCAACTTTTTTGTTAAAGTTGCAGCTACAATGAACCAACCCACTCCTCCCTCTAATACCTCTGTTCCAAGCCAAGGACCAGCCCAAAGCTCCTTCACACTGGCAGCTAGTGGGAGGATGACTGAGGAGAGGGTGAATGAGTGCCACCTAGCCATGACCAAGTTCATAGTGAAAGGCCTACACCCCTTTGCAACAGTGGAGTCCAAGGGCTTTAGGTAACACTCTGTCAGTATATATTGAGTTGTATTAATGTTTAGATATAGTAGTATAAAAGGGTTGTATGTTAGTTCCATCATTCCACAATACACAACAACACAATAATTCAATAATGATAATTCAACACAAACTCTTTTTTTTAATGTAGGGAGATGAGCAAGGCAGTCAACCCCAAATAGTAATCACTGAGCTGTGATCACTGAGCTAAAGGACATGCCAAAGCTGGCCATCACATCAGACGGGTGGACCAGCCTCTGTCAGGACCACAATCTCACTGTTACAGTGCACTACACAAGCCAGGGCAGTGTAAAACAGAAAGTCCTCCCCACCAGGGCAGTGTAAAACAGAAGGTCCCCCACACCAGGGCAGTGTAAAACAGAAGGTCCTCCACACCAGGGCAGTGTAAAACAGAAGATCCTCTACACCAGGACAGTGTAAAACAGAAGGTCCTCCACACCAGGGCAGTGTAAAACAGAAGGTCTTCCACAGCAGGGCAGCATAAAACAGAAGGTCCTCCACACCAGGGCAGTGTAAAACAGAAGGTCCCCCACACCAGGGCAGTGTAAAACAGAAGGTCCTCCACACCAGGGCAGTGTAAAACAGAAGGTCCTCCACACCAGGGCAGTGTAAAACAGAAGGTCCTCCACACCAGGGCAGTGTAAAACAGAAGGTCCCACACACCAGGACAGTGTAAAACAGAAGGTCCTCCACACCAGGACAGTGTACAAATCACAATCTGGCGAAGTAGTGGCAGAGGAGATCTCAGACATTCTGGAAGAGTTTTAGATACAGCCGAGCAAGATTGTAGCTGTGACTGTTGATAATGCTGGCAATATGGATGTTGCCATCAAGAGGCTACACATCCTAAAAATAGGATGATTGCACACACATTGAATCTGGCAGCACAGAAAATCTACCAAATAACTTCCATTGATAAATGGGCAGCCCCAATCAGAGCAGTGGTCATGTGGTTCAAGAGATCCTCGATGTCCAGCCCCAATCAGAGCTGGTCATGTGGTTCAAGAGATCCTCGATGTCCAGCCCCAATCAGAGCAGTGGTTGTGTGGTTCAAGAGATCCTCGATGTCCAGCCCCAATCAGAGTTGGTCATGTGGTTCAAGAGATCCTCGATGTCCAGCCCCAATCAGAGCTGGTCATGTGGTTCAAGAGATCCTCGATGTCCAGCCCCAATCAGAGTTGGTCATGTGGTTCAAGAGATCCTCGATGTTCAGCCCCAATCAGAGTTGGTCATGTGGTTCAAGAGATCCTCGATGTCCAAAACAGGCTTGAAGGAAAAGCAGCAGCTCCTTGGTGAGAAGCCAGTTCAATCTATTAAAGTGTTATTTAGAAATTCCCACATTTAACAATTTAATTCAATATTCAAGTGTGCAGTAATTAAATGTTGTTTTTTGTTGTTTCAGGCCTTCCGCAACACTCACTCATCCTTGATTTCAAGACCAGATGGAACTTGCTCTGACCAAGGCCAACCTGGACCGTCTGAAGGACGAGGACTTCCATAAAGCTGAGGAGTTTGTCCAGCTCATGAGAATCCTCCATACATCCACACTGTGTGTGTCATGTGAAAAGAATGCCCCCTGTGGACAGATCATATCCAACTGTTGGATATCCATCATATCCATCCATGTGGAAACCATCAAAGAGAAGGTGTGGGAGAACCTCTCCAAGCGCTATCAGGATGAGGACATTCAAGCCTTCCTGCATGAGGCCGCAGCAATGGACTCCAAATATAAAGGGAGGCCGTTGAGTGACGCCATCTGGGACAGGCTGAGGAAGGCAGCTGTTGAGGCTGATGTGACAGGAGCAACACCAGGGCTGTCAGAGGAGCCGGAGCAGACAGACACAGAGCACCAGCAACAGGAGGAAGAGTCTGAAGGAGAAGGAGAGGAAATGGAGGAGACAGTCCCTCCATTGTACAAAACAAGGAATGCCTTGGTGGAGCTGTTCTCAGAGGAGGACAGGGATTGACGATCCAACAGGACACCTCGTCCCTCAGCGAGCGTGTTGGCCTAGAGGTCGAGCTCTACAAAGGCCTGCCTCCCATCCCCATGGCTGAAGATCCTGTGATGTGGTGGTGGGAGAAGAGAGCTACTCTGCCCCTCCTCACAAACTACCTCTGTGCTCAAGCCTCCTCCACCCCTAGCGAGAGGGTATTTTCGACTGCAGGAAACACAATAAGCCAGGAGAGGTCCCGACTTCTGCCAGAGAAGGAAAATATGTTGATCTTTCTCCAGAAGAAGTGTTAAGAACTGTTAGTCCTGTTGCAGCCTACCTGCAGGCGCCACCCTACCTGCAGGCCCCACCCTACCTGCAGGCCCCACCCTACCTGCAGGCCCCACCCTACCTGCAGGCCCCACCCTACCTGCAGGCCCCACCCTACCTGCAGGCGCCACCCTACCTGCAGACCCCACCCTACCTGCAGGCCCCACCCTACCTGCAGGCCCCACCCTACCTGCAGGCCCACCCTACCTGCAGACCCCACCCTACCTGCAGGCCCCACCCTACCTGCAGGCCCCACCCTACCTGCAGGCCCCACCCTACCTGCAGACCCCACCCTACCTGCAGGCCCCACCCTACCTGCAGGCCCCACCCTACCTGCAGGCCCCACCCTACCTGCAGGCGCCACCCTACCTGCAGACCCCACCCTACCTGCAGGCGCCACCCTACCTGCAGACCCCACCCTACCTGCAGGCCCCACCCTACCTGCAGGCCCCTCCCTACCTGCAGGCCCCACCCTACCTGCAGGCCCCACCCTACCTGCAGACCCCACCCTACCTGCAGGCCCCTCCCTACCTGCAGGCCCCACCCTACCTGCAGGCCCCACCCTACCTGCAGACCCCACCCTACCTGCAGGCCCCACCCTACCTGCAGGCCCCACCCTACCTGCAGGCCCCACCCTACCTGCAGGCGCCACCCTACCTGCAGGCCCCACCCTACCTGCAGGCCCACCCTCCCTGCAGGCCCCACACGTGTTGTTCTATACCTCTGTCTTTTCTTTTGCAGGAAAATATTGTTTATTTCATTTGTTTTACATTTCCATCATCACAACATTAGAGTCTATAATAGTGATTTGTTCAAAACATTGCTGTTTCTTTTGCTGTAAATAATTGTTTATTATATTTATTTTACATTTCAGAAAATAAAGCAATGTTAATTCTGTTCTTAATTTGTTTCTGGGTTTTTTCGTAAAATATAACAAAAAGAACCGATAAGAATTACCGTTAAAGTACCGGATCGATAAGCAGTATCGGTAAGAGTAGTAATACCGTTAAAATCTTAACGATACCGATCCCTAATGATTACATACCAGGACAAATTCACTAGCAACAGCAAGCTAGCTAGCTAAATTACCATAAATGTTTAATGTTTTTCGACCTGTCCCCAAATTAATATAGTTGGTTCAGAGTTCGTTTTTATATTTCAAATAGCATGTCCTGATCGTATCTGGTGTGGGTGGACAAAATCAACATGCGTGCGATGGCTCGAGCACACGAGCGGTCTGGTCAGCATGTTAGTGTCTAAACTTAATGTTTGAACCCTATCCAAAACCTTAACCCTTACCTTAACCATTCCGAATGAGTGTTTAAACTTAACCCTTAACTTCGAAAGTTGACATTTGTAGAAATGGAATGATACAGAGCAGCAGGAAAAACACTTCGGAATTTGACACGTTTGGAGAACGTGGCTGAACGTCTCATTCTGCAGTGAGACTATGAGAGCTTGTTGGGACACCTGGCATTGCTTTGGAAAAGCCACAGACACAATGCAAGATGAGTAGCTCATTAATAAGGTAAAACACTTTGGAGAGGGATTTAAAATGGCGGTCCAATTTAAATTGTTGTTTGTTATGAAATAGCCTTAAGCTTTCTGAATTTCATTACCATCATTAGAAAAATGCTTCAGTTGACCGTCATTTGGTGTTCCCCCATCAATTAAAACAATGACAGTATCGGTAGGGACTTTAACAAAAACACAATCACATTTTCTTGGGGTACTGTATTACATTTCTTCACTTTTCTAATAAAGTGACCTCTTTTTTAACATTCTGTTAAATTCACAATAAAGCACACAATATCAATCTCTACTGGACAATCTGAAATCGTTCTAGCTGCTTCAGTAGAGTAGTTTCTAAGTCACTTCTGGATTGATTCATATGTTTATGTTCATACATAAATATGATTTGGTTTGAGTCTTAAACCGCTATGACGTTTGAGATCTGTAGTGGTCACTATGTGTCTGCGCGTGTGCATGAGCGTGTGTGTGTGTGCGTGAGCGTACGTGTCCGTGTGTGTTGCCTGCCCAGTCTGTGGATTATCCATCTCAGAGTATAGTTAGCACCACTCTCTCTCTTCCTGTACTCTGTCACACACAGTCTTAATATCAAATCCTTCACCCTTTTTAATCTCTACTGGGGCCAAGGGCACTATAGTCTGCAGTCACTGGATCACTGGGTCAGAATCTGGGGTCCTGACTCACTATAGTCTGCAGTTCCTGGATCACTGGGTCAGAGTCTGGGGCCCTGACTCACTATAGGCTGCAATCACTGGATCACTGAATCACTGGGTCAGAGTCTGGGGCCCTGACTCACTATAGTCTGCAGTCACTGGATCACTGGGTCAGAGTCTAGAGCCCTGACTCACTATAGTCTGCAGTCACTGGATCACTGAGTCAGAGTCTGGGGTCCTGACTCGCTATAGGCTGCAGTCACTGGATCACTGGGTCAGAGTCTGGGGCTCTACTCCATAGAGACAATGTTTCACTAAACGTACTGCATTCACTGCACAGTCAGGGACACTGCAAAGGGTCACTCGACTCTTATTGCAGTGCCATTTCAGATCACACTGTATGTTATGCCCAGTGACACTGCACAAGTTGGCGGCACCCTCAATGACAACAACAAACCTTTTACACCAAGGTTGTAGTGCTTACTCTGCTTGCTTATGGCGATACAATGCACCAGACAATGGCATGCTATAGTTCTCTGACGTTCATGACAGCTGGTACTGTAGGTCCTCTTCTGAGACCAGTGTCTCAGCAGATGTTGTCCATGTATGTTTTTTATTACTACCACTGGGAATTCTAAGGCTCTGAGCTCACTTCTTACTGAGACTGAATGCGCCCATGCCGTGATCTCCGGGACAGAATCTGTGGCAGCCCAGGAGGATAGAAAATGCCTTGCGGAAATCTGGGTTGAAGGCGTATATGACGGGGTTGATGGAAGAGTTGGCCCACCCGAACCACACAAACACATCAAACGTAGTGGGACTGATACAGGTGAAGGAGGCCGCGCCACCGGGGGGTGACAGCTCACAGAATGGCACCATGCAGTTCAGGATGAAGAAGGGCAGCCAGCAGCACACGAACACGCCCACGATCAGAGTCAGCGTCTTCAGGACCTTTGTCTCCCGTTTGAACGTCATCTTGAACGAGCTCTCCGATTCGGAGATGCTGGATTCTCCGCCGCCTTCTCCCATGCTGTTGTGTCGGTTCTTGGCGCTCTCTGCGGCTCGTTCTAGGGTGGCGATGCATCTGATCTGACGGTGGGCGATGCGGTAGATCTGGGTGTAGGTGACCACCATGATGATCACTGGGATATAGAAGCTGATCAGAGAGGTAGAGATGGCGTAGGTCCGGTTCAGGCTGAAGTGACAGTTGTCAAAGTCCCGGGGGGCCTGATGTGTGTTGATATCCCCAACAGGGTTAGAGGTTGTGGATGTAGTGATGGAGGTAGAGGAAAAGGTCTGGGCTTTGTGCCAGTTGAGCTGGACGGGGATGAAGGAGATGAGGACGGAGAGCGTCCAGGCCACGCTGATCATCACAAACGCCACTTTAGGAGTCATGTTCCTCTCATAGCGGAACGGGCTGGATATTGCCCAGTAACGGTCCACGCTGATCACACACAGGTTCAAGATGGATGCCGTGGAGCACATGATGTCGAACGCCACCCAAGTATCGCAGAACGAGCCAAACGGCCAGAACCCTGCAACCTCCGTCACGGCCTTCCACGGCATCACCAGTACAGCGACCAGAAGGTCGGAGACGGCCAACGAGATCACAAAGAAGTTGGTGACTTTGGAACGCAGGTGACGGCATTTGGTGACGGCGGCACATACAAGGATGTTGCCGAGCAACGTGGAGAGGATGAGCAGCGAGAGGAAACAGCCAGTCAGGACGCGGGTTGAGGAGTCATCCAATAAGTCGCTGTCTGTGATGACCGTGGTGTCATTCGTCAGATCCATCGTCGGTGGGAGGGAGAGGTGGTGGGGAGGGACAATTTGTGTGTGTGGGGGGGGTGGAGGCGGGGCAGAGAGGGGTCAATCAGCTCATAGTGTAGAGAAGAGCCTGGTCAGAAGGAAAGCCCTCTAGGGGTTTCTCCCTTTCATCCAAACAAACATCTCTGATAACAGTTTGTTTGTTTGTGTCTCGTGATAATAAAAAACAACAAGGTAAAAGACATTCTAGGCAGCCTCTCTCTGGGGTTGGCATTGTTCCAGACTTTGTATCAGTTCTGACATCCTTCGTCCTGGACAGGTGGATGGTTGCACATATTCCCACAGGGGATAGTAGAGGTTTTAGATCTCCTATTGCAGCCTCTGTACAGGGTGAGAGGAGTCCTTCTGTCTTCTGTATCCCATGTGACCTGTGGACAGACAGACAGGTAGATGGGTCACAGGCCGACCGAGGTGACTGTCCCTACCATCAGCACTGGTCACAGGCCGACCGAGGTGACTCTCCCTACCATCAGCACTGGTCTCAGACAGACCGAGGCGACTCTCCCTACAATCAGCACTGGTCTCAGACAGACCAAGGTGTCTCTCCCTACCATCAGCACTGGTGTCAGACAGACCAAGGTTTCTCTCCTTACCATCAGCACTGGTCTCATGCTGACCGAGGTGACTCTCCCTACCATCAGCACTGGTCTCAAGCTGACCGAGGTGACTCTCCCTACCATCAGCACTGGTCTCAAGCTGACAGACAGACGGTGACTCTCCCTACCATCAGCACTGGTCACAGGCCGACCGAGGCGACTCTCCCTACCATCTGCACTGGTCTCAGGCCGACCGAGGCGACTCTCCCTACCATCTGCACTGGTGTCAGGCCGACCGAGGCGACTCTCCCTACCATCAGCACTGGTCACAGGCCGACCGAGGCGACTCTCCCTACCATCAGCACTGGACACAGGCCGACCGAGGTGACTCTCCCTACCATCAGCACTGGTCACAGGCCGACCGAGGCGACTCTCCCTACCATCAGCACTGGTCTCAGACAGACCGAGGCGACTCTCCCTACAATCAGCACTGGTCTCAGACAGACCAAGGTGTCTCTCCCTACCATCAGCACTGGTGTCAGACAGACCAAGGTTTCTCTCCTTACCATCAGCACTGGTCTCATGCTGACCGAGGTGACTCTCCCTACCATCAGCACTGGTCTCAAGCTGACCGAGGTGACTCTCCCTACCATCAGCACTGGTCTCAAGCTGACAGACAGACGGTGACTCTCCCTACCATCAGCACTGGTCACAGGCCGACCGAGGCGACTCTCCCTACCATCTGCACTGGTCTCAGGCCGACCGAGGCGACTCTCCCTACCATCTGCACTGGTGTCAGGCCGACCGAGGCGACTCTCCCTACCATCAGCACTGGTCACAGGCCGACCGAGGCGACTCTCCCTACCATCAGCACTGGTCACAGGCCGACCGAGGCGACTCTCCCTACCATCAGCACTGGACACAGGCCGACCGAGGCGACTCTCCCTACCATCAGCACTGGACACAGGCCGACCGAGGTGACTCTCCCTACCATCAGCACTGGTCACAGGCCGACCGAGGCGACTCTCCCTACCATCAGCACTGGACACAGGCCGACCGAGGCGACTCTCCCTACCATCAGCACTGGAGAGGAAAAGAGGAGACAACGTAGCCTCATCAGCGTCAAATCATGAACAGTGTGAGCATACACATAGTGGTTCTCAAAATAGAACCAGATTGTCTATTTTTCCTTAATAGTTAGTCTGTTTAATAGTTACAGTATTTTGAATAACAATCATGTTGTGTTACTTGTGTTACTCTGCCTCTTTTAAATGCATTTCCAGGGTTCCCTGATAGAGGTTAAATTGCTTCTCATGGTGTTTTCACGTGCATTTCCAGGGTTCCCTGATAGAGGTTAAATTGCTTCTCATGGTGTTTTCACGTGCATTTCCAGGGTTCCCTGATAGAGGTTAAATTGCTTCTCATGGTGTTTTCAAATGCATTTCCAGGGTTCCCTGATAGAGGTTAAATTGCTTCTCATGGTGTTTTCAAATGCATTTCCAGGGTTCCCTGATAGAGGTTAAATTGCTTCTCATGGTGTTTTCAAATGCATTTCCAGGGTTCCCTGATAGAGGTTAAATTGCTTCTCATGGTGTTTTCACATGCATTTCCAGGGTTCCCTGATAGAGGGAATTAGCATCTGTGGTGTTTTCACATGCTTTAACACCATAGAATGTACAGGCATCAGATTTCTTTGACTAGACAATTAAGTCATATTCTCTTCTATTAAATTCTACTGTATTCTAGTCTGTAGAATCATTTTCAATTTGATTCAATTCTATTCTAGTTTCCCAGGGTATGTTTTTACATACCTAGCTAGGATGCTTTGTGAAAATGAATGTGGGTTACAACTAGATCAATTATCTAACATCCAGCCAGCTCCAAATAAGCAGTTACTCACCAATTTACTCAGGACAAGGCAACCTCGAGATTTCCAAGAGCAGCATCGCTTCTCCAAAAGTACATTCCTTTGGGAAAATGTATAATGAATCAATTTTAATGAGAACTTGTTTGTGTGGGATTGAGTTATGTTTCCTCTCTGTAAAGCTGGGGGAAGTAACCTATGCTACAGCGCGATCCATGTCAAAGGAAGAAGAAAACAAAAAAGGGTAATTATAGACGACCTCCGACCTAGGTCTTGACTTCAGACCATCAGATAAATAACGACGGTTGAAGGGGCATAATGATCATTTGATTTGACAGTTGATTAGGCCTAACCTCCATGACCCATTTGTGATGTTGTGCCCAAAAATCACTTCCGTTTGCGCAGCGCTGCCCTCAACGGAGTCCGGTCTATCCGCTCTCCCTCAGAGTCCCGTCTACTCTCTCTCCCCGTCTCCGCAACACTAAAGGCACCAAGAGGTTTCTCACCAGTGCTGTGACGTCACAATGACCATTACAAGATGACGCCACATGAGACGATTGTCATTTGGTTAATCCCCCCTGCATGCGCATTTAATTCTGTTATTGGAATCCGGTCCGGTCTGGAAAATGTGAGCAAATCCGGTAATCTCTACTCAATCTTCACCTGTTTTTATTTATATAAAAATGTGAATTAGGCACTCTTCCAGAAAATTTTACAAACCTCATTGATGAGTATCCTCCTACTTATGTTTCTTCTTCAATAAGTGTTACTGAATAATAAAGATGTATTCAACCTTTTAGAAAATGAGTATTCAGTGTTATTTAGGGAGATAACTCAGATTATTTACAGATGCACTAGGACAGATGCAGATCACTGAGGCAACCTAATGGAGAGAGAGAAAAATACTGAGGGATGGATGAAGGGATGTCTATAAATCCATCTATCTGTGAAGGATTTGACCTGTGGGTAGATGAGGACAGTCAATCAATCAGCATAATTAGTGAATGATGACCTGTGAAAGATAATTTAATAATGTCTAGTCAGCACATTAGCATACTGTCACGATTCCCACCGAAGGTGGCGCCCCCTCCTGCTCGGGTGGCGCTTGGCGGTCGTCGTCACCGGCCTATTAGCTGCCACTGATTCCATTTTTGTTTTTCCCCTGTTTGTGATTGTGTGCACCTGTTCTGAGTGGGGGTGATTAGCGGGGCTATTTATATTAGCTGGTCCGCCTTTCCTTTGTGCGGGATTGCGTTTATCTGTTGTATGCTTGTGTACACGGCGGTTGTGTTTTTGCGCTAGTGTGTTGGTTTTGCGCCGACTGTGTTTTCCCCCCTGTGTTTGGGGCACTTTGTTTTGTGTGCGCTCTCATCACTGTTTGGGGTGGCTTGTGTTTTTTGCCATTTGGTCTATTAAAAGCCACTACCCTGTATTCGCTGCTTCCTGCGTTTGATTCCTCACCCACGACGCCCGAGCATTACAGAATCACGCACCTCGACTATGGAGTCAGCAGGAGCAGCGGCCAACCCCCTTCCCTCGATGGAGGAACGCGTGCTCCACCACACTACTGTCCTCCACCGAATCGGATCCGCGATGGATCAGATGATGGAGAGGATGGACCGATGGGAGAGCAGTGGTCTCCTCTCTCCACCTCCAGCTCCTCCGACACAGCCACCTCCGCCTCCCACTGCGTCTGGCTCTGGCGCGCTTCGTCTGGCGCTCCCGAGGGAGTATGCTCCAGCTCGAGCTGTACCTGGCCACCGTTAGACCTGCTCCCTCGGGAGAGGAGAGCGTGAGTGCCCTCGTTTCCTGCCTGACGGGCCGAGCTCTGGAGTGGGCACATGCTGTCTGGAATGGTCCAGACTCGGCGAGGGACCACTACCCAGAGTTCACCCGCCGCTTTCGGGCCGTGTTCGACCACCCTCCGGAAGGAAGAGCGGCGGGTGAGCGGCTGTTCCACTTCAGGCAGGAGACGAGGGGCGCGCAGGACTTCGCGCTGGAGTTCAGGACCTTGGCTGCTGGGGCAGGGTGGAACAACAGGGCCCTTATAGACCATTACCGGTGCAGTCTCTGGGCGGACGTCCGCAGGGAGCTAGCCTGTCGAGACACCGCTCTGTCCCTGGATGAGCTTATCGATATGTCCATCCGTCTGGACAATCTGCTGGCTGCCCGCGGGCGTTCGGAAAGGGTACTGTCCGTTCCACCCCCGTGCACCCCAGCCCCTACTCCGATAGAGGTGGGGGGGGGCTGTGCCAAGGGGCACCGGAGCAGGTGGCTCCTCCTGCACCAGCTGTGGTCGGAGAGGACACACGGCCGACCGGTGCTGGAGGAGCCAGTCTGGGAGTCGAGAGGGCAGGCAGAACACTTCTCGGTCACCCCAGGTGAGTCAGCACCAGATTCACCCAGATCCCCCTGTTGGTCACGTGTTCTTAACTATTTCGTTTTCACATTTTTTTCCCTCTTCCCAGCATAGGGCGCTAGTCGATTCAGGCGCAGCTGGGAACTTTATGGATCGCGGACTTGCCATTAAGCTGGGCATTCCGCGAGTGCCGATAGATTCTCCCTTCCCCGTGCACTCCCTAGATAGCCGACCATTAGGGTCAGGGCTAGTCAGGGAGTCTACGGTTCCACTGGACATGGTGACGCAGGGGAATCATAAGGAACGGATTCTTTTTTCCTTATTGATTCGCCTGCGTTTCCGGTGGTGCTGGGGGTCCCCTGGCTAGCTGATCACAATCCCCGGATTTCGTGGAAACAGGGGGTTCTCCAGGGGTGGTCAGAGGAGTGTTCAGGGAAGTGTCTAGGAGTTTCCATAGGTGCCACATCGGTGGAGAGTCCAGACCAGGTGTCCACCGTGCGCATTCCCCCTGAATACGCCGATTTGGCGATTGCTTTCTGTAAAAAGAGGGCGACCAAATTACCACCTCATCAACAGGGGGGTTGTGCGATAGATCTCCAGGTTAACGCTGCGCTTCCCAAGAGTCACGTGTACCCCTTGTCACAGGAGGAGACGGTGGCTATGGAGACATATGTCACGGAATCTCTGGGACAGGGGTACATTCGGCTCTCCATCTCACCCGCCTCCTCGAGTTTCTTTTTTGTGAAGAAAAAGGAGGGAGGTCTGCGTCCATGCATTGATTACAGAGGTCTAAATGCGATCACGGTGGGGTTTAGTTACCCGCTACCTCTCATCGCTACGGCGGTGGAATCATTTCACGGAGCAAAGTTCTTCACAAAACTGGATCTCAGGAGCGCGTATAACCTGGTCCATATCAAGGAGGGAGACGAGTGGAAAACCGCATTTAGCACCACATCGGGCCATTATGTGTACCTCGTCATGCTGTATGGGTTGAAGAATGCTCCAGCTGTCTTTCAATCCTTTGTAGACGAGATTCTCAGGGACCTGCACGGGCAGGGCGTGATTGTCTATATCGATGATATTCTGATATATTCCGCCACCCGCTCCACGCATGTGTCCCTGGTGCGCAAGGTGCTTGGTAGACTGCTGGAGCATGACCTATACGTTAAGACTGAGAAATGTGTGTATTCCAAATGAGCCGTTTCCTTCCTGGGTTATCGCATTTCCACCACGGGGGTGGTGATGGAATGCGACCGCGTTAAGGCCGTGCGTAATTGGCCGACTCCAACCACGGTGAAGGAAGTGCAGCGGTTCTTAGGCTTTGCCAATTACTACCGGAGGTTTATCCGGGGTTTTGGTCAGGTAGCGGCTCCCATTACCTCATTGCTGAAGGGGGGGCCGGTGCGTTTGCACTGGTCGACGGAGGCGGACGGAGCCTTCAAGAAGTTGAAGGCGCTGTTCACCGAAGCACCCGTGTTGGCGCATCCGGACCCGTCTCTAGCATTCATAGTAGAGGTGGACGCATCCGAGGCTGGGGTGGGTGCCGTGCTATCACAGCGCTCGGGTGCGCCATTGAAACTCTGCCCCTGCGCTTTCTTTTCGAAGAAGCTCAGTTCGGCGGAGCGTAACTATGATGTGGGGGACAGGGAGTTGCTAGCGGTGGTAAAAGCCTTGAGGGTGTGGTGACACTGGCTTGAGGGGGCTAAGCACCCCTTTCTCATCTGGACCGACCATCGAAATCTGGAGTACATCCGGGCAGCTAGGAGACTGAATCCGCGTCAGGCAAGGTGGGCCATGTTCTTCGCCCGGTTTAGGTTTACGATCTCCTATAGACCAGGCTCCCTGAACACGAGGGCCGACGCGCTGTCCCGTCTTTATGACACGGAGGACCGGCCCATCGATCCAACTCCCATCATTCCAGCGTCTAGGCTGGTGGCACCTGTGGTATGGGAGGTGGACGCGGACATCGAGCGGGCATTAGTATTGGAACCTGCGTCTGCACGGTGTCCCGTGGGTTGCAAGTACGTACCGGTCGGTGTTCGTGATCTTTTGATTTGGAGGGCGCACACGCTACCCACTTCGGGCCATCCTGGTGTGGCGAGGACAGTGCGGAGTCTCAGGGGGAAGTACTGGTGGACGACCTTAGCTAAGGACGTGAGGTTCTATGTCTCTTCCTGTTTGGTGTGCGCCCAGAGTAAGGCTCCTAGGCATCTCCCTAGAGGGAAGTTACAGCCCCTCCCCGTTCCACAACGGCCATGGTCGCACCTGTCAGTAGACTTCCTGACAGATCTCCCCCCGTCTCAGGGGAGCACTACGATCCTGGTGGTTGTGGATCGGTTTTCAAAGTCCTGCCGTCTCCTCCTGTTGCCCGGTCTCCCTACGGCCCTGCAGACTGCGGAGGCCCTATTTACCCACGTCTTCCGGCACTACGGGGTGCTGGAGGACATTGTCTCTGATTGAGGTTCCCAGTTCACATCCAGGGTCTGGAAAGCGTTTATGGAGCAGCTGGGGGTCTCGGTCAGTTTGACCTCCGGTTATCACCCCGAGAGTAATGGGCAGGCGGAGAGGGTGAACCAGGAGGTGGGAAGGTTTCTGAGGTCGTATTGCCAGGACCGGCCAGGGGAGTGGGCGAGGTACATTCCTTGAGCGGAGTTAGCCCAGAACTCACTTCGTCACTCCTCTACTAACTTATCACCCTTTCAGTGTGTTTTGGGTTACCAGCCGGTCCTGGCACCATGGCACCAGAGCCAGACCGAGGCTCCTGCGGTGGAGGACTGGGTACAGCGCTCCAAAGAGACCTGGAGAGCCGTCCAGGAATCCCTGAAGGAGGCCAGTGGACGGCAGAAGAGGAGTGCTGACCGCCACCGCAGTGAGGCCCCGTGTTCGTACCGGGGGACAGAGTCTGGCTCTCGACCCGGAACCTGCCTCTCCGCGTGCCCTGCCGGAAGCTGGGGCCGCAGTGTGTGGGGCCCTTTAAAGTCCTGAGGAGGATAAACGAGGTGTGTTATCGGTTACAACTCCCTTCCTATTACCGTATTAACCCCTCGTTTCATGTGTCTCTCCTCAGGCCGGTGGTAGCTGGTCCCCTGCAGGAGGGTGAGGTGCCGGAGGTCCCGCCGCCCCCTCTGGACATCGGGGGGTCCCCGGCGTACAGCATACGGGCCATTCTGGACTCGAGACGCTGGGTGAGGGGCCTGCAGTACCTCGTTGACTGGGAGGGGTACGGTCCGGAGGAGAGGTGCTGGGTGCCGGCGGAGGACGTCTTGGACCCATCCATGTTGAGGGATTTCCATCACCTCCGTCCGGATCGCCCTGCGCCTCGCCCTCCGGGTGGTCCTCGAGGCTGGTGTCGGCGCGCGGCTCCAGGAGGGGGGTACTGTCACGATTCCCACCGACGATGGCGCCCCCTCCTGCTCGGGTGGCGCTCGGCGGTCGTCGTCACCGGCCTATTAGCTGCCACTGATTCCATTTTTGTTTTTCCCCTGTTTGTGATTGTGTGCACCTGTTCTGAGTGGGGGTGATTAGCGGGGCTATTTATATTAGCTGGTCCGCCTTTCCTTTGTGCGGGATTGCGTTTATCTGTTGTATGCTTGTGTACACGCTGGTTGTGTTTTTGCGCTAGTGCGTTGGTTTTGCACCGACTGTGTTTTTCCCCCTGTGTTTGGGGCACTTTGTTTTGTGTGCGCTCTCATCACTGTTTGGGGTGGCTTGTGTTTTTTGCCATTTGGCCTATTAAAAGCCACTACCCTGTATTCGCTGCTTCCTGCGTTTGATTCCTCACCCACGACGCCCGAGCATTACACCTACACATCAAGCTCGCGAGTACGTCCCGCACTATGTAGGGAATAGGGTGCCATTTGGGATACATGCCCAGTTTCTCTCGATCAGAATAAAGTGCTTTTCTTGTGCAACCCAAAGGCACCTCGGTTTTAGCCCCTGCTACTGCGGTTCATCAACTAATCAATTGTCTGCTTCTCAAAAAAATTCAATAATTTGACAATATCTGTCATAGGCCCAGTTGTGTCTGTCTGTCAACTAGAACAGGCACCTAAAACAGGCTGCTAAAACAGGAACATACTGCTCTTTGATGAAAAGTATGTGGTACATTTTCACAATTCTTTGTACAACACTCAAAACAGATCATTAAAAAGGCAAAGTACATTTTCAATTGGCTAAGAACAACACACAAAATCATACAGTCACTTTTTCACCAAACTTAATCAGTGTTTAATCTAGAAATACATTTCACATTGAAATACATGTTCATATAAAGTAATTGCCTTTCACAATGCAACGCTCACATTACTTTTTATATTATCTTCTTCTTTGTAATTTTTTTTAAATTGCTCTTATTAATTGATGATCACGTAAATGTTTGGTTAACCTATAGATTTGACATTTAAACTGGTTTGCCTACTACATTTGAGAACTGCATAAAGAAAATGTATGTCTGTAAAGTAGAAACAAACAAACAAATTCTTATTTTCAATGACGGCCTAGGAACAGTGGGTTAACTGCCTTGTTCAGGGGCAGAACGACAGATATTTGGAAGTTATTGATTTCATTAACCTTATTTCTAAGGCTACATATATTAATATGGGCTATTTTCACCCCTTTCCTGGGTAGCTTATCAGAGATAGACATAATATGGAAAAGACATAATGTGGAAGAGCAAACAAAGCAAGAGAAAAAAATATACATTCAGCAGTCTATTAATCAATTGGTGTGTGTGTGTGTGTGTGTGTGTGTGTGTGTGTGTGTGTGTGTGTGTGTGCTGCAGGCTTCTGCGAGGGAGGGTGGAAAATGAGCCTGTCATAGTGGATGTAAGCAATGTCCCCACGCGCTCTGGCAGCTTTCATAGCTGGGATAAGCTCTTTGCTCTTCTGGCGCACAGCTTCAGGATAGTCCTTGTTGAGGAAGATATACGTTCCTCTCAAGTTCTTGGCTCTTTCCAGAACAGCTACCTTGTTCTTGAACCTCAGGAACTTGACCGCTATCGGCCTGGACCTGTCACCTGGACCAGTGGTGGATTTTCCAGTCCTGTAGGCGCGCTCCATCTCAATCTTCCGGTTGTCCATCTTCTATTTCTCAGAGCTCATTTCCCTCACTTTGTCCTCAGACTCCGTCCAGGTCTCATGTGGATATACTGCAATTCCGTCCACGACCATGTTATGTGGAAAGTTTGTGGAAATGTGAAATGAATGTAGGAGAATATAACACATTAGATCTGGTAAAAGATAATAAAAAGAAAAAAACATGCATTTTGTTTGTACCATCATCTTTGAAATGCAAGAGAAAGGCCATAATGTATTATTCCAGACCAGGTGCAATTTAGATGTGGCCCATTCCACACACACACACATTTTGACCATGAAAGTTCTCATTCTAAGGTAACGGAAAGTAATTTAGTCTACTCAATTTGTTCAACGCCCATACCATTCATTACCAGATTCAGCTGAGGTCTAGAACTTAGGGAATGATTTGTACCAAATACAATGCTCTTAGTTTTAGAGATGTTCAGGACCAGTTTATACTGGCCACCCATTTCAAAACAGACTGTAACTTTTTGTTAACCTCTATGGGCTAGGTGGAACGCTTGTGTCCCACCTACTCAACAGCCAGTGTAATCCCGTGGCGCGATATTCAAATACCTTAGAAATGCTATTACTTCAATTTCTCAAACATATGACTATTTTACAGCATTTTAAAGACAAGACTCTCGTTAATCTAACCACACTGTCCGATTTCAAAAAGACTTTACAACGAAAGCAAAACATTAGATTATGTCAGCAGAGTACCCAGTCAGAAATAATCAGACACCCATTTTTCAAGCTAGCATATAATGTCACATAAACCCAAACCACAGCTAAATGCAGCACTAACCTTTGATGATCTTCATCAGATGACAATCAAAAACCAGCTTTTTACATTAGCATGTGACTAGCATGTGACTAGCATTCCCACCGAACACTTCCGGTGAATTTACTAAATTACTCACGATAAACGTTCACAAAAAACATAACAATTATTTTAAGAATTATAGATACAGAACTCCTTTATGCACTCGCTATGTCCGATTTTAAAATAGCTTTTCGGTGAAAGCACATTTTGCAATATTCTGAGTAGATAGCCCGGCCATCACAGGCTAGCTATTTTGACACCCACCAAGTGTGGTACTCACCAAACTCCGATTTACTATTAGAAAAGTTTGATTACCTTTGCTGTCTTCGTCAGAATTCACTCCCAGGACTTCTACTTCAATAACAAATGTTGGTTTGGTTCCAAATAATCCATAGTTATATCCAAATAGCGGCGTTTTGTTCGTGCGTTCAAGACACGATCCGATGGGTAAAGAAGGGTGACGCGCCCGACGTGTTTCGTGACAAAAAAATTCAAAATATTCCATTACCGTACTTCGAAGCATGTCAACCGCTGTTTAAAATAAATTGTTATGCTATTTTTCTCGTAAAAAAACGATAATATTCCGACCGGGAGTCGTTGTTTTCATTCAAAGAGAGAGAAAGTAAACATGGTGTCGGCTCGTGCACGCGCCTCCAGTCTCATTGTTCTCTGATCGACCACTTACAAATGCGCTAATGTTTTTCAGCCATGGCCTGCAAAGCCACCATTCATCGTTCTGGCGCCTTCTGAGAGCCTATGGGAGCGTTAGAAAATGTCACGTTATGCCAGAGATCCCCTGTTTTGGTTAGAGATGATCAAAAAGGCCATGAAATGGTCAGAGAGAGCGCTTCCTGTTAGGAATCTTCTCAGGTTTTGGCCTGCCAAATGGGTTCTGTTATACTCACAGACACCATTCAAACAGTTTTAGAAACTTTAGGGTGTTTTCTATCCAAATCAAACAATTATATGCATATTCTAGTTACTGGGCAGGAGTAGTAACCAGATGAAATCTGGTACGTTTTTTATCAGGCTGTGCAAATACTGCCCCCTATCCCAGACAGGTTATTAACCTCTCTAGGGTAGGTGGCACCAAATCGTCCCACCTACGTAACAGCCAGTGGAATCCCGTGGCGCGATATTCAAATACCTTAGAAATGCTATTACTTCAATTTCTCAAACATATGACTATTTTACAGCATTTTAAAGACAAGACTCTCGTTAATCTAACCACATTGTCCGATTTCAAAAAGGCTTTACAACGAAAGCAAAACATTAGATTATGTCAGCAGAGTACCCAGTCAGAAATAATCAGACACCCATTTTTCAAGCTAGCATATAATGTCACAAAAACCCAGAAGACAGCTAAATGCAGCACTAACCTTTGATGATCTTCATCAGATGACACACCTAGGACATTATGTTATACAATACATGCATGTTTTGTTCAATCAAGTTCATATTTATATCAAAAACCAGCTTTTTACATTAGCATGTGACGTTCAGAACTAGCATACCCCCCGCAAACTTCCGGCGAATTTACTAATAATTTACTAAATTACTCACGATAAACGTTCACAAAAAGCATAACAATTATTTTAAGAATTATAGATACAGAACTCCTCTATGCACTCGATATGTCCGATTTTAAAATAGCTTTTTGGTGAAAGCACATTTTGCAATATTCTAAGTAGATAGCCCGGCATCACAGGGCTAGCTATTTAGACACCCAGCAAGTTTAGCCTTCACCAAACTCCGATTTACTATTAGAAAAGTTTGATTACCTTTGGTTTTCTTCGTCAGAATGCACTCCCAGGACTTCTACTTCAATAACAAATGCTGGTTTGGTCCAAAATAATCCATAGTTATGTTCCAACAGCGGCGTTTTGTTCGTGCATTCAAGACACTATCCGAATGGTAAATAAGGGTCACGCGCACGGCGCGTTTCGTGACAAAAGATTTCTAAATATTTCATTACCGTACTTCGAAGCATGTCAACCGCTGTTTAAAATCAATTTTTGTGACATTTTTCTCATAAAAAAGCGATACTATTCCGACCGGGAATCTGCAATTAGGTAAACAGACGAAAGAAAATAAAGCATGGGGTCGACTCGGGCACGCGCCTAAGCCCTTTGTCCTCTGATTGGCCACTTGTCAAAGGCGATAATGTGCTTCAGCCAGAGGCTGCCTCGATATCGTTCAGCTTTTTCCTGGGCTCTGAGAGCCTATGGGAGCAGTAGGAAGTGTCACGTTACAGCTAAGATCCTCAGTCTTCAATAAACAGAGGCAAGAACAACAACACCTTGTCAGACAGGCCACTTCCTGCATGAAATCTTCTCAGGTTTTTGCCTGCCATATGAGTTCTGTTATACTCATAGACACCATTCAAACGGTTTTAGAAACTTTAGGGTGTTTTCTATCCAAAGCCAATAATTATATGCATATTCTAGTTACTGGGCAGGAGTAGTAACCAGATTAAATCGGGTACGTTTTTTATCCGGCCGTGTAAATACTGCCCCCTAGCCCCCTAGTTTGGAGGAGGAGGAATGCTGCCTATGACCCCAAGAACACCATCTCCACCATCAAACATGGAGGTGGAAACATTATGCTGCGGGGGTGTTTTTCTGATAAGGGGACAGGACAACTTCACCGCATCAAAGGGACGATGGATGGGGCCATGTACCGTTAAATCTTGGGTGAGAACCTCCTTCCCTCAGCCAGGGCATTGAAAATGGGTCGTGGATGGGTATTCCAGCATGACAATGACCCAAAACAAACGGCCAAGGCAACAAAGGAGTGGCTCAAGAAGAAGCACTGGCCTAGCCAGTCTCCAGACCTTAATCCCATAGATAATCTGTGGAGGGAGTTGAAGGTTCGAGTTGCCAAACGTCAGCCTCGAAACCTTAATGACTTGGAGAAGGTCTGCAAAGAGGAGTGGGACAAAATCCCTCCTGAGATGTGTGCAAACCTGGTGGCCAACTACAAGAAACGTCTGACCTCTGTGATTGCCAACAAGGGTTTTGCCACCAAGTACTAAGTCATGTTTTGCAGAGGGGTCAAATACTTATTTCCCTCATTAAAATGCAAATCAATTTATAACATTTTTGACATGCATTTTTCTGGATTTTTTTGATGTTATTCTGTCTCTCACTGTTCAAATAAACCTACCATTAAAATTATAGACTGATCATTTCTATGTAAGTGGGCAAATGTACAAAATCAACAGGGGATCAAATACTTTTTTCCCCCACTGTACATGTTTGACATTAGAGAAGCTTCTATTAAAGAAAACCCAATGTTCTATTAGACAGATAGCTCTTAATCCACAATATGGCAGAGGTTGAAAAGCCATAACACATACATTTTTTCAACAACAGGTTATGGTCAATCATTTCAAAGGCTGCACTGAAATCTAACAGTACAGCTCCCACAATCTTCTTATTATCAATTTCTTTCAACCAATCATCAGTCATTTGTGTCAGTGCAGTACATGTTGAGTGCCCTTCTCTGTAAGCATGCTGAAAGTCTGTTGTTCATTTGTTTACAGAGAAATAGCGTTGAATTTGGTTAAACACAATTTTTTCCAACAGTTTGCTTAGAGCTGGCAGCAAGCTGATAGGTCTGCTGTTAGAACCAGTAAAGGCTGCTTTATCACTCTTGGGTAGCGAATTACTTTCCTCCAGGCTTGAGGACAAAAACTTTCCTCTAGGCTCAGATTAAAGATATGACAGATAGGAGTGGCTATAGAGTCAGATACCATACTCAGTAGATTTCCACCAATAACAATAATTTTTCCACCTCTCCCACGCTAACTTTAGAAAATTTAAACTTGCAACGCTTTTCTTTCATTATTTGTGCATGAATGCATGAATACGATGGCTCAGTGTTCGTTGTTGGCATTTCTTGCCTAAGTTTGCCCACTTTGCCAATGAAGTAATCATTAAAATAATTGGCAACATCAAATGGTTTTGTGATGAAAAAGCCATCTGATTTGATGAAAGATAGAGTTGGATTAGTCTTTCTGACCCTAATTTGATTTAAAGTACTCCAAAATTGTTTCCCATCATTCTTTATGTCATTGATCTTGGCTTCATAGTACATTTTCTTCTTCTTTTTGTTGAGTTTAGTCACATAGTTTCTCAATTTGCAGTAAGTCAGCCAGTCAGATGTGCAGCCAGACTTATTAGCCACTCCTTTTGCCCCATCTCTTTCAACCATACAGTTTTTACATTCCTCATCAATCCATGAAGCCTTAACAATTCTAAGAGTCAGTTTTTTAACAGCTGCATGTTTATCAATAATTGGAAGAAGCAAATTCATAAATTCATCAAGTGCAGTGTCTGGATGCTCCTTATTAATCACATCAGACCAACAAATATTTTTAACATTATCCACATAAGAGTCCCAGCAAAATCTTTTGTATGATCTCTTATACACTATTTTAGGCCCAGCTGTTGGAACTTTGGATTTCCTGGATATAGCCACTATACTGTGATCACTGCATCTAATGGGTATGGATACAGCTATAGAACAAAGTTCTACAGTATTAGTAAAAATGTGATCGATACGTATGGATGATCTTGTTCCTGTAGTGTTTGTAAACACCCTGGTAGGTTGATTAATAACCTGAACCAGATTACAGGCACTGGTTACAGTAAGAAGCTTCCTCTTGAGTGGACAGCTTGAGGAAAACCAGTCAATATTCAAGTCCTCAAGAAAGTAGACATCTCTGTTTACATCACATACACTATCAAGCATTTCACACATGCTATTCAGATAATGCCTGTTGGCACTTGGTGGCCTATAGCAACACCCCAAAAGAAAAGGCTTTAGATGTGCCAAGTGAGCCTGCAATCACAACACTTCAATAACACTTGACATAAGATCTTCTCTAAGCATTATAGGGATATGGCTCTGAATATATACAGCAACACCTCCCCAATAAGGATTCCTGTCTCTTCTATAGATGTTATATCCTTGTATTGCTACTGCTGTATCATCAAATGAATTATCTAAGTGGGTCTCAGTAATGGTTAATATATGACTGTTATCTAATGTTATTTTATTTAACCTTTATTTAACTAGGCAAGTCAGTTAAGAACAAATTCTTATTTTCAATGACGGCCTAGGAACAGTGGGTTAACTGCCTTGTTCAGGGGCAGAACGACAGATGTTTGCAAGTTATTGATTTCATTAACCTTATTTCTAAGGCTACATATATTAATATGGGCTATTTTCAGCCATTTCCTGGGTAGCTTATCAGAGATAGACATAATATGGAAAAGACATAATGTGGAAGAACAAACAAAGCAAGAGAAAAAAATATACATTCAGCAGTCTATTAATCAATTGGTGTGTGTGTGTGTGTATGTGTGTGTGTGTGTGTGTGTGTGTGTGTGTGTGTGTGCTGCAGGCTTCTGCGAGGGAGGGTGGAAAATGAGCCTGTCATAGTGGATGTAAGCAATGTCCCCACGCGCTCTGGTAGCTTTCATAGCTGGGATAAGCTCTTTGCTCTTCTGGCGCACAGCTTCAGGATAGTCCTCGTTGAGGAAGATATACGTTCCTCTCAAGTTCTTGGCTCGTTCCAGAACAGCTACCTTGTTCTTGAACCTCAGGAACTTGACCGCTATCGGCCTGGACCTGTCACCTGGACCAGTGGTAGATTTTCCAGTCCTGTAGGCGCGCTCCATCTCAATCTTCCAGTTGTCCATCTTCTATTTCTCAGAGCTCATTTCTCTTACTTTGTCCTCAGACTCCGTCCAGGTCTCATGTGGATATACTGCAATTCCGTCCACGACCATGTTATTCCGCCTTGATTGTCCCATGATTTATCTGTCATTGTTATCATGGATTCACACACAGAACTGATGTCTTCTATCAATGACTTACAGATTGCTGTCATCTTGCCTTTCTCCTCTTTCAAGTCATCAAGCTGACCCTGGGAGAACTGCAAGCTGTTCTTCAGGTCCTGGACCTCTCTGGTCAGGTCATCCATTCTTTTATTAGTTGACTCCACCAGTATTTGGACAAAACAGTTGAAGCTATTTTCTTGTTGTCGTAACAACTGCTTGTAGAACTCTTTTTGTTCGGTTAACAGATCCTTCAACTGTGATGGAGACACACCACTGTCCTCAACGGTACTCCCGCCGGCTTTGTTCTTTGTCATGGTAGCAACGTAGGTTACGCTGTTACTCCTCGCAGTTCCAGACAGGGCAGGTCACGGGGAAGATTGAAAACAACAAAGAGCAGGGATATAGACAGCCACAAACGCGGGACAATCCACGGTCCCAGCCACATGTTACAAATCAAATCAAACATTATTGGTTATGTACACAGATTAGCAGATATTACAGCAGGTGCAGCTCCTACAGTGCAGTAATACAATATCAATACAATACCAATACGCAAATACTCCAGAAAGTCCAAAACATGAAAGAAATAGAGTAAATGTGCCCACAATGAAGTTGCTGGAGTCTTTTTGATAGAAATAAGGCAAGGTGAATAAAATGGAGGATATATATGCATATTCTTGATACCATTTGAAAGGAAACACTTTGAAGTTTGTGGAAATGTGAAATGAATGTAGGAGAATATAACACATTAGATCTGGTAAAAGATAATACAAAGAAAAAAACATGCATTTTGTTTGTACCATCATCTTTGAAATGCAAGAGAAAGGCCATAATGTATTATTTCAGACCAGGTGCAATTTAGATGTTGGCAACTAGATGGCAGCAGTGTATGTGCTTAGTTTTAGACTGATCCAATAAACCATTGCATTTGCACTGTTAAAAATGTTGTATCAAGACTCCCCAAATGTGCACTCTCCTCAAACAATAGCATGGTATTATTTCACTGTAATAGCTAATGCAAATTGGACAGTGCAGTTAGATTAACAAGAATTTAAGCATTCTGCCAATATCAGATATGTCTATGTCCTGGGAAATGTTCTTGTAACTTACAACGTCATGCTAATCACATTAGCGCACATTAGTTCAACCGTCCCGAGGGTGGGACACCGATTTGTAGAGATCCTTATTATTAACTAGGTCTTTCCTTGCAACACTTGACCACACGACTGGACAATAATCAAGATAAGACAAAACTAGAGCCTGCTGGACTTGCTTTTTGGAGTGTGATGTCAAAAGAGCAGAGCATCTTCTGATTATGGACAGACCTGTCCCCATATTTACATCCATTGAAACTATATGCTTTGACCATGACAGTTCTCATTCTAAGGTAACGGAAAGTAATTTAGTCTCCTCAACTTGTTCAACACCCATACCATTCATTACCAGATTCAGCTGAGGTCTAGAACGTAGGGAATGATTTGTACCAAATACAATGCTCTTAGTTTTAGAGATGTTCAGGACCAGTTTATACTGGCCACCCATTCCAAAACAGACTGCAACTTTTTGTTAAGGGTTTCAGTGATGTCATTAGCTGTGGTTGCTGATGTGTATATGGTTGAATCATCAGCATGCATGGACACAAATGCTTTGTTTAATGCCAGTGGCAGGTCATTCTTTAAAATAGAAAAGAGTAGAGTGCCTAGAGAGGTGCCCTGCGGTACACTACATTTTACAGTGGGGGAAAAAAGTATTTGATCCCCTGCTTGTTTTGTACGTTTGCCCACTGATAAAGAAAGGATCAGTCTATAATTTTAATGGTAGGTTTATTTGAACACTGAGAGACAGAATAACAACAAAAATATCCAGAAAACACATGTCAAAAATGTTATAAATTGATTTGCATTTTAATGAGGGAAATAAGTATTTGACCCCCTCTCAATCAGAAGGATTTCTGGCTCCCAGGTGTCTTTTATACAGGTAATGAGCTGAGATTAGGAGCACACTCTTAAAGGGAGTGCTCCTAACCGCAGCTTGTTACCTGTAAAAAAGACACCTGTCCACAGAAGCAATCAATCAATCAGATTCCAAACTCTCCACCATGGCCAAGACCAAAGAGCTCTCCAAGGATGTCAGGGACAAGATTGTAGACCTACACAAGGCTGGAATGGGCTACAAGACCATCGCCAAGCAGCTTGGTGAGAAGGTGACAACATTTGGTGCGATTATTCGCAAATGGAAGAAACAAAAGAACTGTCAATATCCCTCGGCCTGGGGCTCCATGCAAGATCTCACCTCGTGGGGTTGCAATGATCATGAGAACGGTGAGGAATTAGCCCAGAACTACACGGGAGGATCTTGTCAATGATCTCAAGGCAGCTGGGACCATAGTCACCAAGAAAACAATTGGTAACACACTACGCCGTGAAGGACTGAAATCCTGCAGCGCCCGCAAGGTCCCCCTGCTCAAGAATACATATACATGCCCGTCTGAAGTTTGCCAATGAACATCTGAATGATTCAGAGGACAACTGGTGAAAGTGTTGTGGTCAGATGAGACCAAAATGGAGCTCTTTGGCATCAACTCAACTCGCCGTGTTTGGAGGAGGAGGAATGTTGCCTATGACCCTAAGAACACCATCTCCACCTTCAAACATGGAGGTGGAAACATTATGCTTTGGGGGTGTTTTTCTGCTAAGGGGACAGGACAACTTCACCGAATCAAAGGGACGATGGACGGGGCCATGTACCGTCAAATCTTGGGTGAGAACATCCTTCCCTCAGCCAGGGCATTGAAAATGGGTCGTGGATGGGTATTCCAGCATGACAATGACCCAAAACACACATCCAAGGCAACAAAGGAGTGGCTCAAGAAGAAGCACAGTAAGGTCCTGGAGTGGCCAGGCCAGTCTCCAGACCTTAATCCCATAGAAAATCTGTGGAGGGAGCTGAAGGTTCGAGTTGCCAAACGTCAGCCTCGAAACCTTAATGACTTGGAGAAGATCTGCAAAGAGGAGTGGGACAAAACCCCTCCTGAGATGTGTGCAAACCTGGTGGCCAACTACAAGAAACGTAGGACCTCTGTGATTGCCAACAAGGGTGTTGCCACCAAGTACTAAGTCATGTTTTGCAGAGGGGTCAAATACTTATTTCCCTCATTAAAATGCAAATCAATTTATAACATTTTTGACGAGCGTTTTTCTGGATTTTTTTTTTGTTATTCTGTCTCTCACTGTTCAATTAAACCTACCATTAAAATTATAGACTGATCATTTCTTTGTAAGTGGGCAAATGTACAAAATCAGCAGGGGATCAAATACTTTTTCCCCCCACTGTAGATGAGGTGGTGGAGATTTTTTGTTGTTGATGTGATTGGCCTGACTGAAACATGGCTTAAGCCTGATGAATTTACTGTGTTAAATGAGGCCTCACCTCCTGGTTACAATAGTGACCATATCACCCGCGCATCCCGCAAAGGCGGAGGTGTTGCTAACATTTACGATAGCAAATTTCAATTGACAAAAAACCCAGATGTTTTGGTCTTTTGAGCTTCTAGTCATGAAATCTATGCAGCCTACTCAATCACTTTTTATAGCTACTGTTTACAGGCCTCCTGGGCCATATACGGCGTTCCTCACTGAGTTCCCTGAATTCCTATCGGACCTTGTAGTCATTGCAGATAATATTCACATTTTTGGTGACTTTAATATTCACATGGAAAAGTCCACAGACCCACTCCAAAAGGCTTTCGGAGCCATGATCGACTCAGTGGGTTTTGTCCAACATGTCTCCGGACCTACTCACTGCCACAATCATACTCTGGACCTAGTTTTGTCCCATGGAATACATGTTGTGGATCTTAAAGTTTTTCCTCATAATCCTGGACTATCGGACCACCATTTTATTATG
Source organism: Salmo trutta (assembly GCF_901001165.1). NCBI lineage: Eukaryota > Metazoa > Chordata > Actinopteri > Salmoniformes > Salmonidae > Salmo > Salmo trutta. The sequence continues at coordinate 10,611,108 of NC_042959.1, read as the reverse complement.
TTTGCAATCGCAACAAATAATCTGCTCAGACCCCAACCAAGGATCATCAAAAGTTATGCTATAAATTCTCAGACAACCCAAAGATTCCTTGATGCCCTTCCAGACTCCCTCTGCCTACCCAAGGATGTCAGAGGACAAAAATCAGTTAACCACCTAACTGAGGAACTCAATTTAATCTTGCACAATACCCTAGATGCAGTCGCACCCCTAAAAACTAAAAACATGTGTCATAAGAAACTACCTCCCTGGTATACAGAAAATACTCAAGCGCCACACCAAACTGGAAGTCATCCGACTAGCTTGGAAAGACAGTACCGTGCAGTATCTAAGAGTCCTCACTGCTGCTCGATCATCCTATTTTTTCAATTTATTTGAGGAAAATAAGAACAATCCAAAATGTATTTTTGATACTGTCGCAAAGCTAACTAAAAAGCAGCATTCCCCAAGAGAGGATGGCTTTCATTCACTTCAGCAGTAATAAATTCATGAACTTCTTTGAGGAAAAGATCATGATCATTAGAAAGCAAATTACGGACTCCTCTTTAAATCTGAGTATTCCTCAAAGCTCAGTTGTCCTGAGTCTGCACAACTCTGCTAGGACCTAGGATCAAGGGAGACACTCAAGTGTTTTAGTACTATATCTCTTGACAATGATGAAAATAATTATGGCCTTTAAACCTTCAAGCTGCATACTGGACCCTATTCCAACTAAACTACTGAAAGAGCTGCTTCCTGTGCTTGGCCCTCCTATGTTGAACATAATAAATGGCTCTCTATCCACCCGATGTGTACCAAACTCACTAAAAGGGGCAGTAATAAAGCCTCTCTTGAAAAAGCCTTGACCAAGAAAATGTAAAAAACTATCGGTCTATATCGAATCTCCCATTCCTCTCAAAATGTGTAGAAAAAGCTTTGGGCAGCAACTCACTGCCTTCCTGAAGACAAACAATGTATACGGAATGCTTCAGTCTGGTTTTAGACCCCGTCCTAGCACTGAAACTTCACTTGTGAAGGTGGTAAATTACCTTTTAATGGTGTCAGACCAAGGCTCTGCATCTGTCCTCATGCTCCTAGACCTTAGTGCTGCTTTTGATACCATCGATCACCACATTCTTTTGGAGAGATTGGAAACCCAAATTGGTCTACACGGACAGGTTCTGGCCTGGTTTAGATCTTATCTGTCAGAAAGATATCAGTTTGTCTCTGTGGATGGTTTGTCCTCTGACAAATCAACTGTAAATTTCGGTGTTCCTCAAGGTTCCGTTTTAGGACCACTATTGTTTTCATTATATATTTTACCTCTTGGGGATGTCATTCGGAAACATAATGTTAACTTTCACTGCTATGCGGATGAAACATGGTGAAGCCCCAAAATTTCCCTCACTGGAAGCCTGTGTTTCAGATATAAGGAAGTGGATTGTTGCAAACGTTCTACTTTTAAACTCGGACAAAACAGAGATGCTTGTTCTAGGTCCCAAGAAACAAAGAGATCTTCTGTTGAATCTGACAATTAATGTCGATGGTTGTACAGTCGTCTCAAATAAAACTGTGAAGGACCCTGATCTCTCTTTTGACGAACATATCAAGACTGTTTCAAGGACAGCTTTTTTCCATTTACGTAACATTGCAAAAATCCGACATTTTCTGTCCAAAAATTATGCAGAAAAATGTATCAATGCTTTTGTCACTTCTAGGTTAGACTACTGCAATGCTCTACTTTCCGGCTACCCGGATAAAGCACTAAATAAACTTCCGTTAGTGCTAAATACAGCTGCTAGAATCCTGACTAGAACCAAAAAATGTGATCATATTACTCCAGTGCTAGCCTCCCTACTCTGGCTTCCTATTAAGACAAGGGCTGATTTCAAAGTTTTACTGCTAACCTACAAAGCATTACATGGGCTTGCTCCTACCTATCTTTCCGATTTGGTCCTGCCGTACATACCTACACGTACGCTAGGGTAACAAGACGCAGGCCTCCTAATTGTCCCTAGAATCTCTAAGCAAACAGCTGGAGGCAGGGCTTTCTCCTATAGAGCTCAATTTTTATGGAATGGTCTGCCTACCCATGTGAGAGACGCAGACTCGGTCTCTACCTTTAAGTCTTTATTGAAGACTCGTCTCGTCAGTAGGTCCTATGATTGAGTGTAGTCTGGCCCAGGAGTGCGAAGGTGAACGGAACGGCACTGGAGCAACGAACCGCCCTTGCTGTCTCTGCCTGGCCGGTTCCCCTCTCTCCACTGGGATTCTCTGCCTCTAACCCTATTACAGGGGCTGAGTCTACTGGCGCTCTTCAATGCCGTCCCTAGGAGGGGTGCGTCACTTGAGTGGGTTGAGTCACTGACGTGGTCTTCCTGTCTGGGTTGGCGCGCCCCCCCCCCCCCCCCCCCTTGGGTTGTGCCGTGGCGGAGATCTTTGTGGGCTATACTCGGCCTTTGGTGGTTGAAGATATCCCTCAAGTGGTGTAGGGGCTGTGCTTTGGCAAAGTGGGTGGGGTTATATCCTGCCTGTTTGGCCCTGTCCGGGGGTATCATCGGATGGGGCCACAGTGTCTCCTGAACCCTTCTGTCTCAGCCTCCAGTATTTATGTTGCAGTAGTTTATGTGTTGGGGGGCTAGGGTTAGTCTGTTATATCTGGAGTATTTCTCCTGTCTTGTCCAGTGTCCTGCGTGAATTTAAGTATGCTCTCTCTAATTCTCTTTCTTTCTCTCTTTCGGAGGACCTGAGCCCTAGGACCATGCCTCAGGACTACCTGGCATGATGACTCCTTGCTGTCCCCAGTCCACCTGGCCATGCTGACCTGTTGCACCCTCGACAACCACTGTGATTACTATTATCTGACCATGCTGGTCATTTATGAACATTTGAACATCTTGGCCATGTTCTGTTATAATCTCCACCCGGCACAGACAGAAGAGGACTGGCCACCCCTCATAGCCTGGTTCCTCTCTAGGTTTCTTCCTAGGTTCTGGCCTTTCTAGGGAGTTTTTTTCTAGCCACCGTGCTTCTACACCTGCATTGCTTGCTGTTTGGAGTTTTAGGCTGGGAGTCTGTACAGCACTTTGAGATATCAGCTGATGTAAGAAGGGCTTTATAAATACATTTAAACACTGGAGTGATACAGTACAGAAATAAGTAAATCAGAGTGAGACACACAACACACACACAACAGAAGTTTAAAGACTGTCAAACAAACTCAGCTGCAGCCACAGACTGATCTGACAGAGGAATGTTGTAAAAGCAGACATGATAAACCTGCTCTGAACCCATACCACATACGCATGCCAAATGGTACCATATTCCCTATGGGCCCTTGTCAAAAGTAGTCCACTAAATAGGAAAAATTTTCTATTTGAGACGCAACCCACGTTGGTCTTCCTGTACTCCTCTGCAGACTTAAAATATTCAAGATCTTTGGTGAACTTATTCAAAGCATGACAACACGGTTGCCAAACAAGTTATGTTTGGGATATCTTATCGCATATGTGTGCGTGCGTTTGTGCGAACTGTGAATCCTCGTCCTCTTCAGATAGTGAGACTATAGGAGATAAGATCTCTCCAACCTCTGGATGAGGGTAAATGTCTATAAGGCCAGGCGCCACAGGCTGAAATGACATGCTACCTGTTCCTGTAGACTGGCAAACTGCACGCAGAAACATACAAATTGTATGTATCTGATATCTCTCCAGATAGGGACTTGACAAATGAACTCTGGACACCTGGGTCGTGTTTGTAGGAACAAACTCCTGTCCTCCGTACAGATATCTTTAGTTTGCTATTACTCATGAGGCAAAGTTTTGAAAAATATATATTTATTTTCTATAAGAAAAAAACAGTTGATCGCACATCACTGATGTAAGTTCTTTACAGTATAAAATGTAGGATTCATTTACATTCAACCAGTATAGAATAAATACATAATCAATACGTATAAAATTTGTACATTCATGTGAAACATTTTGTATTTCAATATAAAATGATCTTATTTGAGAACAATTATGCTTTTCATGATGGAAGTACATAGTACCGTATATCAAGCAAACGTTTTTAGTCTGACTACAAACAGCCATGGGAAGAACACTGACTGTTATCTTTAAGACATAATTCAAAAGTAATAATTTAACAAATAAATGTTTGTTTAAATACATAACTCAAATTTGAATATATTTCAATAAAAACAGAGTGATCCAATCAATAAGTATAGTACATCAAAAAATACATGAACAACCTAAACCTGAGAATGGTCTATAAATAAATCATTACTTCTGTCACAAAGAGAGATGCAGCATATTTATGGGCCATATTACACGAAGAGAGATGCAGCCTATTTATGGGCCATATTACACAAAGAGAGATGCAGCCTATTTATGGGCCATATTACACAAAGAGAGATGCAGCATATTTATGGGCCATATTACACGAAGAGAGATGCAGCCTATTTATGGGCCATATTACACAAAGAGAGATGCAGCCTATTTATGGGCCATATTACACAAAGAGAGATGCAGCATATTTATGGGCCATATTACACGAAGAGAGATGCAGCCTATTTATGGGCCATATTACACAAAGAGAGATGCAGCATATTTATGGGCCATATTACCCGAAGAGAGATGCAGCATATTTATGGGCCATATTACCCGAAGAGAGATGCAGCATATTTATGGGCCATATTACCCGAAAAGATCATTCTATAAAATATAGAGATAATCGAATTATCTCTACGGTAGTATCTCACTTACATTCCTTTTCGTTCAGGTTCTGGAGGAAACGTCTGTAAGCTATTAGAACAATAGTCTTCGGTGGACGGGTTAGCAGCAGCTTATTCTTCATGGGGCAGATACTGGCCTCCTTAAAAATATAAATAATTGAGCCATTAGTACGCAGCATTCGGTGCCCTGAACTAACTTCTACCTGCACAAGTAGAGTGAGCAGAACTGTGCCGGAGCTGGACCTGAACTGAATGCTACCGTCTGCCAAACAGTGACAGAGTCCCAAATGGCACCTTATTCCTATTGGCCCTGGTCAAAATTAGTGCACTATATAGGGAATTGAGTGCCATTTAGGATGCATCCAGAGAGTGTGTATTATACAGAGGCAAATGGCACCCTATTCCCTATATAGTGCACTACTTTTGACCAGGGCCCATAGGGACTGACCTGTCCAAAACACTTCACTAAACTGTGTGTAAAACAGCCAGTGTTCAGAAACTCACCTCAGGGGTAGAGATCTGAGGCAGAGCCTGGATGTTCTTTTGTAGTCTGTTCAGAAGTGGTTTGTGTTCCTCGGTCCGGGCCTTCACCTTGTTGACCACATGCTTCAGCTCAGTGGCAAACATCCCCTGGCACTCACACTGCAAGTAACACGAGGAGACTTGATCAGACAACAGTTGTAAGTTATGCATACACCACTAACGTGTGTGCATGTGTGTGTGTGCAGATTGATGAAGGATAGATGACTTACTGCTTTCTCCTGCATTTGTAATGTTGGTACTCGGTATCGCTTTGGCTGTATGATGGAAGAAAAACAGTATAAGATACACAGGCTACAATCAGAATGGCAGTATATTACAATTCCACCAATCATCTCACGGTCTCTGTGTATGTATTGACTTTCGATAACATCTCTCGTTGAACCAATGCCCTGCGGTTTGTGACTAGCCACGATGATGCACATAGTATGGAACTCACTACCCAACTCTTTACATGGACAACTACTGTCAGTGAGCTTAACTTTGAGCTCAACTCCAAATGGCTGTCCCAAATGGGACCCTTTTACCCAACTGGCTCATTCATCCCCCTCCTCTCCCCTGTAACTATTCCCCAGGTCGTTGCTGTAAATGAGAATGTGTTCAGTCAACTTACCTGGTAAAATAACGGTAAAATAAAATAAATAAAAAATTAAATATAGTCCACTTCTTTTGTCAAAAGTATATAGACACTAGGGTACTATTTGTGGCACAACTAACTACCAGTGATAAGAACATCACTAAGCTTATTACAGCATACTTACGTAAGTGAAGTTCTCCGGAGTGAGGTTGCTCAAGTCTTTCAGGATCTCTGTGCGTAAGTTGTTGCTCAGACAGCGATGCAGCATGTTGAGAATCACAATGACAACAACAGCTGACTTCATTCTTTTCATACTGTGATCTCTGTCTATTACTCTCTTTCGCTCTGTTTTTCTCGGTCTGTCGGTCCCTTTAGAATGTGTGAAGTGAGAATGGCAGAGATCAGCAACATTAATGCTTTTTATGGCAATCAAACAGGAAGTTGTTGTGAGAGGACGTACAGAAACCGTGATGTCACTGAAACAGCCCAGACACCAGGCTCTGGTTCGGAGAGATCAAGGAAAACACAGTGTCATCATCATCACCATCACAGGTCAGGGATGATATTCGTTCATATATTTATTTATTTTACCTTTATTTAACTAGGCAAGTCAGTTAAGAAATTCTTATTTTCAATGACGGCCTAGGAACAGTGGGTTAAGTGCCTTGTTCAGGGGCAGAATGACAGATTTGTACCTTGTCAGCTCGGGGATTCGATCTTGCAACCTTTCGGTTACTAGTCCAACGCTCTAACCTCTAGACTACCTGCCACCTCGTATATTTGAATCTGATAAAGATGTTTGATGATTATGATGGATAGTTTCATTTTGTTGTGTCCAGGACCATGTATGTTAACAACATTTTGTCCTGTTAAAATAAAACCTATTAAAGATGTTAAAACCGCTCTTGGGTAGGGGGTAGTATTTTGACGTCCGGATGAAAAGCGTGCCCAAAGTAAACTGCATGCTACTCAGGCCCAGAAGCTAGGATATGCATATAATTGGTAGATGTGGATAGAGAACACTCTAAAGTTTCCAGAACTGTTAAAATAATGTCTGTGAGTATAACAGAATTGATATGGCAGGCGCAAACCTGAGTAAAATCCATCCAGAAAGTGGGATATTTTTGATGTGGGTGCTTTTCTCTTGCCTGCCTATACAGTATGTCAATGGTTAGGACCTAGATTGCAGTTCCTATGGCTTCCACTAGATGTCAACAGTCTTTAGACAGGGTTTCAGGCTTTTATTTTGAAAAATTAGGAAAAAAGACCCCCTGACTTGAGTGGACAGTGAGATGTACCAGAGCTTATTTGCGCACGCGACCGGGAGTGCGCCCTCCATTCTTTTTCCTTTCTATTGAATACGCTATTGTCCAGTTGAAATATTACCGATTATTTTGACAAAAGACAACCTGAGGATTAATTCTACACATCGTTTGACATGTTTCGACAAACTTTACCGGTACTATTTGGATTTATTCGTCTGAATGTTGTGACCGCCATTGAGACAGTGGATTACTGAACAAAATGCGCCAACAAAACAAGTTTTTGGGACATAAAGAGGAACTTTATCGAACAAAACAAACATTTATTGTGTAACAGGGACTCTTGTGACAACAACCAGATGAAGCTCATCAAAGGTAAGTGATTAATTACATCGCTATTTATGACTTTCATGACTCCTCTACTTGGCTTGAAAATGTGTGTATGATTTTGTAAGCGGGGCGCTGTCCTCAGATTATCGCATGGTATGCTTTCACCGTAAAGCCTTTTTGAAATCCGACACAGCGACTGGATTAACAAGAAGTTAATCTTTAAGCCGATGTATAACACTTGTATATTTTAGGAATGTTTATTATGAGTATTTCTGTATTTTGTATTTGGCGCTCTGCAATTTCACCGGATGTTGGCCAGGTGGGACGCTACCGTCCCACCTACCCCAGAGAGGTTTTAAGAACTGCTGCTCTCTCGTTCCAGACCAGCAGATGTCTTTTTAGAGTGCCGGTGCACATGGTGATCTCGATCTTGCACTGGCAAAGCTATGGACTGTGCTTTCATCAAATATAGGCTCTAATAGGTTGTTTAAAAAATATATATATTTCACCTTTATTTAACCAATTAGAGAGAGAGGATAGTAGACCTGGATGAGTGCTTCTATAGAGAGGATAGTAGACCTGGCTGAGTGCTTCTATAGAGAGGATAGTAGACCTGGCTGAGTACTTTAAAGAGCATCAAAACAGCAGTCTGACTCAGTGGTGAAAGGTCATTGTGAGGTTATAGATGAGGTGGTGGAGATTTTTTATTTCACCTTTATTTAACCAGGTTGGCCAGTTGAGAACAAGTTATCATTTACAACTGCGACCTGGCCAAGATAAAGCAAAGCAGTGCGACACAAACAACAACACAGAGTTACACATAAACAAAAGTACAGTCAATAACACAATAGAAAAAGTCTATATACAGTGTGTGCAAATGGCGTGAGGAGGTAAGGCAATAAATAGGCCATAGTAGCGAAGTAATAAAAATGTAGCAAATGAACACTGGAGTGATAGATGTGCAGATGATGATGTGGAAGTAGAAATACTTTTGTGCAAAAGAGCAAAAAAGTAAATATAGGTTGTACAATGTTTTGTGGAGGAGTTTTGAAGATGTGGACCTCTAGCCTCGTTTGCGAGATGACCCAGAGATGCACCTTGAGTTGTAGGCTACAAAAGGAAGTGGTGGTCCTCAATGAGATTTTTTTTTTAAATGTATTGAACCTTTATTTAACTAGGCAAGTCAGTTAAGAACAAATTATGTTTTACAATGATGGCCTAGGAACAGTGGGTTAACTGCCTTGTTCAGGGGCAGGACAGATTTTTACCTTGTCAGCTCGGGGATTTGATCCAGAAACCTTTCGGTTACTGGCCCAACGCTCTAAACACTAGGTTACCTGCCTCTCCAAGATAAGATGATACTATATTTATCTGGTTGCACAGACAGACTTTTGCTGTGCCTCTCAAGCCTGCTTGAAGCACTCTGACCATGCTTGAAACCATATTGCACATCTGTCAAATAGACAAATCTACCATGAAATGACTCTAGGCATCATCCAACCACCATCAGCACTTCACAGATCAGGCAAGTTGCACACTGGGACTGTGTCTGAAATGGCACCCTATGGTCCCTGGTCAAAAGTTGTGCACAATATAGGGAATAGGGTGCCATTTCGGACGCGCCCAAGCTGTCAGTCTTGCAGGTGTAAAATTCCCCTTCCAGTGAAGAACTGTGGGGTTTCTCAGTCTTCTCTAGTGTGCGAGGAGAAGCGTACTAATACCCTATGTGAAGTAGAGTTTCTGAGGTCTCTCTCCATGACACCTTATCAGAGACTACCATCTCAGCACAACTTCTGATGCTATGTGGAGATGGTGACAGCTCTCGTGGGTTAGATTTACTTTCTTCGTTGAATTTTCTGTTGGGCCTAGATTTGAAAAACTAACCACAACCTTAAACTAATTCCAATTGCATAATTTGAATGATAAAGGAATCCGAGCAGCTGCCGCCTATATAATCTTTGATTATTGCATGGTTCATGAACCTGGTCAGGACACATGGCAGTGTTCCAAATGGTACCCTATTCCTTTTACGGGGCACTACTTCTACCAGGGCCCATATAGGGAATAGGGTGCCATTTGGGAAGCAACTATGAGATGGTTATCTCTGCTGTTTAAATCCGATTTCCTGTCAGAACCTAAGAGATGTTTTCATTTGCACTAGACCCACTCACACATCTCCTCTACGAGTCTGACTGTATCTCATATGAAGAGTACACACTCAAATTGATACTACATCTACATTTCCTGTACTTTAATCCATTGCATGTACTGTATGTGTCCATTAGTATGCTCTAATAAATTACATGTTTTATTCATTATTTTTTCCATTACAAATTCTGATGATTAAATTCTCCCCTCTCCCAGCCTTCCGTCCCTAGCTGTTACCAGCCAGTCGTTCTGTGTTCATGTGTTTCTGTTGTGATGTGTTTACGTGTTTGTGCCAATTTCATTTGCCCTCAGAGTTGCTATATAATTGCTTATTACTCATGCATGCCCAGGCCCATAACCAAGTCTAGAATGATTACATTAATTCACTAATATGTCCGTGTAGTGGTAGTGGGTTCAAATATTATTCTAAAGAACTAAAATAGTTTGAGCGTTTGCCCCGGCCTGCCTGGAATGCCAGATGGGCGGGGTTTAGGGAAGTGTTGCATTATTGGGGCTACTCTATCAGTATATTGAGCCAGGCAAGATCAATCAAGCACAGATAAAATATATTAAATGATACTAATACTATTTAAACCCAGGTCTGCCTTCTATGGAGGCATGAAGTAGGCCTACAGTAACTATATAGCCTGGCTCTAACCCAGAGATATGGGGCTACGTCCCAAATGGGCCTTGGTCAAATGTAGTGCACTATATAGGGAATAGGATGCAATTTGTGACGCATCACTGTGCCACCATGTTCATTCTCACAGCACAGCAGAAATAGCACAGCCGCTCTTCTCGTCGGTATTGCTAATCCACAGAGATCATCATCAGTGATGTAGGAGATAACACAGCAGGGTCGAAAGGCCCATAGAGCTGTCAGTCACTGTGGTTAGGCTAGCTGTGGTGACTATCTTTTCTCTGGGTGAAATAATGAGATCCTCTGACTGCAGATAAGAGACCAGGGTGGAGAGGCCCAGACAGGTCTGAGTCACTGTGGTTACCAGTGAAGGTCTACATAGATTTACATGGTCATCTTGAGAGGAAAGTAACGGTCCTATGGGTAAACCACAGCGCTGGAAAGATATTGAAGGTCATACAGATAATATGGGTATGACATCGGGGGTAAGAGGGCTTCCCCATCCTTGGTAGTGGTTTATTTTATAGATTTCTTTATTGAATTGAAGCCGGTCAACATTTACATGACATTTTAGTCATTCATCAGATGCTGTCATCAGGTCAAGGGAACATCAACAGATCCTTCACCCTGTTGACTCGGGGATCCGAAGCAGCGATCTCTCAGGCCACTGGCCCAACGCTCAACCATCCAAGACCCCCCCCCCCCCCCCCAGTTCACCCCCAAAAAAACCTCCCCACCCCCAAAGCACCCCTATCTCCACCCCCTCTGAGCCACCGTCCAACCCAACCGTCCAACTCCCCAGCCCATGTTCCAACGACCAATAAAAATAAAGAAAAAAAGAGAGGCAAAAAATGAGAAAAGGAAAACAACAATGTAGAACAAAAGACAACAATTAAAGCAGCAAGGTCAACTGTGCGTGGAATTAGTACATCAAATATATCTTCCCAACTATTCTGTATGGCACTTTCATATTTACATGTGTGTGTGTTTTTTACCGTCATTTTACCCCTCACTCAGCAACTTCACTCCCTCTCATCTCCAGTTCCACATCCCAACCCTCAGCTTCCCTCAGCCAATCCCATCTATCTCTGCTGGCCATCCTCTTCGGATTTCTATGAACCTGATATCTTTAAACTGTGCTGTGATGTTTAGCATACAATTTGAATCTAATCGAAGAGAATCCACCAATTGCGAGGTGAAGACAAATAAGGTCTCTCCAAGTCTCCCAACAATGGGTAAATGATTTATTCATGTTATGCTTTTTCAGCCATTCTTGAACCTGAGACGAGAAGCAGAAGAAGCTCCCTGAGCGCAATACCAAAACAAATGGTGTTTTGATTCTGTATCATCGCAGCAAAATCTGCAGAGCTGCAATGGTTGTGTGCCTCAAATATTAAACATTTTTGTTGGTGGCAATAATTCTGTACAATAATTTTTTATGAAAGTGCGAAGTGTTGAATGTTGCTTCGTTTTATATATCAACTCATACACCCTGTGCTGTTTTATATATCAACTCATACACCCTGTGCTGTTTTATATATCAACTCATACACCCTGTGCTGTTTTATATATCAACTCATACACCCTGTGTTGTTTTATATATCAACTCATACACCCTGTGTTGTTTTATATATCAACTCATACACCCTGTGCTGTTTTATATATCAACTCATACACCCTGTGCTGTTTTATATATCAACTCATACACCCTGTGTTGTTTTATATATCAACTCATACACCCTGTGTTGTTTTATATATCAACTCATACACCCTGTGCTGTTTTATATATCAACTCATACACCCTGTGCTGTTTTATATATCAACTCATACACCCTGTGTTGTTTTATATATCAACTCATACACCCTGTGCTGTTTTATATATCAACTCATACACCCTGTGCTGTTTTATATATCAACTCATACACCCTGTGTTGTTTTATATATCAACTCATACACCCTGTGCTGTTTTATATATCAACTCATACACCCTGTGCTGTTTTATATATCAACTCATACACCCTGTGCTGTTTTATATATCAACTCATACACCCTGTGCTGTTTTATATATCAACTCATACACCCTGTGCTGTTTTATATATCAACTCATACACCCTGTGCTGTTTTATATATCAACTCATACACCCTGTGCTGTTTTATATATCAACTCATACACCCTGTGCTGTTTTATATATCAACTCATACACCCTGTGCTGTTTATATATCAACTCATACACCCTGTGCTGTTTTATATATCAACTCATACACCCTGTGCTGTTTTATATATCAACTCATACACCCTGTGCTGTTTTATATATCAACTCATACACCCTGTGCTGTTTTATATATCAACTCATACACCCTGTGCTGTTTTATATATCAACTCATACACCCTGTGTTGTTTTATATATCAACTCATACACCCTGTGCTGTTTTATATATCAACTCATACACCCTGTGTTGTTTTATATATCAACTCATACACCCTGTGTTGTTTTATATATCAACTCATACACCCTGTGCTGTTTTATATATCAACTCATACACCCTGTGCCGTGGAATTCGTTTTATATATCAACTCATACACCCTGTGTTGTTTTATATATCAACTCATACACCCTGTGCTGTTTTATATATCAACTCATACACCCTGTGCCGTGGAATTGGTATATCAAAAATATCTTCCCAGCTATTTTGCAATCTGTATGGCACTTTCATATTTATCCTATTTTTATTCCTCCGGCATTTTTGATCCTTTATATTGGGCAGAAAGAGCAGTTTTCTACCTCCTCCCACTGTCACTTGCCTCCAAAAAGATTCTAGTGTAGTGCTGTAATCAATTGGTTGGATTGAGCAGACATTCCCACACATTTCCGATAACTCCATGAAAAACATAACTCTACCGTTCCAATGTACAATATTTAAAAACAAAATACCTTTTCTTTTCCATAAATACAGGTCTTCTATCAACTAGTAAATTTGAGTTCAACCATCATATTTGCTCAATCTTTTCCGGGGGATGAAATTGAAATTGTAACCAGCTCTGTATTGCCTGTTTGAAAAAGAGAGATACTTTGAACAAGGTTTCATTTTTAATTGAGAAGCGACTATTTTTAATCAAGGGATGAGCTTTTCTTAATTTTTATTTAACCTTTATTTAACTAGGCAAATCAGTTAAAAACCTATTGTTATTTACAATGAGGGCCTACCAGGGAACAGTGGGTTAACTGCCTTGTTCAGGGGCAGCACAACAGATTTTTACCTTGTAAGCTCGGGGATTTAATCCAACAACCTTTCAGTTACAGGCCCAACACTCTAACCACACTCTAAATAGACAGGTATTTACCTCTCCATGGCTGCAGGATCTTGTCTATTTTTACACATTTTCTATTGAAATTCATGGAGGAGAGCTCATTTATATATTTTGTGATATGAATACCAAGTATACCTACATCACCATCAGCCGATGTTACAGGTAAACTGCAGGTTAACGTAAAAGTTGTGTCTTTTAAAGATCCAATACATAATATGGTACACTTATCATAATTGGGTTTTAGTCCAGACAGGCCAGTAAAGTTATCTAGATCTTCAATGAGACATTGCAGGGGATCTAGCTTATGGACTTAATATAAAACTTGAGTCATCGGCATACATGGGCACCTTTGTTTTTAAGCCTTGGATTTCTAATCGCCTAAAGTTCTTATTTGATCTGATTGTAATAGCTTGGCCATAACGAATAGATATGGTAACAACAGACACTCTCGTTTAATTCTTCTTGACAGTTCAAAACTCTCTGAGAAGTAGCCATTATTTACCATTTTACAACTGGGGTTGCTACAGTGATTGAAAAAAGTATTTGATCCCCTGCTGATTTTGTATGTTTGCCCACTGATAAAGAAAGGCTCAGTCTATAATTGTAATGGTAGGTTTATCTGAACAATGAGAGACAGAATAACAACACAAATATCCAGAAAAACGCATGTCAAAAATGTTATAAATTGATTTGCATTTTAATGAGGGAAATAAGTATTTGACCCCCTCTCAATCAGAAAAATGTCTGGCTCCCAGGTGTCTTTTATACAGGTAACGAGCTGAGATTAGGAGCACACTCGTAAACCTCTTACATCTAGATGTTACACCGCTAGCGGAACATTATTCCTATTACGTCTGATGACTTGGTAATAAAAGTCGTTGGAATCGGAAAGGTGCCATAAGTTCCAGTCAACAGTCAGTTACCTATGTCTCCACACCATCAGTGTGTGGGCAGAGAGATGAGTGGGGAGGTACAGAATATGGGGGATGCAGGGGGGATTCTGATGTCAGATAGTGTGATGATTGGAAGCCATCCCTAGTTTTCTCATGACTCAGACAGGAGAGTTGTGAGTATGTCTCATTCTGTCCATCTCGTCTCTACTATAGAACTTTTCCACCAAACTTCTTTGCTTGCATGCTACTGTGTGTACCTACGTGTGTGTGTGTGTGTGTGTGTGTGTGTGTGTGTGTGTGTGTGTGTGTGTGTGTGTGTGTAAGAAACGTGAAAGATGTCAGATTGTGTGATGATATGAGTCCTGCAACAGATTTCCGCTTACAACCCATGCATTTCTTGAACCCATCACGTAATTATGTCTATCACACAGACCTCACCATGAGATATATCCACTGATAGAGAAGATAGAGCCATGAGACGTGGATGGATAAAAACACATCCCAGTGTGTGAAATTCCCAACCAATAGCAGGAGTTCACTTTGTTCACTTCTTAGATCAATCCATCGTTAGATATCTAAAGATATATCATTATTCCAAATACGTGGGAGATCAAAATGTTACCTGGAAACGCCGTCCCCTCCCCCATATACCCACCTGTTTTCCCCCTTCCCATGATGAGCAAGCAGAGACAGAGGATACCTCCCAAATGACGCCCTATTCCATAACAGTGCATTAGTTTAGACCATAGAGCTATAGGGAATAGGGTGCCATTAGAGATGTTTCAGACTTTACTGGTGACCTCTCACCTATATGTGCATAGGAGGAATGAGTGATGCTAAATGTTTAGCAACTCCAGTGGTGTGGTCACAGCTGAGCTAAATAAAGCCTATGAGGTGTGAAGGACATTTTAGGGGATTATCAAACCAAAATGGTCACAGACTGAGTTTTAACCAAAATGTAGTGCAATTCATTGATTGCGTACACTTCCTATGATGCATAACCTTTAACAGTGTAACAGCTCATTTCCTCTCTGGCCAGTAGAGGGCAGGACAGAACGTTGTTCCCTCCACCGCTGTATCAAATGTTGATCATTATTATTATGTGCAATATGTTTGTGTCTGTGTGGATGTTTGTCCTCACTGAGATGTGCAAAGGGAAGGGATCACTGCTGTTGCCTCGCTTTCCAAACCAAGGTGCATGAATTGAGGAGCAAACTGAAGTGGAGATTCAGCAACACTTGGAAGTCAATGGAATTAAATGAAAAAGCTTCTTTATTATTAAAAGTAGAACCAGCGCTTTTTGGCTTAAAAAAAACATGAAATACTCTAACATACATGCGTCCCAAATGGAACCCTATTCCCTATATAGTGCACTACTTTTGAGCACTACTTTTAACCAGGGCCAATAGGTAGAGCACTATATAGGGAATAGGGTGCCATTTGGGATATGCAGCCATACTCTGAAACAACTCCTGCATCCCTGAGACCCATGCCATGGAACAGGAATAGATTAGGGGTGTCTTGCTTATCTTACTAACTAACCAACTAACTAACTAACCAACCAACTAACCAACCAACTAACTAACCAACCAACTAACCAGTGTCAGAAGACACCCTATATATAGCCTCATTATTGTTTGTTATTTTTCTTTTTTTACTTTATTTAGTAAATATTTTTTAAACTCTTTTCTTAAAACTGCATTGTTGGTTAAGGGCTTGTAAGTAAGCGTTTGACAGTGAGGTCTACTACACCTGTTGTATTCAGTGCGTGTGACAAATAACATTAGATTTGAAAACAGTAGACAAGATATAGCACCTTGAAGTGTGAACATCTGTGGGTAAGATAGGGGAACACCCTCCTTCAAAATACCTTGAAGTGAAGTAAGCAGAAATCTGAAGGGGTTTTGGTTGGTTCCCTCGTGGAAGCAGTGGAACTGTGGACGGTGCTTGAAAAGTAAAGAAAGAACAAGAGTTAAATCGATGCACTTGGTTGGTTGGTTAGTTGGTTAGTTGTTTAGCTGGTGAGTTAACTATATCTTCTCTACTCTTCTGACACCACCTGATATAGAGGTCCTGGATGGCAGGAAGACCAGAGAGGGACCAGAGAGGTGATGCTGTCTGAGTAGGTCTGGGGAACAGGGCTGTACTCTCCTCTGATGATCTTATAGAGCAGAACGGCGGTCTGACAGAACAGATCTCATACAACAAGCATCCCAGTGCCCAGACATCAGACTTAGAACTGTATGGGACGTCCTGACACAGCTCTGGACTCAGGTAGCTGGGGGTACCAACACAGGTACGTGCCATATCCACTGTGTTGGTCATTATCTTGGATATCCAAAAGTCCCCCACCTTTACCACGCCTATCTTAGCTGGAAGCACATTGGAGGTCTTAATGTTCTGGTGGACGATTCTAGCTGGGCGGACGTAGCTGACTGCCATGGTAACCTGTACAACCACTCCATTATCATCCACTCTAGGAAATAGTCCCCTGTCTTTCTAACCTTGACCATCATCCAGTGTCCCTCCATTGCAGTAGTCCATGACTACGTAGATGCAGTGGTGTAAAGTACTTAAGTGAAAATACTTCAAAGTACTACTTAAGTCATTTTTTGGGGTATCTGTACTTTACTTTTTATATTTTTGTCAACTTAATTTTTACTTCACTACATTCCTAAAGAAAATCATGTACATTTTACTCAGTACATTTTCCCAGACACCCAGTAATCCTTACATTTTGAATGCTTAGCAGGACAGGAACATTTTCACATTTTTTATTTCTTTTTTATTTATTTAACCAGGTAGGCAAGTTGAGAATAAGTTCTCATTTACAACTGCGACCTGGCCAAGATAAAGCAAGCAGTTGGACACATACAACAACACAGAGTTACACATGGAGTAAAACAAACATACAGTCAATAATTCAATAATATAGTAGAAAAATAAGTCTATATACAAAGTGAGCAAATGAGGTGAGATAAGGGAGGTAAAGGCAAAAAAGGCCATGGTGGCGAAGTAAATACAATATAGCAAGTAAAACACTGGAATGGTAGATTTGCAGTGGAAGAAGGTGCAAAGTAGAAATAGAAATAATGGGGTGCAAAGGAGCAAAATAAAAAAATAAATACAGTAGGGGAAGAGGTAGTTGTTTGGGCTAAATTATAGATGGGCTATGTACAGGTGCAGAGATATGTGAGCTGCTCTGACAGCAGGTGCTTAAAGATAGTGAGGGAGATAAGTGTTTCCAGTTTTAGAGATTTTAGACAAGATATAGCACCTTGAAGTGTGAACATCTGTGGGTAAGATAGGGGAACACCCTCCTTCAAAATACCTTGAAGTGAAGTAAGCAGAAATCTGAAGGGGTTTTGGTTGGTTCCCTCGTGGAAGCAGTGGAACTGTGGACGGTGCTTGAAAAGTAAAGAAAGAACAAGAGTTAAATCGATGCACTTGGTTGGTTGGTTAGTTGGTTAGTTGTTTAGCTGGTGAGTTAACTATATCTTCTCTACTCTTCTGACACCACCTGATATAGAGGTCCTGGATGGCAGGAAGACCAGAGAGGGACCAGAGAGGTGATGCTGTCTGAGTAGGTCTGGGGAACAGGGCTGTACTCTCCTCTGATGATCTTATAGAGCAGAACGGTGGTCTGACAGAACAGATCTCATACAACAAGCATCCCAGTGCCCAGACATCAGACTTAGAACTGTATGGAATAGAGATACTAAGGGCAGGCATTTATTTCAAGTACAGAGGAAAGTCGGGGAGGATGGCAGGAAGGGACAGAAGAGAGGCTATTTTACAAGATTAAGGGTGGGACACATCCGGTTGAATAAGACCTTAAATGTGATAGGAAAGCATCCAACAGGAAAGTGTGATTGTTGCCAGGAAAGAGAGACAGTGGAGCATGTATTGCTACAGTGTGGGCAGTATCAGAGGGAAAAAGAGAGGCTGAGATCTGGTATGAGGGAGAAGGGGAAACAAGAAATTTGTTTAAAGAGTGTATATATATATATATATATTTTTTTTTTTAAATAAATATGACCGTTTTTTCCAATTGTTTACACACTGAAACTGGCTCATGAGGCACAATGACCCAACCCTGTAACTCTGCAATACTACTGGCACATGTTTTGCTTTACACACAGATAGCAATTCTATAATAAACATTTAGCAAAACACAACACACAATTATCTACCTTCGGCACAACCTTCACAACTAAAATGCATTGTGTGCAAATGAAAAGCAACACTGTTCAACAAGCTAAGCTCAATTACCAATTGATCCCTTTCTCTCTTCATATGTGCAAACACTAACTGCTTAAATGTACCCTTTGCAATCAGACCTTTTGTATGGATAAAAAGGCCACAGGTGAGTACTCCTGTGTTTGGAGAACAATGGAAGCAAACTTAGTAGAGGAAGACCAAGAACAAGGACAGTAATCTCTGATGAAATTCAGCCAACTATGGTGGACCATGTGGTCAACCCTGGTTTGACCTTGAGAGGGGCTGGTCAACCATGTTTGACCTTGAGAGGGGCTGGTCAACCATGGTTTGACCTTGAGAGGGGCTGGTCAGCCATGGTTTGACCTTGAGAGGGGCTGGTCAGCCATGGTTTGACCTTGAGAAGGGGTGGTCAGCCATGGTTTGACCTTGAGAGGGGCTGGTCAGCCATGGTTTGACCTTGAGAGGGGCTGGTCAGCCATGGTTTGACCTTGAGAAGGGGTGGTCAGCCATGGTTTGACCTTGAGAGGGGTGGTCAGCCATGGTTTGACCTTGAGCGAGGCAGAGAGTGCTGCCCAATCTGAGCCGTTTCACCGTAGCATCCATCATCCGGACGTTCCACAATGAGAAGAGGTTTTTACTGCAGACATTGGTCCTCTCTACTACTTTTACTACTTGACAGTAGTACAACATAGAATCAAATCAAATTGATTTATAAAGCCCTTTGTGCATCAGCCAATGTCACAAAGTGCTATACAGACACCCAGCCTAAAACACCAAACAGCAAGCAATGCAGATGTAGAAGCACAGCGGCTAGGAAAAACTCCCTGAAAGGCCGGAACCTGGGAAGAAACCTAGAGAGGAACCAGGCTCTGAGGGGTGGCCAGTAGTCTTCTGGCTGTGCCGGGTGGAGATTATAACAGAACATGGCCAAGATGTTCAAACGTTCATAGATGACCAGAAGGGTCAAATAATAATCACAGTGGTTGTAGAGGGAGCAACAGGTCAGCACCTCAGGAGTAAATGTCAGCTGGCTTTTCATAGCCGATCATTCAGAGTTAGAGACAGCAGGCGCGGTAGAGAGAGAGAGTTGAAAACAGCAGGTCCGGGACAAGCACAGTAAAGACTGTAGATTCCAATACATACTGTAAGGGGAAACAAGGTCAGTGTTTCGTGTATTACTGCATGTATGAAATTGGGAGCTATACTATTTTGTAACATGTTTATCTTGTATACTGTACTACTGTAGTGTTTACTGTACTCCATGCTATTTTGTTTTTGTAGAACTGAGAGATGACCAACACCTGTGTGGTGGTAGATCGTGTATATTTACAGACGAACAGGAGGCTGCCATTGTGCAAATGGTAGTTGAAAATAATGTCATTTCAGAGAATCATGGAGTTGGATGCAAGTCCCATCCCCCAGCAACTCATATTCATAGATGAGGCTGGATTAAACTTAGCAAAGACGAGGAGGAGAGGAAGGACGCCACCATTGAGGTACTGTACCTGGTCAGCGCGGGGGAAATGTCACCATATGCGCAGCTATAAGCCACAATGGGGTCCTCCACCACCATTAAACACTGCCCATCTCCTTCGTTTTCTCAACACCTTACATGACAATCTTTTTCCAGCCAGAAGAGAGGGCCAGGTGATCCTGTATGTTCTAATTTGGGACGTGACTTTTTTTCCCCCTCCATCGGGCTGCTCAGGTCTGCAACTGCTTCCATGACCATCCCAGGTTTATAATTCTCTATCTCCCACCATATTCCCCATTTCTCAACCCCACTGAGGAGTTGTTTTCAGCATGGCGGTGGAAGGTGTATGATCACAAACCCCATGAATGTATGGCTGTTCTCCAGGCAATGGAGGAGGCCTGTGGTGACATTCCAGCAGAGTCCGGTCAGGGGTGGATGCATCATGCTGAAAGATATTTCCCTGCTGTCTGGCCTGTGATGTTGATGAAAATCTGTGGCCGGACCAAAACAACAAACATTACTGATTTTGTTTTTGCAATGGAGTATTTGTTTCTTGTCTTATGATTTAGATTTGACTGTATTTTATTCATCTATTCCGTACAATTCATCTAACATACATTACAGTAGTACAAATAGGCCTATTTTTCTTCCTTTGCATATGCAAAATATATTTACTGTATGTTTGCATTTTTACTGTATGTGTGCGTACAGTATGCTGTTTGAGTCCTGCTACAAGACCATGGTGCTTGCCTACGGAGCTGTGAGGGGAACGGCACCTCCGTACCTTCAGGCTCTGATCAGTCCCTACACCCAAAGGGCAAAGAAGGGCACTGCGTTCATCCACCTCTGGCCTGCTGGCCCCCCTACCTCTGCGGAAGCACAGTTCCCGCTCAGC
The DNA here is from genome assembly GCF_901001165.1 of Salmo trutta. Taxonomy (NCBI): domain Eukaryota; kingdom Metazoa; phylum Chordata; class Actinopteri; order Salmoniformes; family Salmonidae; genus Salmo; species Salmo trutta. The sequence continues at coordinate 10,590,107 of NC_042959.1, read as the reverse complement.
CCAGTCAAAACTGTTCGCTGCTCTGTCACCCCAATGGTGGAACAAGCTCCCTCACGACGCCAGGACAGCGGAGTCAATCACCACCTTCCGGAGACACCTGAAACCCCACCTCTTTAAGGAATACCTGGGATAGGATAAAGTAATCCTTCTAACCCCCCCCCCCCCCAAAAAAAAATATATAGATGTACTATTGTAAAGTGGTTGTTCCACTGGATATCATAAGGTGAATGCACCAATTTGTAAGTCGCTCTGGATAAGAGCGTCTGCTAAATGACGTAAATGTAAAATGTAAATATAAAACTTATTTTTGCATTTGCGTTCCTTTCTTGTTTGAATACGCACAAACAATATACAGTTTAACAAAATATAAGTCTTTACACTGAAACTGGTTCTGATAGCAATGTTTTGAATATGTCACAGTGTGATCTCAGTTGTCACTAAGTTACATTCATTTGATGTGTGTGTGTCTCATTTGCATACAGAGTTTAATTTTGAGCAGGGAGTACATGATTTTGATTGCTGGGTTTCATTTTGCAAGATGTCTGTGGGGTTTGGGGAAATTGGCTAACTGTTTTGTGTTTAGAGTTTTGAGTACCTGAGATGTAGTTTCAGCAAATGTGTGTTAACAATTGGGAAAAACTGTAAAACTTGCAGTGAAGCCACTCAACATCTACAGTGATGGAAAAAAGTATTTGATCCCCTGCTGATTTTGTACGTTTGCCCAATGACAAAGAAATGATCAGTCTATAATTTTAATGGTAGGTTTATTTGAACAGTGAGAGACAGAATAACAACAAAAAAATCCAGAAAAACTCATGTCAAAAATGTTATAAAATTATTTGCATTTTAATGAGGGAAAAAAGTGCATTTTAATGAGGGAAAAAAGTATTTGACCTCTCTGCAAAACATGACTTAATACTTGGTGGCAAAACCCTTGTTGGCAATCACAGAGGTCAAACGTTTGTTGTAGTTGGTCACCAGGTTTGCACACATCTCAGGAGGGATTTTGTCCCACTCCTCTTTGCAGATCTTCTCCAAGTCATTAAGGTTTCGAGGCTGACGTTTGGCAACTCGAACCTTCAGCTCTCTCCACAGATTTTCTATGGGATTAAGGTCTGGAGACTGGCTAGGCCACTCCAGGACCTTAATGTGCTTCTTCTTGAGCCACTCCTTTGTTGCCTTGGCCGTGTGTTTTGGGTCATTGTCATGCCGGAATACCCATCCACAACCCATTTTCAATGCCCTGGCTGAGGGAAGGAGGTTCTCACCCAAGATTTGACAGTACATGGCCCCGTCCATCGTCCCTTTGATGCGGTGAAGTTGTCCTGTCCCCTTAGCAGAAAAACACCCCCAAAGCATAATGTTTCCACCTCCATGTTTGACGGTGGAGATGGTGTTCTTGAGGTCATAAGCAGCATTCCTACTCCTCCAAACACGGCAAGTTGAGTTGATGCCAAAGAGCTCCATTTTGGTCTCATCTGACCACAAAATTTTCACCCAGTTGTCCTCTGAATCATTCAGATGTTCATTGGCAAACAACAGACGGGCATGTTTATGTGCTTTCTTGAGCAGGGGGACCTGCAGGATTTCAGTCCTTCACGGCGTAGTGTGTTACCAATTGTTTTCTTGGTGACTATGGTCCCAGCTGCCTTGAGATCATTGACAAGATCCTCCCGTGTAGTTCTGAGCTGATTCCTCACCGTTCTCATGATCATTGCAACTCCACGAAATTAGATCTTGCATGGAGCCCCAGGCCGAGGGATATTGACAGTTTTTTGTGTTTCTTCCATTTGCGAATAATCGCACCAAATGTTGTCACCTTCTCACCAAGCTGCTTGGCGATGGTCTTGTAGCCCATTCCAGCCTTGTGTAGGTCTACAATCTTGTCCCTGACATCCTTGGAGAGCTCTTTGGTCTTGGCCATGGTGGAGAGTTTGGAATCTGATTGATTGCTTCTGTGGACAGGTGTCTTTTATACAGGTAACAAGCTGAGATTAGGAGCACTCCCTTTAAGAGTGTGCTCCTAATCTCAGCTCGTTACCTGTATAAAAGACACCTGGGAGCCAGAAATCTTTCTGATTGAGAGGGGGTCAAATACTTATTTCCCTCATTAAAATGCAAATCAATTTATAATATTTTTGACGTGAGATTTTCTGGATTTTTTGGTTGTTATTCTGTCTCTCACTGTTCAAATAAACCTACCATTAAAAATATAGACTGATCATTTCTTTGTCAGTGGGCAAACGTACAAAATCAGCAGGGGATCAAATACTTTTTTCCCCTCACTGTACATCAGTCATCTAACAGACTCCCATCCAGAGAAACCCACTGAAGTAACCAGGGTCAAAGCCTTGCTGAAAAGCACGTCGACAGATCTCCCACAAGGTCAAAAACAAGGACCCGAACCAGCGACCTATCAGCCGCTGGCCAAAACTCCCAACCGCCAGCCCTCCAAGATCCCCCCCACAGTTCCCTGAGAGCTGCCCTCAACCATCCAAGATCCCCCCCACAGTTCCCTGAGAGCTGCCCTCAACCATCCAAGATCCCCCCCACAGTTCCCTGAGAGCTGCCCTCAACCATCCAAGATCCCCCCCACAGTTCCCTGAGAGCTGCCCTCAACCATCCAAGATCCCCCCCACAGTTCCCTGAGAGCTGCCCTCAACCATCCAAGATCCCCCCCACAGTTCCCTGAGAGCTGCCCTCAACCATCCAAGATCCCCCCCACAGTTCCCTGAGAGCTGCCCTCAACCATCCAAGATCCCCCCCACAGATCCCTGAGAGCTGCCCTCAACCATCCAAGATCCCCCAAGCCCCCGTCCCCCAAGCCCCCGTCCCCCAATGCACCAATAACCAACAAAATAAACAAAAGACAAAGGAAAAAACAGAAAACAATGCAAAAAACAAAAGGCATCAAGGACAACAAAAATAATAAAATAAAAGCCCACTGAATATGTTTTAGTGCATGTATGGCAACATGTTCCTTTGACGTATGTCTGTGTATGTGCACTTGTGTGTGTTTGAATGAGTGTGTGTATTTGCATGTGTACAAACACCTGCGTGGCATCAGCCCTCAGGCAAACAGGCATCAGATGTAACAACTTTGCCCCTCAGTGTCATTCAAACTTACTTTTTGTTTTATTTTATTTTGACTTTATTTCTCTACTTTTATCTTTGACCGTCATTCTATCCCCGCCCAGCAACTCACCTCCCACTTGTCTCCAATTCCACATCCCAACCCTCAGCTTCCCTCAGCCCACCCCACCTCTCTCTGCTGGACACCCTCTTTGGATTTCTATGCACCATACAGTGCATTCCAAAAGTATTCAGACCCCTTGACATTTTCCACATTTTGTTACGTTACAGCCTTATTCTAAAATTGATTCAATTGTTTGTTTTTCCCCTCATTAATCTATACACTATACTCCATAATGACAAAGCAAAAACAGGTTTTTAGACATTTTTGCAAATGTATTAAAAAATAAAAAACTGAAATATCACATTTACATAACTATTCAGACCCTTTACTCAGTACTTTGTTGAAGCACCTTTGGCAGCGATTACAGCCTCGAGTCTTCTTGAGCATGACGCTTCAAACTTGCACACCTGTATTTAGGGAGTTTCTCCCATTCTTCTCTGCAGATCCTCTCAAGCTCTGTCACGTTGGATGAGGAGCATCGCTGCACAGCTATTTTCAGGGCTCTCCAGAAATGTTAGATCGGGTTCAAGTCCGGGCTCTGTCTGGGGCACTCAAGGACATTCAGAGACTTGTCCCGAAGCCACTCCTGTGTTGTCTTGGCTGTGTGCTTAGGATTGTTGTCCTGCTGGAAGGTGAACCTTCACCCCAGTCTGAGGTCCTGAGCGCTCTGGAGCAGGTTTTCATCAAGGATCTCTGTACTTTGCTCCGTTCATCTTTCCCTCGATCCTGACCATTCTCCGAGTCCCTGCCGTTGAAAAACATCCCCACAGCAGATGGTGCACCATGCTTCACCGTAGGGATGGTGCCAGATTTCCTCCAGACGTTATGCTTTGCATTCAGGACAAAGAGTTAAATCTTGGTTTCGTCAGACCAGAGAATCTTGTTTCTCATGGTCTGAGAGTCTTTAGATGCCTTTTGGCAAACTCCGAGTGGGCTGTCAAGTGTCTTTTACTGAGGAGTGGCTTCCGTCTGGCCACTCTACCATAAAGGCCTGATTGATGGAATGCTGCACAGATGGTTGTTCTTCATGAAGGTTATCCCATCTCCACAGAGGAACTCTGGAGCTCTGTAAGAGTGACCATCGGGCCCTCCTCCCCTGATTGTTCAGTTTGGCCACGCGGCCAGCTCTAGGAAGAGTCTTGGTGGTTCCAAACTTCTTCCATTTAAGAATAACGGAGGCCACTGTGTTCTTGGGGACCTTCAATGCTGCAGACATGTTTTGGTAACCTTCCCCAGATCTGTGCCTCGACACAATCCTGTCTCGAAAATCTAGGGACAATTCCATCGTCCTCATGGCTGTGAAACCTTATATAAACAGGTGTGTGCCTTTCCAAATCCTTTCCAATCAATGAATTTACCACAGGTACTCCAATCAAGGATGATCAATGGAATCAGGATGCACCTGAGCTCAATTTTGAGTCTCGTAGCAAAGGGTCTACTTTATCATCAGCCCATTTTATAGGTAAACTGCAGGTTAACGTAAAAGTTGTGTCTTTTAAAGATCCAATACATAATATGGTACACTTATCATAATTGGGTTTTAGTCCAGACAGGCCAGAAAAGTTATCTAGATCTTCAATGAGACATTGCAGGGATCTAGCTTGTGGACTTAATATAAAACTTGAGTCATCGGCATACATGGGCACCTTTGTTTTTAAGCCTTGGATTTCTAATCGCCTAAAGTTCTTATTTGATCTGATTGTAATGAATAGATATGGTAACAACAGACACTCTAGTTTAATTCTTCTTGACAGTTCAAAACTCTCTGAGAAGTAGCCATTATTTACCATTTTACACCTGGGGTTGCTATACATTAATTTAGCCTATTGACTAAGAGACTCACAGAAATGTTTAACAAATCCAGGCTTTTATATATAAATTCCAGTCGTCCTTTATCAAATGCCTTTTCTAAATCCGCTATGGTAGTGTTGCGGTTTGTACAGGGTTTACCCCTAGAGAGAACTCCCACCCTCCCTCAAACCAAAAGGCCATTCTCTAGCTAGGCCACATGGTAAGAGGTCATAAAAAGAAAATCGATTCATTACAATACAATGTATCTGAATGGAGTATGCCCCAATATGTTGGTATGTTCACCACATGATTTCTGTGACAATGGCTGACGTCATTGAATTTTTTTGTTATTGAATGTTTAACATCAAATTGAAGTATCTGATTTGGTTCTTCTGGGTGCTGAGATGTTGAGTTTAAAGTCAGATGTCTAAACGTATCATTATTCCTATTACGTCTGATGACTTGGTAATAAAAGTCGTTGGAATCGGAAAGGTGCCATAAGTTCCAGTCAACAGTCAGTTACCTATGTCTCCACACCATCAGTGTGTGGGCAGAGAGATGAGTGGGGAGGTACAGAATATGGGGGATGCAGGGGGGATTCTGATGTCAGATAGTGTGATGATTGGAAGCCATCCCTAGTTTTCTCATGACTCAGACAGGAGAGTTGTGAGTATGTCTCATTCTGTCCATCTCGTCTCTACTATAGAACTTTTCCACCAAACTTCTTAGCTTGCAAGCTAGTGTGTGTGTGTGTGTGTGTGTGTGTAAGAAACGTGAAAGATGTCAGATTGTGTGATGATATGAGTCCTGCAACAGATTTCCGCTTACAACCCATGCATTTCTTGAACCCATCACGTAATTATGTCTATCACACAGACCTCACCATGAGATATATCCACTGATAGAGAAGATAGAGCCATGAGACGTGGATGGATAAAAACACATCCCAGTGTGTGAAATTCCCAACCAATAGCAGGAGTTCACTTTGTTCACTTCTTAGATCAATCCATCGTTAGATATCTAAAGATATATCATTATTCCAAATACGTGGGAGATCAAAATGTTACCTGGAAACGCCGTCCCCTCCCCCATATACCCACCTGTTTTCCCCCTTCCCATGATGAGCAAGCAGAGACAGAGGATACCTCCCAAATGACGCCCTATTCCATAACAGTGCATTAGTTTAGACCATAGAGCTATAGGGAATAGGGAATAGGGTGCCATTAGAGATGTTTCAGACTTTACTGGTGACCTCTCACCTATATGTGCATAGGAGGAATGAGTGATGCTAAATGTTTAGCAACTCCAGTGGTGTGGTCACAGCTGAGCTAAATAAAGCCTATGAGGTGTGAAGGACATTTTAGGGGATTATCAAACCAAAATGGTCACAGACTGAGTTTTAACCAAAATGTAGTGCAATTCATTGATTGCGTACACTTCCTATGATGCATAACCTTTAACAGTGTAACAGCTCATTTCCTCTCTGGCCAGTAGAGGGCAGGACAGAACGTTGTTCCCTCCACCTCTGTATCAAATGTTGATCATTATTATTATGTGCAATATGTTTGTGTCTGTGTGGATGTTTGTCCTCACTGAGATGTGCAAAGGGAAGGGATCACTGCTGTTGCCTCGCTTTCCAAACCAAGGTGCATGAATTGAGGAGCAAACTGAAGTGGAGATTCAGCAACACTTGGAAGTCAATGGAATTAAATGAAAAAGCTTCTTTATTATTAAAAGTAGAACCAGCGCTTTTTGGCTTAAAAAAAACATGAAATACTCTAACATACATGCGTCCCAAATGGAACCCTATTCCCTATATAGTGCACTACTTTTGAGCACTACTTTTAACCAGGGCCAATAGGTAGAGTACTATATAGGGAATAGGGTGCCATTTGGGATATGCAGCCATACTCTGAAACAACTCCTGCATCCCTGAGACCCATGCCATGGAACAGGAATAGATTAGGGGTGTCTTGCTTATCTTACTAACCAACCAACTAACTGACCAACTAACTAACCAACCAACTAACCAGTGTCAGAAGACCCCCTATATATAGTCTCATTATTGTTATTTTATTGTGTTACTTTTGTTATTTTTCTTTTTTTACTTTATTTAGTAAATATTTTTTAAACTCTTTTCTTAAAACTGCATTGTTGGTTAAGGGCTTGTAAGTAAGCGTTTGACAGTGAGGTCTACTACACCTGTTGTATTCAGTGCGTGTGACAAATAACATTAGATTTGAAAACAGTAGACAAGATATAGCACCTTGAAGTGTGAACATCTGTGGGTAAGATAGGGGAACACCCTCCTTCAAAATACCTTGAAGTGAAGTAAGCAGAAATCTGAAGGGGTTTTGGTTGGTTCCCTCGTGGAAGCAGTGGAACTGTGGACGGTGCTTGAAAAGTAAAGAAAGAACAAGAGTTAAATCGATGCACTTGGTTGGTTGGTTAGTTGGTTAGTTGTTTAGCTGGTGAGTTAACTATATCTTCTCTACTCTTCTGACACCACCTGATATAGAGGTCCTGGATGGCAGGAAGACCAGAGAGGGACCAGAGAGGTGATGCTGTCTGAGTAGGTCTGGGGAACAGGGCTGTACTCTCCTCTGATGATCTTATAGAGCAGAACGGCGGTCTGACAGAACAGATCTCATACAACAAGCATCCCAGTGCCCAGACATCAGACTTAGAACTGTATGGGACGTCCTGACACAGCTCTGGACTCAGGTAGCTGGGGGTACCAACACAGGTACGTGCCATATCCACTGTGTTGGTCATTATCTTGGATATCCAAAAGTCCCCCACCTTTACCACGCCTATCTTAGCTGGAAGCACATTGGAGGTCTTAATGTTCTGGTGGACGATTCTAGCTGGGCGGACGTAGCTGACTGCCATGGTAACCTGTACAACCACTCCATTATCATCCACTCTAGGAAATAGTCCCCTGTCTTTCTAACCTTGACCATCATCCAGTGTCCCTCCATTGCAGTAGTCCATGACTACGTAGATGCAGTGGTGTAAAGTACTTAAGTGAAAATACTTCAAAGTACTACTTAAGTCGTTTTTTGGGGTATCTGTACTTTACTTTTTATATTTTTGTCAACTTAATTTTTACTTCACTACATTCCTAAAGAAAATCATGTACATTTTACTCAGTACATTTTCCCAGACACCCAGTAATCCTTACATTTTGAATGCTTAGCAGGACAGGAACATTTTCACATTTTTTATTTCTTTTTTATTTATTTAACCAGGTAGGCAAGTTGAGAACAAGTTCTCATTTACAATTGCGACCTGGCCAAGATAAAGCAAGCAGTTGGACACGTACAACAACACAGAGTTACACATGGAGTAAAACAAACATACAGTCAATAATATAGTAGAAAAATAAGTCTATATACAAAGTGAGCAAATGAGGTGAGATAAGGGAGGTAAAGGCAAAAAAGGCCATGGTGGCGAAGTAAATACAATATAGCAAGTAAAACACTGGAATGGTAGATTTGCAGTGGAAGAAGGTGCAAAGTAGAAATAGAAATAATGGGGTGCAAAGGAGCAAAATAAATAAATAAATACAGTAGGGGAAGAGGTAGTTGTTTGGGCTAAATTGTAGATGGGCTATGTACAGGTGCAGTAATCTGTGAGCTGCTCTGACAGCTGGTGCTTAAAGCTAGTGAGGGAGATGAGTGTTTCCAGTTTTAGAGATTTTTGTAGTTCGTTCCAGTCATTGGCAGCAGAGAACTGGAAGGAGAGGCGGCCGAAGGAGGAATTGGCTTTGGGGGTGACCAGAGATATACCTGTTGGAGCGCGTGCTACAGGTGAAGGCTGCTATGGTGACCAGCGAGCTGAGATAAGGGGGAACTTTACCTAGCAGGGTCTTGTAGATGACCTGGAGCCAGTGGGTTTGGCGACGAGTATGAAGCGAGGGCCAGCCAACGAGAGCGTACAGGTCGCAGTGGTGGGTGGTATATGGGGCTTTGGTGACAAAACGGATGGCACTGTGATAGACTGCATCCAATTTATTGAGTAGGGTATTGGAGGCTATTTTGTAAATGACATCGCCGAGGTCGAGGATCGGTAGGATAGTCAGTTTTACGAGGGGATGTTTGGCAGCATGAGTGAAAGATGCTTTGTTGCGAAATAGGAAGCCAATTCTAGATTTAACTTTGGATTGGAGATGATTAATGTGAGTCTGGAAGGAGAGTTCACAGTCTAACCAGACACCTAGGTATTTGTAGTTGTCCACATATTCTAAGTCAGAACCGTCCAGAGTAGTGATGCTGGACGGACGGGCAGGCAGCGATCGGTTGAAGAGCATGCATTTAGTTTTACTTGTATTTAATAGCAGTTGGAGGCCACGGAAGGAGAGTTGTATGGCATTTAAGCTCGTCTGGAGGGTAGTTAACACAGTGTCCAAAGAAGGGCCAGAAGTATACAGAATGGTGTCGTCTGCGTAGAGGTGGATCAGAGACTCACCAGCAGCAAGAGCGACATCATTGATGTATACAGAGAAAAGAGTCGGCCCAATAATTGAACCCTGTGGCACCCCCATAGAGACTGCCAGAGGCCCGGACAACAGGACCTCCTATTTGACACACTGAAGTCTATCAGAGAAGAATTCACACACTTTCAAACAAAAATCCCTGGTCATCTACTGCCTCTGATCTAGTGGATTCACTAAACACAAATGCTTTGTTTGTAAATTATGTCTGTGTTGTAGTGTGCCCCTAGCTTTCTCTAACTAAAAAAATAAATGATGCCATCTGGTTTTCATTAATAAGTTATTTGAAATTATTTATACTTTTACTTTTGATACTGAATTTTATTTAAAACCAGGTATGTTTACTTTTACTCAAGTATGGCAATTGGGTACTTTTTCCACCACTGTGTAGATGTATGTGTAACCAGCTCTGTACCGGTACCTTTCTGCGTTGTGTTCTGGTAAGGTATAGGTGGAAGACAAGGCTCTGGACACAATTATGCCGGTTGTCTCTCTTTGAATGACTGCATGAAATTGATAAAAAAATACAAGGCAAAAGTTAATGCTGCCGTCTAGACTCCCATACAAGTATATTTGACTGATAAAAGACAGCGCAGAATGCCCATAAGAAAATCATCAAAAAACTCACGATGTCTGCACCTGAAAGATACCCTCTCCCGCAACAAGGCAAACCGTAGCTGGGCTAGCCTTGCAACGTTGCACTCGAACATTATCCCCATTCACATTAATATATATTCCTATAAACAGTAATGCAACACTAATCAGAACGATATAACCTTTGCTTGTCTTTTCTTGTGCATTTGTGAACATGGCAATTCAAAAGACCAGAGCATACATAACACATGTATCCCCTCGTCACGCTCTGAGCAAACTGAGGAGTAAAAGTATGGCACCCGTTGATGACGTCACAGCATTAACACCGTTTAGAAAATAAATACAATAAAATAGTTCACTCTTGATAATAATATAATACATCTAAAAAAATAACCTTAAAATAATAAATTAAAATACATATGAGAGATTTTCGGTGAAATACATAAAGTATATTTTACACCTGCACAGTCACTGTGTGAGGGTGCTTCAGCCTCCTGAGTATTTCTGCTTCTTGTAGGATGGCCTCTTTAGTGTTTGTTTTGCCAGAGTCGTCTGCTTGTATTCTTTTCACTGCATGCAATCTCTTAGACTCCGCGTACTTCATCAGGAATATTTATGTTGCTCCACCTCTGCCCAGACACAGAATCTTCTCGTACACTTCCATTATCGTTAGTAATATGTTAATTAGTTATCAGTCATCTCAATGAGTGAGAGAAAAGTGTTGCATTCCATGTCTTTGATGTGAAGTACAAGTACATGCAGCAGAGAAACTATCACACACAAAAACAAACGTCACCTTGTGTTTAGTCTGATTCCCATAGTAACCGTCTGGCTCAGCCCACTGGGTAAATAATAGCGCTTTTATATTGACCCTTTAGGAACACCTGCTTCAAAAGCTTTTCCAGTGTAGTTGAAATGTTAAATTTACCCCATTGAGCAAGCATCATAAATTTCTTTTTAAAATCATTATGCGTTGGAAAACTATTTAATATCAATTTGTGCCTATAGGAATTTACGCTTCGAACACACCGACTGGGTTTTGCATCACTGCTGCGTAAAATTTGCGCAGCTAGGCAACTATACTGATGCAGGTATCTTTTGCAGATGGTCACATGCGGTTGGACACATGGAGGAGAGAATCATTTTCGCAGTATCCTCAAAACCGTGTCTTTTTGACACAACTGCTGACAGCTACAGGGACATAAACACAAAAGATGCTGCTTGTAGACAAGTGTCCACGATTGTAGGATTGCCAGGTCAGTTTAGTAGTGAGCTTGTGCTAGATGTGCCTAGTTAGCTAGCTAGCTAACCTAGCTTGCTAACCTAGCCAATGAGGTGTGTATGTGAAAGAAATAGTCATATAAATTATGCTAGTTACTACCCCTGATAACTTTACCAAATAATCATGTTTGAAAGAGTGTGAATGTCAGATAAATAGTCATAGAAATGGTAGATATTTCTGTACCCCTGATAATTTGGTCAGATAACCGTGTGTGTCTGTGTGTACAGTAGGTGACATGTCCATGATGGCTATCTAATAACTATAGTTATGCTAGGCAATGGTTTGGCTTATCATGTTCATGTCTATGTAGAAGAAGACTGTAGGAGGAAGTGGAGAGGACTCAGGGACAGGTATCAGAGAGCCAGAAGGGCAGAGAAAGAGAAGAAGAGGTCTGGGTCAGCAGCTTCAGGCCAGCAGCCTTGGCGCTTCTGCCACATTCTTTCTTTTCTGGATTATTGTGCCTATGGCAACGAGTGGCAATTTTACAGCCATACCCTCTACTACGTCATCCACAAGTGTTGTCGCCACCGGTGCATCAAGACCCTCAACGTCATCTACAAGTGAGACCATCGCCTCCACCGGTGCAGCGAGACCCTCTACAAAGTCTACATGATCCACAAGTATGACCACCACCGGTGCAGTCATGGAAGATGATGAAATGGAGGAAGCACCTCTGGATCTAGGACCACCTGAGATTATTATGTACCTCACAGAAGTGACCACTGAGGACCTCGTTGAACATGATGTGGCCGTGGAGACAAACAGAGAGAGAAACGAAGAGGAACAACGTCAAACCAGGCGTCATCGGAGGTACCAGCCCCCAGATCCACTCAACTTATTTCAGCAGAGGCTCCTCCAAGCCGTCGAGAGGGATGCAGCCCAACCTGATGCTCACAGGAAGGAGGATGAAGAGACCCTCTTTGCCATGAGCCTGGTGACAACACTGAAGAGGCTGCCTCATCAAAGAAAAGCAGCAGTCAAGGTTAAAATGTATCAGCTGCTTTTCGAAGCCGAGTTCAATGGTATGTTTTTTCCCCTCCACATCACAGGTAGTGTCATAAGTGTTGCAACAGTGAAGTAAAGTTGGTCATTTTTTACTAGAGGTCGACCGATTAATCAGAATGGCCGATTAATTAGGGCCGATTTCAAGTTTTCATAACAATCGGTAATTGGTATTTTTGGCCACCGATTTGATGTTTTTTTTTGTTTGTTTGTTTTTTACACCTTTATTTAACTAGGCAAGTCAGATTAAGAACACATTCTTATTTTCAATGACGGCCTAGGAACAGGGGTTAACTGCCTTGTTCAGGGGGGATTCGGGGATTCGTTTTTGCATCCTTCTGGTTACTAGTCCAACGCTCTAACCACCTGCCTTACATTGCACTCCACCGGGAGCCTGCATGGCAGGCTGACTACCTGTTACGCGAGGGCAGCAAGAAGCCAAGGTAAGTTGCTAGCTAGCATTAAACTTATCTTATAAAAAACTATCAATCTTAACATAATCACTAGTTAACTACACATGGTTGATGATATTACTAGTTTATCTAACGTGTCCTGCGTTGCATATAATCGATGCGGTGCCTGTTAATTTCTCATCGAATCACAGCCTACTTCGACAAACGGGTGATGATTTATTAAGCACATTTGCGAAAAAAGCACTGTCGTTGCATCAATGTACCTAACCGTAAACATCAATGCCTTTCTTTAAAATCAATACACAAGTATATATTTTTAAACCTGCATATTTAGTTAATATTGCCTGCTAACATGAAATTGTGTCACTGCTCTTGCGTTCATTGCCTGGCTCGTTGCGAACTAATTTGCCAGAATTTTACGTAATTATGACATACCATTGAAGGTTGTGCAATGTAACAGGAATATTTAGACTTAGGGATGCCACCCGTTAGATAAAATACGGACCGGTTCCGTATTTCACTGAAAGAAAAAAACGTTTTGTTTTCGAGATGATAGTTTCTGGATTCGACCATATTAATGACCTAAGGCTCGTATTTCTGTGTGTTTATTATATTATAATTAATTCTATGATTTGATAGAGCAGTCTGACTGAGCGGTGGTAGGCACCAGCAGGCTCATAAGCATTCATTCAAACAGCACTTTTGTGCATTTTGCCAGCAGCTCTTCGCAATGCATTGCGCTGTTTATGACTTCAAGCCTGTCAACTCCCAAGATTAGGCTGGTGTAACTGATGTGAAATGGCTAGCTAGTTAGCGGGTGCGCTCTAATAGCGTTTCAAATGTCACTCGCTCTGAGACTTGGAGTAGTTGTTCCCCTTGCTCTGCATGGGTAACGCTGCTTCGAGGGTGGCTGTGGTCGATGTGTTCCTGGTTCAAGCCCAGGTAGGAGAGAGGAGAGGGACGGAAGCTATACTGTTACACTGGCAATACTAAAGTGCCTATAAGAACATCCAATAGTTAAAGGTATATGAAATACAAATCGTATAGAGAGAAATAGTCCTATAATTCCTATAATAACTACAACCTAAAACTTCTTACCTGGGAATATTGAAGACTCATGTTAAAAGGAACCACCAGCTTTCATATGTTCCCATGTTCTGAGCAAGGCATTTAAACGTTAGCTTTCTTACATGGCACATATTGCACTTTTACTTTCTTCTCCAACACTTTGTTTTTGCATTATTTAAACCAAATTGAACATGTTACATTATTTATTTGAGGCTAAATTGATTTTATAGATGTATTATATTAAGTTAAAATAAGTGTTCATTCAGTATTGTTGTAATTGTCATTTTTACAAATAAATAAAAAGAATCGGCTGATTAATCGGTATCGTTTTTTTGGCCCTCCAATAACCGGTATCGGCGTTGAAAAATCATAATCGGTCGACCTCTAATTTTTACAGTATACTCATGTAGGCTAATTGGTATTTCAGATCAAAGTATTAATATGAGGCAAATGTATAGCTGTTGTTTCTGGGTTAGAAAATATCCTAAAACAGTTGGCTGTCTAAATATTTGCCTGTCATGTTCATCTTTTGATCTGAAATACAAATTCCATGAGTAAACAGCAAGTATTACCAACTTTACCACACTGTTCCTATATTTATGCCACTAACTAGACCGCGCCACCGTTCTGCTACTTAGTCAACAACTGCTAGCTAGCTAGCCAACTTCTACCGATTAGCAGTACTGTAGAAACTATTACATTACAACGGAATGATTTGATTAGTGTAGTGTTAGCTACCTACATAGTTGTCTTTGCATCTAAGATAATTGTGTAGTTTAGAGTAATTACCGAGGTTAGCTAGCCAGCTATTTTCGTCCGCTGCGCCGCGCCACCGTTCTCCTACTTAGTCAACACTGCTAGCTAGCTAGCCTACTTCTACCGACTAGCAGCACTGTAGAAACTAATACATTACAACGGAACGATTTGATTAGTGTAGTGTTAGCTAGCTACATAGTTGTCTTTGCTGTCTTTGTATCTAAGATAATTGTGTAGTTTAGAGTAATTATCAAGGTTAGCTAGCCAGGTTAGCTAGTGTTAGCTAGCTACATAGTTGCCGTTGTATCATGATAATGGTGTAGCACTGAAACTATCGAGGTTACCTAGCCAGCTACACTTTCAAACAAAGTCAACAACGCAGCCACTGCTAGCTAGCCTACTTTACCAGCCAGCAGTACTGTATCATTTTAGTCATTTTAGTCAATAAGTTGTCTTTGTCATAGTTTGTCATAGTTTGATAATTGTGTAGTTTAGAGTAATTATCGGGGTTAGCTGGCCAGCTATTTTTCGTCCCCCGCGACGCCATTTCCAAACCTAGCCAACTATTACCGACGAGCAGCATTGTAGAAACTAACTACATTACAAAGGAACGTCTTGATTAGTGTTATGTTAGCTAGCTACATAGTTGCCTTTGTATCATGTTAAGGTGTAGTACTGAAACTATCGAGGTTACCTAGCCAGCTACTCTTTCAAACAAAGTCAACAACGCAGCCACTGCTAGCTAGCCTACTTCACCAGCCAGCAGTACTGTATCATTTTAATCATTTTAGTCAATAAGATTTTTGCAACATAAGCTTAACTTTCTGAACATTCGAGACGTGTAGTCCACATGTCATTCCAATCTCCTTTGCATTAGCGTAGCCTCTTCTGTAGCCTGTCAACTATGTGTCTGTCTATCCCTGTTCTCTCCCCTCTGCACAGGCCATACAAACGCTTCACACCGCGTGGCCGCTGGTGGTCCCAGCGCGCACGACCCACGTGGAGTTCCAGGTCTCCGGCAGCCTCTGGAACTGCCGGTCTGCGGCCAACAAGGCTGAGTTCATCTCAGCCTATGCTACCCTCCAGTCCCTCGACTTCCTGGCGCTGACGGAAACATGGATTACCACAGATAACACTGCTACTCCTACTGCTCTCTCCTCGTCTGCCCACGTGTTCTCGCATAGAGCATCTGGCCAGCGGGGTGGTGGCACTGGAATCCTCATCTCTCCCAAGTGGACATTCTTTCTCCCCTGACCCATCTGTCTATCGCCTCCTTTGAATTCCATGCTGTCACAGTTACCAGCCCTTTCAAGCTTAACATCCTTATCATTTATCGCCCCCAGGTTCCCTTGGAGAGTTCATCAATGAGCTTGACGCCTTGATAAGTTCCTTTCCTGAGGATGGCTCACCTCTCACAGTTCTGGGTGACTTTAACCTCCCCACGTCTACCTTTGACTCATTCCTCTCTGCCTCCTTCTTTCCACTCCTCTCCTCTTTTGACCTCACCCTCTCACCTTCCCCCCTACTCACAAGGCAGGCAATACGCTTGACCTCATCTTTACTAGATGCTGTTCTTCCACTAATCTCATTGCAACTCCCCTCCAAGTCTCCGACCACTACCTTGTATCCTTTTCCCTCTCGCTCTCATCCAACACTTCTCACTCTGCCCCTACTCGGATGGTATTGCGCCGTCCCAACCTTCGCTCTCTCTCTCCCGCTACTCTCTCCTCTTCCATCCTATCATCTCTTCCCTCTGCTCAAACCTTCTCCAACCTATCTCCTGATTCTGCCTCCTCAACCCTCCTCTCCTCCCTTTCTGCATCCTTTAACTCTCTATGTCCCCTATCCTCCAGGCCGGCTCGGTCCTCCCCTCCTGCTCCGTGGCTCGATGATTCATTGCGAGCTCACAGAACAGGGCTCCGGGCAGCCGAGCGGAAATGGAGGAAAACTCGCCTCCCTGCGGACCTGGCATCCTTTCACTCCCTCCTCTCTACATTTTCCTCTTCTGTCTCTGCTGCTATAGCCACTTTCTACCACTCTAAATTCCAAGCATCTGCCTCTAACCCTAGGAAGCTCTTTGCCACCTTCTCCTCCCTCCTGAATCCCCCTCCCCCCCCCCCCCTCCCTCTCTGCGGATGACTTCGTCAACCATTTTGAAAAGAAGGTCGACGACATCCGATCCTCGTTTGCTAAGTCAAGCGACACCGCTGGTCCTGCTCACACTGCCCTACCCTATGCTTTGACCTCTTTCTTCCCTCTCTCTCCAGATGAAATCTCGCGTCTTGTGATGGCCGGCCGCCCAACAACCTGCCCGCTTGACCCTATCCCCTCCTCTCTTCTCCAGACCATTTCCGGAGACCTTCTCCCTTACCTCACCTCGCTCATCAACTCATCCTTGACCGCTTGCTACGTCCCTTCCGTCTTCAAGAGAGCGAGAGTTGCACCCCTTCTGAAAAAACCTACACTCGATCCCTCCGATGTCAACAACTACAGACCAGTATCCCTTCTTTCTTTTCTCTCCAAAACTCTTGAACGTGCCGTCCTTGGCCAGCTCTCCTGCTATCTCTCTCAGAATGACCTTGATCCAAATCAGTCAGGTTTCAAGACCGGTCATTCAACTGAGACTGCTCTTCTCTGTGTCACGGAGGCTCTTCGCACTGCTAAAGCTAACTCTCTCTCCTCTGCTCTCATCCTTCTAGACCTATCTGCTGCTTTTGATACTATGAACCATCAGATCCTCCTCTCCACCCTCTCCGAGTTGGGCATCTCCGGCGCGGCCCACGCTTGGATTGCGTCCTACTTGACAGGTCGCTCCTACCAGGTGGCGTGGCGAGAATCTGTCTCCGCACCACGTGCTCTCACCACTGGTGTCCCCCAGGGCTCTGTTCTAGGCCCTCTCCTATTCTCGCTATACACCAAGTCACTTGGCTCTGTCATATCCTCACATGGTCTCTCCTATCATTGCTATGCAGACGACACACAATTAATCTTCTTCTTTCCCCCTTCTGATAACCAGGTGTCGAATCGCATCTCTGCATGTCTGGCAGACATATCAGTGTGGATGACGGATCACCACCTCAAGCTGAACCTCGGCAAGACGGAGCTGCTCTTCCTCCCGGGGAAGGACTGCCCGTTCCATGATCTCGCCATCACGGTTGACAACTCCATTGTGTCCTCCTCCCAGAGTGCTAAGAACCTTGGCGTGACCCTGGACAACACCCTGTCGTTCTCCACTAACATCAAGGCGGTGACCCGATCCTGTAGGTTCATGCTCTACAACATTCGCAGAGTACGACCCTGCCTCACACAGGAAGCGGCGCAGGTCCTAATCCAGGCACTTGTCATCTCCCGTCTGGATTACTGCAACTCGCTGTTGGCTGGGCTCCCTGCCTGTGCCATTAAACCCCTACAACTCATCCAGAACGCCGCAGCCCGTCTGGTGTTCAACCTTCCCAAGTTCTCTCACGTCACCCCGCTCCTCCGCTCTCTCCACTGGCTTCCAGTTGAAGCTCGCATCCGCTACAAGACCATGGTGCTTGCCTACGGAGCTGTGAGGGGAACGGCACCTCCGTACCTTCAGGCTCTGATCAGGCCCTACACCCAAACAAGGGCACTGTGTTCATCCACCTCTGGCCTGCTCGCCTCCCTACCTCTGAGGAAGCACAGTTCCCGCTCAGCCCAGTCAAAACTGTTTGCTGCTCTGGCACCCCAATGGTGGAACAAGCTCCCTCACGACGCCAGGACAGCGGAGTCAATCACCACCTTCCGGAGACACCTGAAACCCCACCTCTTTAAGGAATACCTAGGATAGGATAAAGTAATCCTTCTAATCCCCCCCCCCCTTAAAAGATTTAGATGCACTATTGTAAAGTGTTTGTTCCACTGGATATCTTAAGGTGAATGCACCAATTTGTAAGTTGCTCTGGATAAGAGCGTCTGCTAAATGACTTAAATGTAAATGTAAATACCAGCAGTGTTTAGTTAACATAAATCTCACCTTTTATGGTGTTATATTATGTTAAGCTTGTATGTGTTGTTTTTCTCTTCCCTTCCAGAGATGGAGTCAATTTAGCCGAGCAGCTCACAGGATGGACAGGAAGAGTTGTCTGGTTGTTGTTTTGACCTCCCTCGTTGTACCTTTCCTTTCACACATGGCAGTTCCCTTTAAATTCAGTCAATTCATAAAGTCATTTGTTTATAAAGTCTTAGGATAGCATTCATTATTAGTGTTACATACATTTCTGAATTGACAGAATTGAAACTCATACACAGGAGAATTCACAGATGCTCTTGTTGGTCTCTTACAAAACTAAAGGTGAATATATTTATTTCATTTAAAACCACTTGAAAACCAGGGTGTTGAAACTTTTTGTGAAGTTATGTTCCATTGACTGGTCCATGACATCCAGGGGCCATTTGTTTGTTTAGCTGTGTTATGGCTACACATTATTTTCTTTTTTTCAGAGGCAGAGACACACACACACCTCTCCTCCACTCCTCTCTGTACCTCAGATCTCCAGTGCCCTGCCCTCTCTCTTTATGGCCATGTCTGCAGTTCCTCTACTACGTCTAGGCTTTATGAGTAGAGTCCCTGTATCTGTCTGCAGTTCCTCTACTACGTCTAGGCTTTATGAGTAGTCCCTGTATCTGTCTGCAGTTCCTCTACTACGTCTAGGCTTTATGAGTAGTCCCTGTATCTGTCTGCAGTTCCCCTACTACGTCTAGGCTTTATGAGTAGTCCCTGTATCTGTCTGCAGTTCCTCTACTACGTCTAGGCTTTATGAGTAGTCCCTGTATCTGTCTGAAGTTCCTCTACTACTTCTAGGCTTTAAAAATGTACTAGAATGTAGCTTACCGGAGACAAATCGCCAGGTGTTCAACTGGGCTGATGGACTCCCGGTAGTTGGTATCCATCCGGGCGATCCTGGCTCCAACCATCTGGAGCAGGTGATCGAACTGGCTTCGGTCCAGACGAAAGTAACTTCGGAATTCCTCTCCAAACAGTTGAAGCTCTTGAATGAGATGGTGGATCTCCCCTGCCTGCTTTCTGGACTTTAACCATCTCTGGACCCACACAGACCTGCGCTTTCAGCGGGGCTGGTCCCGGCCCAACAGCGCGATCAAGACCACCTTCCTCAACGTTGGTCTCATTGTTGAAAGAGCCTACTCTGCTATCTTGACTATTTATTATTGCATTTCTGCGTTTGAGGGAAATTATATTGTAGGCTCCACATTATATTGTAGGCTCCAGCAAGTGCAAGCTAGCTAGCTAAATTGCCATAAATGTTGAATGCTTTTCGACCTGTCCCCAAATTAATATAATTGGTTCAGAGTTTGTTTTGATATTTTAACCTGCGTGTCGTGATCGCGTTTCATGTGGGGGGGGACAAAATACATTTATGCACGATGGCGCACAATGGTGCACGCGCACGGAACCCAAACCGGCTGCGCGCGTACGCCATCGTACATAAATGTATTTTGTCCCCCAACACCAAATGCAATCACGACATGGTGCTGTTGTAGCTGAGTCCATGTTTAACCGTATAGTACACATGAGGCTTCACTTGCTGCGATTTTGTCATTTTCCGCAGTAGAATGCACCGATATTGCTAGCACCTTTAGCTAGCGTGGCCTTCTTGTACATTTTTGTGGATGCATGCTGAGTTAGGTCATTCCCCCCATGGCCAATTGAGAATTCCCGACGGCATAAAGTACAGAATGCTTTCGTCGAGTCACCACTGACAGCCTTAGCACACGTCTTTTGTGTTTCTCGTTGTTTGTTGTAGCTGCACAGTCTTATTTTTTGCAGGTTTATCCATATTGCCTTAATATGCCAAACCGCTGTACTGTGATTGGATGAATATATGGGATAAGGGAGGACCTGTATAGGACAAACCAATTTAGCCCAATATAAGGGACATCCCGGCTAATACGGGACAGTTGGCAACCCTAATAGCTACTCTTTACAGGCCTCCTGGGCCATATACAGCATTCCTCACTGAGTTCCCTGAATTCCTATGGGACCTTGTAGTGACAGATAATATTCACATTTTTGGTTGCTTTAATATTCACATGGAAACGTCCACAGACCCACTCCAAAAGGCTTACGGAGCCATCATCGACTCAGTTTTGTCCAACATGTCTCTGGACCTACTCACTGCCACAGTCATACTCTGGACCTAGTTTTGTCCCGTGGAATAAATACTGTGGATCTTAATGTTTTTCCTAATAATCCTGGACTATCGAACAACCATATTATTACGTTTCCAATCACAACAAATAATCTGCTCAGACCCCAACCAAGGATAATCAAAAGCCATGTTATAAATTCTCTGACAACCCAAAGATTCCTAGATGCCCTTCCAGACTCCCTCCAGCTACCCAAGGACATCAGAGTTCAACAATCGGTTAGCCACCTAACTGAGGAACTTAATTTAACCTTGCGTAATACCCTAGATGCAGTTGCACCCCTAAAAACAAGAAACTAGTCATAAGAAACTAGCTCCCTAGTATACAGAAAATACCAGAGCCCTGAAGCAAGCTTCAAGAAAATTGGAACGGAAATGGCGCTACACCAAACTGGAAGTCTTCGACTAGCTTGGAAAGAGAGTACCGTGCAGTATCAAAGAGCCCTCACTGCTGCTCAATCATCCTATTTTCCAACTTAATTGAGGAGAATAAGAACAATCCAAATGTATTTTAGATACTGTCGCAAAGCTAACTAAAAAGCAGCATTCCCCAAGAGAAGATGGCTTTCACTTCAGCAGTGATAAATTCATGAACTTCTTTGACGAAAAGAAGCTCCAGGCACAGGGTTTACTACCACCGGTGGGTTGTAAATACCTATCGCCATTTGTTTCACTGTAGTTTGAACAAAAAGAGGTTTCAACAAAGGTAGGACACAGCAAAAAAAATATTCCCATTACCATCATGACTCCTATCATGATTGCCATTTTTGCAAACATTACTCCCCATTTTCCCAAAGTTAAATCCAGCCAATCCCAAGCATGGGTATCACCTTCTTGCCTTAATCCTTTCAGTTTGGTCATAGCTGTTGTGAACAATCCATCTGGTGCAGTGTTATTGGGAATGAAGATACAACATTCGTCTCCGAACATTACACCGACTCCACCTTTCTCAGCTTAGAGCCAATTCAAAGCCTGTCTATTCTGCCATGGCATTTTACTAGTGGCCTGTACCTGTTCTCCTAAGGCTGTCAATGCCGAGTCTGTATAGTTAATGAATCTTTGTTGGTTATAGTAAATATAATTTATCCACTCTAAGTTTTTATTAGGTGTTATCCACAGAAATATTGATTCAAATCCTGATGTAATCTCATCTCTTGCTTTGTATTCATTGTTAAAGTTGCGACAGTTCGTTTCTGGTATCAGAACAAAATAGTCAGCACATAGTAACTTCTGATTTAGCTGTACTTTAATTAATGCAAACACGTGTATGGTAAATATGTCGTTCGTATACGGTCTCTCTGTAACACCTCGCAGGGCAGACAGAAGAAGAGAGCGACATCCTATTGTTCTCGCTTTTATACTCTGACAGAGATAGTTCCCGCTCAATGCTGGCCTGTCAGAGGGAGGAGGAGCGTGGTTTAAACTTGCTCCTCCTATCGTCGGCGCGCAGGCTGGTCTCAGCGTCGTGACGCACTTCCTGTCGCCGGGTGTAGTTCTTCTTGTCTTCAGCAGTTGACTTATCCGTAGTTTATATACTTAATAATGTAATCTTATATAAGTTATGCAAACAAATATCCAGTTTAACCCTAACATAACTTAATATAATACATCAATAAAATCAATTTAGTCTCAAATAAATAATGAAACGTTCAATTTGGTTTAAATAATGCAAAAAAAGTGTTGGAGAAGAAAGTAAAAGTGCAATATGTGCCATGTAAATAAGCTAACGTTTAAATTCCTTGCTCAGAACATGAGAACATGAAAGCTGGTGGTTCCTTTAAACATGAGTCTTCAATATCCCAGGTAAGAAGTTTTAGGTTGTAGTTATTATAGGACTGTCTCTATACCATTTGAATTTCATATATATTTGGCGATTGGATGTTCTAATAGGTACTTTAGTATTGCCAGCCTAATCGCGGGAGTTGATAGTGTTGGGTTATATTTTCTTAAACTAGTTGTGGTGCATAGCTTATGAATACATTAATGTTAAATATAACAGGTTTTTATTGTATTAACATAGATTGAGCAACATATAATAGATGTGACTAACTGGAGGGTTGCTGGGCAGCAAGGGTGTAGGCTGAGGAGACTCGTGACACACACACACTGCCTGGTTGTGAAGCCGCTCAAGGACAGGTGTACGTGAGGAACTGATAGAGGGGAGAATAACTGTAGCAATAAAAACAGGCACTGTCCTTGGGTGTCTGACTCTCGGGTACACACACGAAGATAAGCTGGAAGACAACTATGCCTGGCAACAGTGATGCGCCAAGGGGCTGGGACCAGCCTGTGCGCCTGCGATAGGCTGAGCAAGTCTAAACCACGCTCAGCCTCTACTCTGACAGGCTCGCTCTGAGCGGCAACTATCTCTGTCAGAGTATTAAAAAATAACTTTGTGTTTGAACAGTTCTCTGTTTGCTCTGCGAGGTGTTACAGTGAACCCGTATATACGAAGATTGCATTTACCATTTATCGCTTGACTATAATAAAAAGCTGAGAATATATTCAGTGACTTAGTGTTAAATTCTGTTCTGATACCAGATTCGCTTGACGCAACCTAACAATAGGCTTGAAGTCATAAACAGTGCAACGCTTGAAGCATTACGAAGAGCTGTTGGCAAACGCAGTAAAGTGCTGTTTCAATGAATGCTTATGAGCCTGCTGCTGCCTACCACCGCTCAGTCAGACTGCTCTATCAAATCATAGACTTAATTATAATATAATAACACACAGAAATACAAGCCTTAGGTCCCGGATTTGACCATATTAATGACCTATCATTTAGAAAACAAAATGTTTATTATTTCAGTGAAATACGGAACCATTCCATATTTTGTCACGCCCTGGCCATAGAGAGGGTTTTGTTCTCTATTTTGGTTAGGCCAGGGTGTGACTAGGGTGGGCATTCTATGTGCCCTTTTCTATGTTTTGTGTATTTCTTTGTTTTGGCCTGGTATGGTTCTCAATCAGGGACAGCTGTCTATCGTTGTCTCTGATTGGGAACCATACTTAGGTAGCCTTTTCCCACAGGGTTTTTGTGGGTAGTTAATTTCTGTTCAGTGTTTTGCACCTTACGGAACTGTTTCAGTATTCTCTTTGTTATTTTTGTTTTAGTGTTCAGTTATTAAAATAATCATGAACACTTACCACGCTGCGTTCTGGTCCGATGATTCATCTTCTTCAGACGACGAAGACTGTTACATTTATCTAACGGGTGGCATCCATAAGTGTAAATATTGCTGTTACATTGCACAACTTTAAATGTTATGTCATATTTACGTAAAATTCTGGCAAATTAGTTCGCAACGAGCCAGGCAGCCCAAACTGTTGCATATACCTTGACTCTGCCTGCAATGAACGCAAGAGAAGTGACACAATTTCCCTAGTTTAAATTGCCTGCTAACATTAATTTCTTTTAACTAAATATGCAGGTTTAAAAAAATATTCTGTGTATTGATTTTAAGAAAGGCATTGATGTTTATGGTTAGGTACATTCGTGCAACAAATGTGCTTTTTTCGCAAATGTGCTTTTGTTAAATCATCCCCCGTTTGGCGAAGTACGCTGTCTTTGTTAGGAAGAAATGATCTTCACACAGTTTGCAACAAGCCAGGCGGCCCAAACTGCTGCATATACCCTGACTCTGTTGCACAGAAGGCAAGAGAAGTAAACAATTTCATGTTAGCAGGCAATATTAACTAAATATGCAGGTTTAAAAATATATACTTGTGTATTGATTTTAAGAAAGGCGTTGTTTATGGTTAGGTACACGTTGGTGCGACAGTGCTTTTTTTGCAAAATCACCCATTTGGCGAAGTAGGCTGTGATTCAATGATAAATTAACAGGCACCGCATCGATTTTATGCAACGCAGGACAAGCTAGATAAACTAGTAATATCAACCATGTGTAGTTAATAACTAGTGATTATGTTAAGATTGATTGTTTTTTATAAGATATGTTTAATGCTAGCTAGCACCTTACCTTGGCTCCTTGCTGCACTCGCACAACAGATAGTCAGCCTGCCACACAGTCTCCTCGTGGAGTGCAATGGTATCGGCCATGATCGGTGTCCAAAAATGCTGGTTACCGATTGTTACGAATCCCTTTGGCCCTGCAGTCTAGGGGGGATGGCAACGAGACCCATAACATAACTCATGCAAATCATAATAGTGATAAACAGTGAGAACAAATAACCACAGACAACTTAAATGTACCATCAAATACTAATGGTTTATTTCTAAACACACGGTAATGGGGTGTGAGAAAAGGGGCTGAGCTGGACCCAAGGAAAGAAACAATAATCCAAAAACACCCCTAAGCTAGACTAGCCTATTTCAATAACAGCTAGCTAACTAACCAAAAATACAGTGGGTGGTCCGCCCAGTTCTAACTAGGGTATTTAGACAATTACCTACGGGTAGTGTATGCTTATGGGCGACTTGTCTTGGTACCCCTTTTCCCACTAACAAACAAACAGTCATGCACCACAACAAAACAATACTCACAGATACCGGACAAATGTGACATGTATGGGCAAAACAAACGAGCGATCTGTATTCAAAGAGAGCGATAGCAAGAGCTTGAGACACAGCGAGATTTAAACACAGAGAGATCGAGCTACAGAGAGTGAGATTGAACTCCAGAAAGAGATTGACTGGGGTTTTAAACCAAGGGAAAGGGACGTGATAGGGTAATGAAAAAGGAGCAGGTGTCTTCTGATTGATGATTGATTGGGGGAATGATGATTGCCACCTGTGAGGATGAGAAGGAGAGAAAAGAAATACACATACAGGATACACACTACCTGTATCCGTAACACCGATTGTTATGAAAACTTGAAATCGGCCCTAATTAATCGGCCATTCCGATTAATCGGTCAACCTCTACTTTATAACAGGAGCCATCTACAAAGTAATTCTCCAAATCACTTCCCTCTCTGTCTAGCAATGGTATAGATTTAAGATCCGGACGCAATTTGGTAAACGTTGGAGATTCTGCTACACAATCATGTGCTTTCCCTTCAAATTATAATGGAACTCTTTCAGCTGGATTGACAGTAGTAAATCTTTTAATTGAGACATCTGGATAAGTTTGTAGGGTCATGTAATCCAAAGTTTTTATATTAGTTAAAACAAATTTGTTCTATCAGCTCCACTATCTTATGATGTGTGTTTATTGTCACAGGATATCCCATAGTTATGGTTGACACTTTATCATAAGCATAATGTAATGCTGCCACCCCTTGGTAACACGGTGGATAAACTTGTGCTACTGGATCTGATTTAGTACTGTATTACGCAATTGTCTGTTTCCTTCTTCCACAACATGTTTCCTGCATAAGTAATGCTGCTGCATATCTATCACACCTATTGTAACGGGCGTCGTATGAAGTGGACCAAGGTGCAGCGGGTTGAGTGCTCATTTTAACTTTTATTTGAACACTGAAAAAACAAAACAAGAAAAGGAACGCACAGTAATGCAGGCTACACACAGCTATGCAAAAACAACTTCCCACTAAAGACAGGTGAAAAAAGGGCTACCTAAGTATGACTCCCAATCAGCAACAACGATGTACAGCTGTTCCTGATTGAGAGCCATACCAGGCCAACAAAAAAATACACAACATAGAAAAACCATAGAAATACAAAACAAGAACATTACCCAAAAACCCCGGAACACATAAAACAAACACCCCTCTTACATAAATCCATATCCCAACAAACCCCGAACCACATAAAACAAACACTCCCTGCCACGTCCTGACCAAACTACAATAACAAATAACCCCTTTACTGGTCAGGACGTGACAGTACCCCCCCCCAAAGGTGCAGACCCCGGATGCACCTCACACAAAAACACAAAAATAACCCCAAAACCAAAATAATCCCAAACTAAAGGGAGGGAAGGGAGGGTGGCCACCGTCACCGACGGCTCTTGTGCTACACCCCCCCCCTTCCCAACCCACCTACTATGGAGGTGGCTCAGGCTCCAGCCTTACTCCCCCACCTAACCTGTCCACCCCCGCTAAATAATTATTAAATGTTACCCTTCCCAAAGTCTCTGGGATATGGCGGATCGCTGAAGACCTCGGGCTGATGTGCGTTGCTGGAGACCTCAGGCTGATGTGCATCGCTGGAGACCTCGGGCTGATGTGCATCGCTGGAGACCTCGGGCTGAAGGGCGACTCTGGCTGCGCCGATTCCGGACTGTAGGGCGACTCTCTCGGCTCCGGACTGTGGGCCGTCTCGGCTCCAGACTGTGGGACGTCTCTCTCGGCTCCGGACTGTGGGACGTCTCTCTCGGCTCCGGACTGTGGGACGTCTCTGCTGGCTCCGGACTGTGGGCCGTCTTTGCTGGCTCGGGACTGTGGGCCGTCTCTCTACGGGGCACTGTCGCCGGAAGCTCTGGACGGGGCACTGTCGCCGGACACGCTGGACGGGGCACTGTCGTCGGACACACTGGACGGGGCACTGTCGCCGGACGCTCTTGATGAGGCACTGTCGCCGGAAGCTCTGGACGAGGCACTGTTGCCGGAAGCTCTGGACGAGGCACTGTCGTCGGAAGCTCTGGACGAGGCACTGTCGTCGGAAGCTCTGGACGAGGCACTGTCGTCGGAAGCTCTGGACGAGGCACTGTCGTCGGAAGCTCTGGACGAGGCACTGTCGTCGGAAGCTCTGGACGGGGACTGCACACTGAAGGCCTGATGCGTGGGGCTGGCTTAGGACACGCCAGACTAAGGACACGCACCACAGGGCTAGTGCGAGGAGCAGGAGCAGGATGAGCTGGACTGGGATGACACACTGGAGGCCTGGTGCGTGGTGCTGGCTTTGGAGATGCCAGACTGGAGACATGCACCTCAGGGCTAGTGTGAGGAGCGGGAACTGGATACACCAGGCCATGAGTAGGCATTGGAGGTCAGGAGCGTACCTCCTGCACAACCCGTCCTGGCTGGATGTAATAGTAGCCCTGTACAAATGGAGTGCTGGCACAGGGCGAACTGGGCTGTGCAGAGGCCTGATGGTTGCCGTGCGTAGAGCAGGCGTAGGGTAGCCTGGGCCTAGGAGGCGCACTGGTGGCCAGATGTGCTGCGCAGGCATCCTCCTTCAGGCTGGATGCCCACTCTAGCATGGCACTTGCGAGGGGCTGGGATCGCTCGCATCGGACTGTGCATGCGCACGGGTGAGATTGTGCACACTTCCGCATATACTGGCATTCTCCACTCCATATGCTCCCCATAATAAGCACGGGGAGTTGGCTTAGGGCTCACCCTTGGCCCAGCCAAAATTCCCGTGTGCCCCCCCAAAAAAAATTATTGGGGGTGCCTCTCGTGCTTCCTTCGTTGGGCCCGCTCTTCGCTCCACTTCGCCGTTCCTCCCTCGCTGTCTCCACCTGTTTCCATGGCAGGGTCTTGTCCCCTGCCATTACCTCCCCCCATGTCCAAGATGTCCTCCACTCCCTTCTCTCCCTGGCCCAGGATCCTTGCTCCTCCTGGGCCCGCTGCTTGGTCCGTTGGTGGTGGGAAGTTCTGTAACGGGCGTCGTATGAAGTGGACCAAGGCACAGCGGGTTGAGTGCTCATTTTAACTTTTATTTGAACACTGAAAAAACAAAACAAGAAAACGAATGAACGCACAGTAACGCAGGCTACACACAGCTATGCAAAAACAACTTCCCACAAAAGACAGGTGAAAAAAGGGCTACCTAAGTATGACTCCCAATCAGCAACAACGATGTACAGCTGTTCCTGATTGAGAGCCATACCAGGCCAACAAAAAAATACACAACATAGAAAAACCATAGAAATACAAAACAAGAACATTACCCAAAAACCCCGGAACACATAAAACAAACACCCCTCTTACATAAATACATATCCCAGCAAACCCCGAACCACATAAAACAAACACCCCTGCCATGTCCTGACCAAACTACAATAACAAATAACCCCTTTACTGGTCAGGACGTGACACCTATTTGCTAAATATATCAAAAATGGTTTTGTGTAATCTGGGGCTGCTAGGGCCGGTGCTGTTTGCATTTCATTTTTTAGGGTCTCAAATGCAATCAGGGCATCAGTGTTCCAGTCTAGTTTTGCCCTAAGATTAAGTTGTCCTGCTTCTTTCATTATCTCTCACAAAGGAGCTGTTTTAGCTACATATTCCTCTATCCAATCTGAGTTAAATCCAGTCATTCCTAAAAAGGTCATAAAGCTACCGTTTGTGGCAATGGTGCTTTGCTGATTCCTTCCAGCTGTCCTGGTGCTATTGCCTTTGTTCCATGAGCTATGGTTCTTCCCAGGTACTCAACCTGGGGTTGGCAGTACTGAAGTTTTGTTTTGAAGACTTTATGTCCTCCTTCTGCCAATCGTTGTAGTACTTTCATGGAGTCAGCATGGCACTGTTCCAACGTAGATGCACAGATCAATAGATCATCAACATACTGAATCAATGTGCCATCAAGCATTAATTATTCTAAATCAGCTCTCAATATCTGATTGAAAACGTGGGGAGAGTACCTAAATCCCTGGGGGAGATGAGTATACGTGTATTGTCTTCCTCTGTATGTAAACGCATACAAATGTCTGCATTCTTCTGCCAGGGGCACACAAAAAAAATCATTGGAATTAGCTGCGTTTTTCCAGAGAATGCTATAGTTTTGGCATAAAATGAGATGAGAGGCATAATTTGGATTACACGTGTAAGTGGCTCCAGTATCTATCATCATGGGTGTGTCTCTGTTCTCTATGTGAACCTGCAGCATAGGTTCTTGATCAGCTCTCGTGGTTATCATTGGGAACTGACCTTCCCCTGTAGGATTCTCTGGGCATCCCTAGTATCCTTGATTTGGCCCCGTCCATGGGTTCACAGGGCCTTTTGGTTGCCTTTGGTTGCCCTGCCAACCACCATCCTGGTTCCAGTTATTCTGGTTCCCACCTCCTTGTGGCTGCCAACTACTTTCGTTCCCTCCCCCTTGGTTCTGCCAAGGCTTTGTGGGGCAATCTCGTCTGGAGTGTCCTGGCTGTTGGCATCCCCAACAGACACCAGGTGGTCCCTGTGGACTTCTGGTTCCTTTTTTCTGATGTTTTTGCAGATCTTTGTATTACTTATTGCCACCATTCCAATTTTGATGTTGTTGTGTATATACATTCAGTACTAGTGGTGTGGGTTGCACTTGGGCTTGCCGGACGGGAGGCGGTGGTAGCCCTCCTGGGGAGCCTGCAGCCATTGTCCCTACCTCCGGCATGGGAGTCGTCACTGGGGCCTGGACTTTCTATTTTCCTTTGTTAGTCAGTTCTTCCAGCTGCAGCTGGGTCAGTTTTCCTTGAATGTCTTTTCCTTGTTCTATAAGTCTCTGTTCATCCTTTCTGTATTTATCCACTGCATGAATCACATGGTCACAGAATTCTTTGTGTGACTTTGAAGTCAGTCCCACCACATCCTCCAGACTGCTCTTTACTGACTGGGGCATGGCTTCTACCACTGAATTCCAGAACAGAGTTGTCATCAGTGGGTCTCCTTTTAGATCTCATTCGTGGAGATACGTAGCAGGGTTTTCTGTGTCCAGCAGCAGGGTTTTCTGTGTCCCCCAGTGCTTCCCCTTTCAGTGATTTCGGGTCAATCCTTGCCGGGTATTCCATTCTAAGAGCCTGCCAGATGGCTGGACGATGTGAGTCAAAGACTCTTCCATCTCCCAGTGTATTCTCCACTGCCTCATCAAGGTCGCTGGACTGCAATACATCCTCCATTTTTGCCTTTCCCACTACTCTCGCCAACAATGCCTGCAGATCCCCCACAGCCAGTAGTTTCCCCATAGTTTGTCTTCAAATGTTCTAATCCATTTTCCAGCTCCATCATGAAGATCCGGAAGACGGGCAACCAATCCTTCCAGGTCCTGTGAGCCCCATGGTACATAGTGCCCTTGCGTCCATTTGATCAAAATTGGACATTGTGCACTATACCTTTCAGGTTCCTTCATCTTCCTCCTATTCCGTAGCCTTCCTTGCTCTCCTTCTGTGCCATACAT
Source organism: Salmo trutta (assembly GCF_901001165.1). NCBI lineage: Eukaryota > Metazoa > Chordata > Actinopteri > Salmoniformes > Salmonidae > Salmo > Salmo trutta. The sequence goes on along the minus strand of NC_042959.1, from coordinate 10,559,301 downwards.
CATTTCTCTAAAACAGGCTGTACCTTCTTCACTTTCCCCCTCTTGTTCCCTACATGTCTGTTCTCTCCTTTCCTTTTCTTCCTTTTTTCAAATAGGCGTCTTTCTAACTCTCTTATTTCTTCAGTCGTTCTCTTGCTTCTTGCTTCCATTTCAGCTATTATATCTTCTTCCTGTGATTATTTTTTGCCAAAGCCTTACTTAATCTTTAATAACAGTTAATCTTCTCCAGATTTCTTCCTGCACCGCGCTCAGTCTCCATGATCTTTTCCAAGTTCTTTCTTCTCTCTAAAGAACGTGTGAGGGAAACATCTCTCTCTGCACTCTACTTCTCCCATTATTTCCATCATCCTTGTTACCATCGGGAATTGTACATTGGTGGACGGTGGAGGGTCGGTAACCCACTCCACTTTTTCTGTACTTGTTTTTTCGTCATCCTTTTTCAGTGTTTCTCTTGCTGTTTTTATGCTCTTCAGCAATCCTTCTTCTTTAAACATTTTCATCACTTTGTTCTCTTTCTCTTTTCTTTTTTCTTTTCTTTCCTGTGTCATTTGTTTTGTGTTTTTTTATCAGGGTTTCCATCTCCTCACACACTGAGACATCCAATGTTCCCTCCGCTGGCCATTTGGTACTCATTTTCCGTGTCCGTTTCTCCCATTTCATAGATGTTTTTGTTATTTCTTCTTTGCATTGGGGATGCCTAGCCCCTAGAATTTCTACTGGTGTGCTTTCTCCGTAAAGCTATTTTAAAATCTGACACAGCGGTTGCATAAAGGGGTAGTCTATCTATAATTCTTTAAATAATTGTTATGTATTTTGTCAACGTTTATGATGAGTATTTTTGTAAATTGATGTGCACATTCACCAAACGTTTTGGTGGGAATACATTTTCTGAATACCACGCGCCAATGTAAAATGCTTTTTTTGGATATAAATATGAACTTTATCGAACAAAACATACATGTATTGTAACATAATGTCCTAGGAGTGTTATCTGATGAAGATCGTCAAAGGTTAGTGCTTCATTTCGCTGTGTTTTGGGTTTTATTGACACATGTCCTTGTTTGGAAAATGGCTGTTTGATTATTTTTGTCTATGTACTCTCCTGACATAATCTAATGCTTTGCTTTCACTGTAAAGCCTTTTTAAAATCGGACAATGTGGTTACATCAAGGAGAAGTGTATCTTTAAAATGGTGTAAAATAGTTGTATGTTTGAGAAAGTTGAATTATGACATTTTGTTGTTTTTGAATTTGCCGCCCTGATATTTCACTGGCTGTGTCCCGCAGGTGGGACGCTGGCGTCCCACTTAGCCCTGAGAAGTTAACCTTCTTCTTCCTACTTCAAAGGAAATAGTACAGGTACTGGAAAATCACCAGGTGACTGGAGACTCTCCAACATGTAAAATTACCAAAGGGATTTTTCCCCAACACAGGTGGTCAGCCTGCCACGCAGTTTCCTCATGGACTGCAATGTAATCGGCCATAATCAGCATCCAAAAAGGCCGATTTACCAATTTTTATGAAAACTTGAAATCGTCCCTAATTAATCGGCCATGCCAATTAATCGGTCGACCTCTATCCTAGACCTTAGTGCTGCTTTTGATACCATCGATCACCACATTCTTTTGGAGAGATTGGAAACCCAAATTGGTCTACACGGACAAGTTCTGGCCTGGTTTAGATCTTATCTGGAAAGATATCAGTTTGTCTTGGTGGATGGTTTGTCCTCTGACAAATCAACTGTACATTTCGGTGTTCCTCAAGGTTCCTTTTTAGGACCTCTATTGTTTTCACTACATATTTTACCTCTTGGTGATGTCATTCGGAAACATAATGTTAACTTTCACTTCTATGTGGATGATACACAGCTGTACATTTCAATGAAACATGGTGAAGCCCCAAAATTGTCCTCCCTGGAAGCCTGTGTTTCAGACATAAGGAAGTGGATGGCAGCATTTTTTAAAAACTTTTAAACTCGGACAAAACAGAGATGCTAATTCTAGGTCCCAAGAAACAAAGAGATCTTCTGTTGGATCTGACAATTAATCTTGATGGTTGTACAGTTGTCTCAAATAAAACTGTAAAGGACCTTGGTGTTAGTTTGGACCCTGATCTCTCTTTTGACGAACATATCAAGACTGTTTCAAGGACAGCTTTTTTCCATCTACATAACATTGCAAAAATCAGAAACTTTCTGTCCAAAAATGATGCAGAAAAATGTATCCATGCTTTTGTTACTTCTAGATTAGACTACTGCAATGCTCTACTTTCCGGCTACCCGGATAAAGCACTAAATTAACTTCAGTTAGTGCTAAATACGGCTGCTAGAATCTTGACTAGAACCAAAAAAAAATAATCATATTACTCCAATGCTAGCCTCTCTAGGACCTGAGCCCTAGGACCATGCCTCGGGACTACCTGGCCGGATGACTCCTTGCTGTCCCCAGTCCACCTGGTCGTGCTGCTGCTCCATTTTCAACGGTTCTGCCTGAGGCTATGGAACCCTGACCTGTTCACCGGACGTGCTACCTTGTCCTGGACCTGCTGTTTTTGGCTCTCTCTCTCTACCGCACCTGCTGTCTCTAACTCTGAATGATCGGCTATGAAAAGCCAACTGACATTTACTCCTGAGGTGCTGACCTGTTGCACCCTCTACAACCACTGAGATTATTATTTGACCCTGCTGGTCATCTATGAAGGTTTGAACATCTTGGCCATATACTGGTATAATCTCCAGGCACAGCCAGAAGAGGACTGGCCACCCCTCATAGCCTGGTTCCTCTCTAGGTTTCTTCCTAGGTTCTGGCCTTTCTAGGGAGTTTTTCCTAGCCACCGTGCTTCTACATCTGCATTGCTTGCTGTTTGGGGTTTTAGGCTGGGTTTCTGTATAGCGCTTTGACATTGGCTGATGTAAAAAGGACTTTATAAATACATTTGATTGATTGATTGATTGATTGATTGATTGATTGATTGATTGATTGATTGATTGATTGTTTCAGCACCCCGCACCTCATTGGAATGGCTAGATGTCATACAGGGTCAAGGACTCAGAATATGTAGTGGGGCATTTCTGACCTCCCCAGTGGCTGCACTACAGGTGAAGATGCCATTGCAGATTAGGAGACAGCAGCTGGCAAATAATTATTGTGTCAACATACAGGGACATTGGGTCTCATCCTGCAAAAGGAATTTTGCAGGCATGCTGGGAACATGAGTGAAGACAGAACGCAAGCTTTGGGTGGGTGGGTAATACCCAGGCGAAGGAGATGGCACTGTGCGGAAGGGAGTTTAGTCCAACGGTAGCTATTCCTGTAAATCCACCATGGCTACTCCCGCCTCCAGTAGTTGACCTAGAAGTGTTGGAGAGACTACAGAAAGATACGGAGGGTGTTGATCCATCTGATTTGTTTAATAGATGTCTGGATACTGTGTATCAGGATTTTGTGGCCATTTACACAGATGGTTCAAAAGATCCAAGGACGTACTGGGTCAGCATTTGTAGTTCAGGAATGTGGGGTGGCAGTCAGGAAATGTATTACAGATCATCTGGCTGTATATATGGCGGAGCTGATGGCCATACTGTTGGCCTTGCAGTTGGTGGAGGAAGTCAAGTCAGACAGAGTAGTTATTTGATCTGATTCATGTGCAGTGTTGATGAGTCTCCAGTCCTTTAGGTCATGTAGCAGAGACCTGCATTATGAGGTGTTGCAAACCCATGGCAGGATTAGACAGATGGGTTACAGAGATTTACTTGGGTCCCAGCCCATGTTGGGGTGGAGGGGAATGAGGCAGTTAATGTACTGGCTAAACAAGCACTTAGTAGTGGGGATGTTGATGTTGTAGTTTCAATGAGCAAGGCAGAGGCAAAAAGCCTGATATGGACACTGATGGTGCAGAGATGGCAGGAGCAGTGGAATAGAGATGCTAAGGGCATGCATTTATTTCAAGTACAGAGGAAAGTCGGGGAGGATGGCAGGAAGGGACAGAAGAGAGGAGGCTATTTTACAAGATTAAGGGTGGGACACATCCGGTTGAATAAGACCTTAAATGTGATAGGAAAGCATCCAACAGGAAAGTATGATTGTTGCCAGGAAAGAGAGACAGTGGAGCATGTATTGCTACAGTGTGGGCAGTATCAGAGGGAAAAAGAGAGGCTGAGATCTGGTATGAGGGAGAAGGGGATACAGGAAATGAGTTTACAGAGTATATTGAGTAGAACATACTTTTTCCTTATTTGTAAAAAAAAAGATATATATATTGAATATTAAAACTTGCAGTGAAGCCGCTCAACATCTACATCACATTAGTCATCTAACAGTCTCTCACCCAGTGAGACCCACTGAAGCATACTTTACTATTTATTCTTTCCTCTTTACGCTAATTGTATTCCTCTGCGAGTTTTGATCCTATATATTTTGCAGACAGACCAGTTCCCTACCTCCTCCCGCTGCCACCTGCCTCCTCTATTTTTGTGGTAATGCTGTAGTCATTTGGTTGTAATCTTGGATTGAGCAGACTTTCCGTCATTAGATATAGTCTAAAATATTGTATATTTTTTAAGAGCAACCGGGCTGGCAAGGTAGGATTGAGCATATCCGTGTCTCTGGCCCACACTCCAGTACAGTAGGTGGAGGTAATGCACCATATCGTTAGATGTCAACTGCTGATAAACCCCACCGAAGAAGAAGACAAGCTTGCCTTGTGGTAGCTGGCAGTTCTCTTTCCAGTTGTCCAATTCATTTTCAGTAAAGGGTATTTTCAAGAATGCCACCTAAGGGGAAAGGTGGCAAGGAGGCAGGGAAAGGTGGCAAGGAGACAGGGAAAGGTGCCAAGGGAGGCAAAGGTCTGTTTATTCTTCACTAAATCGACAAAGCATGTTGGATTGAGAAACATGCTAACTAGCTAGCCAACTGTACAACACAGCCTGTGTGCAGTTCAGTGGAAATGAGTTAGCAGCTAGGAAACGTTAGATATCTCCATGTAAGTCATGTTATTATGTTATCATTCAGGTGGAGCTGCTGCAGGGGGTGGAGACAAAGAAAAAAAGGAAGAGAAGACGATTAAAGGAGGCACTTCTGTTAAGGTGGCTAGCTATGTTAGCTACTCTATGCAATGCTACACCATATAGTCTTTAGCTACACTGTGTGTGTGTGTGTGTGTGTGTGTGTGTGTGTGTGTGTGTGTGTGTGTGTGTGTGTGTGTGTGTGTGTGTGTGTGTGTGTGTGTGTGTGTGTGTTCTTATGTAAGTATAGACAGCTAGCTAAATTGACTGACTATGCTGTTTTAACGTATTCCCCAGGTCAGACATATCCTGTGTGAAAAACATGGTAAATGTATGGAGGCGATGGAGAAACTGAAGGCTGGGGTTCGCTTCAGTGAAGTGGCTTCACAGTACAGTGAAGACAAAGCCAGACAAGGGGTAAGAGAGCAGTTCCCCTGCACCAACGAACATACATGAACCTATTGGTTTATCATGTATAGGGTGCTGTCTGCTAGTACCTAAAAGGTCCACTGGATGGCATCCTCTGTCTTGCTGTCTACAGTTTTTCAATATTGTTGTTTGGGTGAGAGAACTGGGGGGAATATTCATTAGTTGCAGACTGTTGTGGAACATTTTGGTCTGTTGCAAAACTTTTTGCAACGGAAACCGTTTACTCTGGGAACCAGACAGACGTAAAAGCAATGAAATGGGAGTGACATACCTGAATCTGTCCAATAGATACCAATTTCCCATTTTGGAGTGAATTGTTTCCATTGCAAAAATGTTGCAACAGTGTCTGACTTTTATGTTTTAGCCTTTGTGTGACTGTGGCAATATTGACTGTAGTGTTATCCTGGTTGTGACAGGGTGATCTGGGCTGGATGATAAGAGGGTCTATGACCGGACCCTTCCAGGACGCTGCCTTCGCCCTACCCAACAGCACCATGGACAAACCCATTTACACAGACCCCCCCGTCAAGACCAAGTTTGGCTACCACATCATCATGGTGGAAGGGAAGAAATGACCCGAAGGCTGGTGGCGGTAATGCACCATTAACATTGGATGCCAACCGCCGTTAAAACCCATCGAAGAAGAAGAATGACCGAAGGAAAGATCCACTGCTCTTCACGTTGACATTGGGACACTGCTTTCTCTCAGAGGAGATAGCACAATCCAAAAAAAATAAGTTTTTTTTTCTTGCATAATGTTTTTCATGTCCTGGTAATGGCACAACAAAAGCTAACAATTAAATGCTCTGTAAAGAGACACAGGCTATTAAGATGTATGTACTCCTGTCTGTAGCTAATAAAAAGTTGTGTAATTTTTACACTGGTGGTCAATTAAACAAACATTGTAAAATGTATGTGAATGAATGCCCATTGAGTTTGTTGCAGAAATGTACTTCGGATACAAAGTTGTACACTGCTTTCAAGACGAACCTGATACAATCAATGTTTGACATTACCTCGCTTTTCAATCATGCAACCAACGGTATACCACTTACATTCCAAGTAATTGAATAACCTAAAGTTGGATAAATTCAATAATGAAACCAATTTAAAGAACCTAAAAGTAAGAATCCCGCTTCGACAGCTCATTGGCCCAGAAATATGGAATCAGATGACGTATTGTTTCCGGGTTCCCTTTCTGGCGGAGATCACAAAAGGTAACTTTCGGTCAGTTCGTTCCGGCAAGAGAGATCGACTGATCGGGTTTGGCTGCTGAAGGTAAGAATGTTGTGAGCTTGCCAGGTAAATGGGTGTCAATTGCTAGCTGGCTGCTGTAATCTTATTTACAATGTAATCCGTATGTAGATAATTAAGGCTAATTTAAATGGTCAATATAAATATCTGTCTGCATTCATCTCTAACATAGTCGACTGCTAAAATGAAAGCACGTAAATGTCTATTTTGAAGATCAAAATATGTTTACTTGTAACGTCAGTGAACTGAAACTAGTTCTTGTAATGCGTGTGGCCCTCTGGGCTGTCTGTCAAATTTGGGAATTTGAAGAACACTAAGCAGTGTCACTTTCAGTCGTTTATGTTTTCGGTTTACCGACAGCCTGGCCTACTCGCAGAAAGCAGCGTTGAATTGCACCTGAGTGTAGAGCAAAGTTGTGTTCTCTGTTGATGTGCAAATTTGACTGCAATCAGGTGGCAACTTTTTTTTTTAACCAAATGATGTTTGTGGGTGGGTATACTTTGTGGAACGTTCCAACAGGAAACTGTAACATAAACATAAGGTTGCCAACAAGCAACGCATACAAAGTTGTATAGCAACAGAATAAGATGCCGGGTAGGGAGTGGGCTTATTTTAATTACGTTTTTCACTCACCACGTTTATTCCTGAAAAATGTCTGTCCTCACTCTGGTAGCCTAATGACAAACATTAAGAATAAGCTACGCGGTGAGTTGATGCCTATTCGGCAGCTAGTTAGCTAGGTCATCATGCTACTTTGTATGCGTTGTCAAAATTGTTCTTTATTAAGTTTTTGGAACAGATTCCACAAATTATACCCACCCGTTGCCTGCTGCTGTATGATGGCTGCGTCACATGATATAATCACGACCCATATAAATAGATCGCCTAGTCTCATGCCTAGCCTGGATTCATAAGATGAAAGAAAATCATCTTGTCCACATTTAGATCATGACTTCTGTGTATGGCAACAACACTGTGACTTCAGTTCTGTGTCTGTGTCTCTCCAGTCCACTTGTCAGTGTATAGTCCAGTCAAAGGATGCTATCCAGGTTTGATGTTTATGCCAGTTATGATGGCTTAAAGAGCAGTCAGCGTGACCAGGAGTACCCCAGTACTCTGACCCTGATCAGCTCATCGTGGGGTGAGCTGGGAAGATATCATTGGTCGAGACTGGCTCCATCTTCAGTTGGCTGAGCTGTGGACATTGGTCAGTGAGTCAACTGGCTACTGGGGCTGGGTCTCAACACTGTATCGTGGCTTCTTCTCCTCATCTCCTTCAGGAGAGTATACTGGGTGTGTTCCCACCGCTTTGCTACCACCTGTCCTGCCCTACTCTGCCAGATCAGTGATCATGGAGAGGACTCAAGGAAAGGAAGCTAGTTAATAAGACACAGCCGGAGTAGCCTATATGAGGACCCAGAGCACAGTAGTTGGTTGTTCTTCACAGGGAGAGGTAATTCGGGCATTGGAGGAGTGAAGGCAAAGTTCATTTCCACACTCTGGCTGCACCCTGTCTTCACATAGGACAGCTAACCTAGGGAGCAAGAGCCAGCACTGGGAGAGAGGTGCCGTGTGTGTCTATACACATTTGACCATACTTGTGAGTACCAAAAGTCAGTGCAAAACCGTAAATCAACCAAAAATCAGAGAAGTGAGAACATTTAGCCGGTTGTCACTTATAAAAAGGCTATTTTAGGCTTAAGGGTTAGAGTTAGAGTAAGGGGTTCAGGAAAATATGATGTTGAATGGGAATCCATTCCCTTTTTAATGAAGCCTCCGGCATGTGACATACTGTAGTAGTAAACTACCATTCGGTGTAGAAACCCCCTTGTCAAAATGACAAGTGGTCTAGAACAAGTAGACAAGAGAATCCTAACCTAATGATGTTATTGATAGATCCAACCTGACCATCACTGCTCTGTTTGTTTTTACTTACCCATTTTCCTCACATATATTAATACCTTTTATTTTGTGTTCCAACATTAGGCTTACTCTGTTTGGATTGGGTGGACTTGGAACCAGACGGCATCAGCCTAAATTAAGCCCTTACTTGTCTCTGGATCCTCGGCATCGATAAGGCTCATCTCCTCTCCGGTTTTACCTGACATTTAACCCCCCCCCCCCCCCCCCCCTAATATGGGTCTCCACCAATCAGAGCTCCACTCCCTGCTCCTCTTGCCCCTCCACCTCGTGGTGTGGCTCTACTCCCTCCTGTCCTTTCTGCCCTGGTACTACCTCACCAGGGCTGGGGAGAAGAGAACCCAGGCCACACGGGTCAAGGCTCGCTCCACCTCCGGCCACTCCGAGGGGCCGTACCGCTGTGTAGACCGCTTCCAGAGCTTGGCCACAGAAGACTTCCCTGGGAAAGACACGCTGGACAAACTGTTCCAGCAAGCCGTACAGCGCTTTGGGGACTCTGACTGTCTAGGGACAAGAGAGGTACTGAGTGAGGAGAATGAGCCCCAGCCCAGCGGAAAGGTCTTTAAGAAGGTAACCTACATGCATACGCCTGTCATAGTGCTACGTACGCCTGTCATAGTGCTACCTACGCCTGCCATAGTGCTCCTGTAAGTTGCTCTGGATAAGAGCATCTGCTAAATTACTAAAATGTAAAGGTCGTAATGCTACATACGCCTGTCGTAATGCTACATATGGCTGTCGTAATGCCGCGTTTACGCGCTAGTCGAAACTCTGAAATTTTCCGATGTGCTAACTGGTTGAACGTGGCACGTGTATAACTACAACCAGTTAGAAATGTCAGTTTCTTAGTTCCGACTAGCATTTGAACGAGGCGTTAATGCTACACACGTGTTAATGCCATACGCCCGGCAGTGCTGCACAGTGCCACAAATGCCTATTGTTGTGCTCAGTTCAAATGAAGCTACATATGTCTACATAAAGCTGCCTCTTCGCTACACATTATCTTCACCCAGCTCTAGCTGGCCTAAAATAAACAAGGAGGCACACTCTTCCTGTATTCAAATAGGAGAAGAGCGCCTGCCAAATTACAAAAATTAAAATCGACGAACAGGTGACATTGTCTCCTCTCTTGCAGCTGATTCTGGGGGAGTACTGCTGGCTGTCCTACCAGCAGGTAGACTCTGTAGTGAGTTACTTGGGCAGTGGGTTGGCAGCACTGGGCCAGCAGCCTAAGAGTATGGTTGCCATCTTCTGTGAGACGAGAGCTGAGTGGATGATCTCTGCTCAGGCCTGCTTCAGATACAACTTCCCATGTGAGTACTGTACCCTGGGGCTTTTTCCCAAATGGCACTCTATTCCCTACCTATGTAGTGCACTACTTTTTACCTGAAGTAGTGCACTACATAAGGAATAGGGTGTGTTCTGGGAGGAGATGGAAGGCTCAACATGACCAGATGTAGCCAACTAAACAACAACAGGGCTTTCTTTCCAGAAAGTTTGATTAATCATAGTCATGTTGGCCTGGTGTTGGGATATCTATAACATATAAAGACCTCTTTAAATAGAGGTACATTGTATTATATTAGAATGCCTTTTGTACACTAACATGGGAATACATTTTGTTCAGGTCAGCACATAACAAATTCAGAGTACCCTGTCAGTTCAGTACCCTGTCAGTTCAGTACCCTGTCAGTTCAGTACCCTGTCAGTTCAGTACCCTGTCAGTTCAGTCCCCTGTCAGTTCAGTCCCCTGTCAGTTCAGTCCCCTGTCAGTTCAGTCCCCTGTCAGTTCAGTCCCCTGTCAGTTCAGTACCCTGTCAGTTCAGTACCCTGTCATGTACCCAATTAACAGAATTAGGATGTACATCATTCAAGAATGTGCCTAATTCCCAATCAGTCCAGGAAGTATTGTGCAAGAATAAGAGGTAGAAAATGACCCTAACACAATGTCCAAAGTGCATTGACATTGCTCTGTGTTTACACAGTGGTGACGTTCTATGCGACACTGGGAGAGGAGGCGGTGGCGTTTGGACTGAAAGAGACGGGAGTCACACACCTCATCACCAGCACAGAACTACTGGAGACCAAACTGAAGGTGAGCTAGAACCACCTGAGCTAGAACATAGAACCCTAGAACATAGAACTCTAGAACGGCTCATTTGGGTTGAAACATGGTGGTACAGTAGAGTTGAGGGTTTGACCAAATGGACAGAATATACACTGAGTTAACAAAACATGTCGTTTTCCATGACATAGACTGACCAGGTGAATCCAGGTGAAAGCTATGATCCCTTATTGATGTCACCTGTTAAATCCTCTTCAATCAGTGTAGATGAAGGGGAGGAGACAGGTTAAAGAAGGATTTTTAAGCCTTGAGACATGGATTGTGTATGTGCCATTCAGAGGGTGAATGGACAAGACAAAATATTTAAGTGCCTTTGAAAAGGGTATGGTAGTAGGTGTCAGGCACACCGGTTTGTGTAAAGAACTGCAATGCTGCTGGGTTTTACACACGAGAAACTGTTGTGTGAATCAAGAATGGTCCACCACCCAAAGGACATCCAGCCAACCAGACACAACTCCAGGAAGCAGTGGAGTCAACATGGGCCAACATCCCTGTGTAACGCTTTCAACACCTTGTAGAGTCCATGTCCGGCTGAATTGAGGCTGTTCTGAGGGCAAAAGGGAGCATGCAACTCAACATTAGGAAGGTGTTGCTAATGTTTGTACACTCCGTAGTAAACGTATGTGTCAACTAGCCTCAATTTTTAGTCTTACATATGTGTTGCAATTGTCTGAGACTATTTGCCAACTGTAGCTAAGTCACGTGTCTGAATTGGAAGTAGGTTTTTTACATATCCGAACTTCCCCAGAGACGCCCTTGAAGAGTGGGGTCACAGACAGGGATGCATTTCTACTAGCTAAATGAACTTTTCTCCTCCCTCTATTCTTCATAGGGTGTTCTCTCTCAGGTCCCCAAGCTGAAACACATCATCTCTGTAGACCAGAGGAGGGTCAGTACAGAGGGATACCCACCTGGTCTCACCATCCACAGCATGGCATCAGTACAGGAGCTGGGGTCACAGCCTGACAACTGTGAGTAACACCAGAGTACTGCATGAGAAACGCTATGAAAATGACACAAGTAATGTTAGAGCATGGTTTTGGTCCATACCAGCACTAAAGCACTTGATTCAACTAATTATCAATATCTTATTTAACCAAATCGGGTGTGTAAGAGCTGTTGAACCAATGGCTGTATCTGTTACAGTGAAGTGAGACCTGTTAAACCAACCAATGTCTCTGTTACAGTGGCTAAGCCGGTGGTGAGTCCTCAGCCATCAGACCTGGCTGTAGTGATGTACACCAGTGGTTCTACAGACAGACCCAAAGGAGTCATGGTCGTCCACAGCAACCTCACCGCTGGAATGACCGGACAGTGTGAACGCATCCCTGGCCTGGGGTGAGTGACAGTTGGGTTTAGTAGTTTTACAGGGGGGAGAATAGGCTCTCTGCCTCCCGAGGCACCCCCTTAACCCATAACTCGGGGGTTCTCAAACTTTTTTTTGATGGCATATCAGGGACCCCCTCATAATCACAACACAACTCGAGTGAGATAAAAAATAGCATACAAGGAGTTTTACTATGATATCGGCAGTGCATGGCCGAACGAACCACGTATCGGGCCCTGGGAAGGAACGCCTCTTGGAATTGGAGAGAACATTTAGCAGTTTTCAAGCGAAATTCCTCTAATTCTAAAGATTTTGTCATGGGACAGAGATTATTTTTGTTGTTGCAGCTTTAAAGCTAATATCCTGCAATTCTACACATTTTTTCATGAGGCAGAGAACTTTGCAGTTTTTTTTAAATTGCACTGCACTTATGGAGGAAATACAAGTATTGATTTGAAAATATTTAATTGGTGGAGTACTGTGGATACCAATATCCCTGTGAGCCTCCTAGGCCCATGTAGCCCAGGGTTAAGAACATACATTCTAGATGAATATTATTGTATTACACACTCTTAACTTATTCCACGGATCCCTGAGACAAAATTCATTGTTCATTTCAACAACAAAAAAATGTACTTGTCAAAAGTTTGGACACATGTTCTCGTTCAAGGATTTTCCTTTATTTAACATTTTCTAACTTTTCTACAATAATAATGAATACATCAAAACTATGAAATAACACATGGAATCATGTAACCAAAAAAGTGTTTAAAAAATTGAAATATTTGAGGTTCTTCAAATAGCCACCCTTTGCCTTGATGACAGCTTTGCTTTGGCATTCTCAACCAGCTTCACCTGGAATGCTTTTCCAACAGTCTTGAAGGAGTTCCCACATATGCTGAGCACCTTTTGGCTGCTTTTCCTTCACTTTGCGGTCCAACTCATCCCAAACCATCTCAATTGAGTTGAGGTCGGTTGATTGTGGAGGCCAGGTCATCTGATGCAGCACTCATCACTCTCCTTGGTCAAATAGCTCTTACACAGTCTGGAGGTGTGTTGGGTCATTGTCCTGTTGAAAAACAAATGGTAGTCCCACTTAGGGCTGGGCGATATGACCAAAATATTATATCATAGTGTTTTGAAAAAAATTGCCGGTATGACTTTTATGTTTTTTAATAATACAATTTCTACATTTGTTTTTTGATTAGTGCATGACCCTAGGGTGGGAAAACATATATTCTAAGTGATTTCAATGGGTCTTTCTCCATTCTGATTGTCTTATACTGTTCAACTTCAACCCCAAAAAAGTAATAATTTTCAATTTCTGCATTTGAGATCATTTCCTTGCTGCCATGTAGGGCTGCACGATATGGGCAAGTAATCTGGGCCTTATTTTTAACCAAATGTTGCAATTGGACTTGCGATTTAGAGCAAAACACTTGGGTTAACTGTTGGAATCATGGGAATAGAATTTCTATTGTAATTATATAGTTAGAATATAATACTGGCACTTTTAATATGACAACGAATGAAAATGCCAGGGAGCAGTTATTGTGACGGTAGGAACTAATGTGTCTATAGGGTCCCCTAGGAAACACCTAATGTTTTCTCTTAGCTACTTCATGTAGCTAACAAATTCTTGCTTTGCGTTTACCTCTTCAATTTAGAAGACACTGTTGCACAAACATGCTGATTTAGGTCTACACAATCACTGGTATTATCAGGCTGTAAAGCTAATTACGCTTGCTCTTACTCAGTACATTTTATTAGCTAGCTAGCGATTAGCATTAGCGGCTAACAAGATTTAGGAACAACTTGCTAAGAATAGACAAACTAGCTGTTTGCAGATGTAAGAAACAAGCTAGTGTAATTATAGAATGCTAGTAGATATATATTAAGAAGCAAAGTGACAACTGCATCGTTGTCATCAACAGTGTTGAATATTCTTATCGGCAGACTCAACAGCCTTGGTTTCTCAAATGACTGCATCGCCTGGTTCACCAACTACTTCTCTGATAGTTCAGTGTGTTAAATCGGCGGGTCTGTGGTCCGGACCTCTGGCAGTCTCTATGGGGGTGCCACAGGGTTCAATTCTCGGGCTGACTATTCTCTGTATACATCAATGTCGCTCTTGCTGCTGGTGAATCTCTGATCCACCTCTACGCAGACGACAACATTCTATATACTTCTGGCCCTTCTTTGGACACTGTGTTAACTACCCTCCAGACGAGCTTCAATGCCATTCAACTCTCCTTCCGTGGCCTGCAACTGCTCTTAAATGCAAGTAAAACTAAATACATGCTCTTCAACTGATCGCTGCCTGCACCTCCCCACCCGTCCAGCATCACTACTCTGGACGGTTTTGACCTAGAATATGTGGACAACTACAAATACCTAGGTGTCTGGTTAGACTATAAACTCTCTTTCCAGACCCACATTAAGCATCTCCAATCTAGAATTGGCTTCCTATTTTGCAACAAAGCATCCTTCACGCATGCTGCCAAACACCCTCGTAAAACTGACTATCCTACTGATCCTCGACTTCGGCGATGTCATTTAAAAAATAGCCTCCAACACTCTACTCAGACTGCATCCAATTTGCTATCACAGTGCCATCCGTTTTGTCCCCAAAGCCCCATATACTACCCACCACTGCGACCTGTACGCTCTCGTTGGCTGGCCCTCGCTTCATACTTGTCACCAAACCCACTGGCTCCAGGTCATCTACAAGTCTTTGCTAGGTAAAGCCCCGCCTTATCTCAGTTCACTGGTCACCATAGCAGCACGCACTACAGCAGGTATATTTCACTGGTAACCCCCAAAACCAATTCCTCTTTTGGCTGCCTTTCCTTCCAGTTCTCTGCTGCCAATGACTGGAACGAACTGCAAAACATTATTATTAATATTATTATTATTTTAGCTGGAGACTCATCTCCCTCACTAGCTTTAAGCACCAGCTGTCAGAGCAGCTCACAGATCACTGCACCTGTACATAGATGGGCTATCTACCTCATCCCCATACTGTATTTATTTATCTTGCTCCTTTGCACCCCAGTATCTATCTCTACTTGCACATTCATCTTCTGCACATCTACCATTCCAGTGTTTAATAACTCCCTTATCTCACCTCATTTGCACTCACTGTATATAGACTTTTTGTTTTCTACTGTATTGACTATGTTTTGTTTATTCCATGTGTGTTACACACGCCTGTAGTAAGAGGGAACGCAACACCCTGCTACAACTCAACTCTCCGTGGTGTGAAAGAGGTATGGACTGTAGGTGTGAGTAAGGATGACAAAAGGCAGAGAATTACCGTTTACAGGGAATTTATTCCGTTGCACGGTAATTTTGGAGAAAAGGGGCTGGACGGAACCAAAGAAAGTAAATATCCAAGCCCCCTGTCCTACCTTACCTGCCTACCCACTACTTACCTAACTAGCACCACCTGGTGCACTAACCAAAACACAGGGGATGGTCCGCCCAGGTCTTTCCTAGTGTGCATAGACAGTAAACTACTAAGGGTTATGTATGCCCGTGGGCCTCTTGCCTAAGCACTCCCTAGGTGCCTTCCCCTTCCCCCCTGGGAACAAAGGAAACAGAATAACACACGTACCGTAAATTCCGGACTATAAGCCGCAACTTTTTTCCCAGGCTTTGAACCTCGCGGCTTAAACAATGACGCGGCTAATATGGATTTTTCCAGCTTTCAATTTATTTTCTCCAAAAAAACACATTCTGTGAGGTACTCAGTTTTTTTGGCGGCATGAAGCTTTCATTAGACCAATGAAATTGCTGAACGGGTTAAGGTCAAAACTTTTTTGTTTACTGTTTAGATTAAATCGAGCTCTCTCAAACTTCCCATCATTCTGATTACGGTAGTCATTTTGTCACCCTCATCATGGCAAAGACACGGAGAAATGCATATGATGCAGCTTTCAAGTTGAAGGCGATTGATCTGGCTGTTGGAAAAGGAAATAGAGCTGCTGCACGGGAGCTTGGTCTTAATGAGTCGATGATAAGATGTTGGAATCGGCAGTGTGAAGAATTGACTCAGTGCAAAAAGACAACTAAAGCTTACTGCTATTTTATTTTTTGTTACAAGCCGTGTTTCGTTAAAGCCTGTGTAAAGTTCATTTGTTTCAATGTACCGGTAGGCACCTGCGGTTTATAGACATGTGCGGCTTATTTATGTTCAAAATAATATTTGTTTTTAATTCAGTGGGTGCGGCTTATATTCAGGTGCGCTTAATATTACGGTAAGTAACAATTCCAATAATCAAAAACACAATTCTATTGGCACACGCATACCTCAAATCAGAGGCTACACAATACTTAACAAAACTCTTAACACAGAATTTAACAATCAACACAGGACACTCTCATGTCTGTTAGTAATATCCATCAGCCTTCTCTCTCAGCAATCCTCTGCCTTCTGAGGAACAGAACACTGGCTTATATAGCTTCAGAAGGAGTTGGTAATTGGAGACAGCTGCGTCCTGATGAGGGGGCGGGGTCAGCTCTCCAATCAGCAATGGGGGCCGACCAATCAGCTGCTTGGAGAGAATTTCAGGAAGCCATTTCCTGAAATGCATACATGAAAATACACAAACCACAACACAGAAACTGGGGAACGTAACAATGTGTAACTGTTGTATGCGTCGAATTGCTATGCTTTCTTGGCCAGGTCGCAGTTGCAAATGAGAACTTGTTCTCAACTAGCCTACCTGGTTAAATAAAATAAAATGAATGCCAAGATTGTGCAAAGCTGTCAAGGCAAAGGGTGGCTACTTTCAAAAATATAAAATATATTTTGATTTGTCTAAAACTTTTTTTCCTTCTGGTTAATACATGATTCCATATGTTATTTCATAGTTTTGATGTCTTCACTATTATTCTACAATGTAGAAAATGGTAACAATAAAGAAAAACCCTTGAATGAGTTGGTGTGTCCTAACGTTTGACTGGTACCATATACCTGTCCGCAGACCCCACTTTGAGAACCCCTGCTCTAACTGTATTCCTAACCCTGTTCTTTGCCCCTGACCTAACTTCACATACCTGCTCTCTAAAAACCTTACTCTAAACCCTGACCCCATGCAGTATTATAATGTATCTGTTCTCGGTCCAAAAGACTCCTAAATAGCCTACCTGCCCTTAAACCTCTGACCCTAATGCTAACCATGTTCTCCCTCAGGCCTAAAGACACCTACATAGCCTACCTGCCTCTGGCCCATGTTTTGGAAATGACAGCAGAAATCTCTTGCATGGCGTACGGCTGTCCCATCGGATACTCCTCCCCTCAGACACTCTCTGACCAGGTAATGAACGCATGATTTAATCAGTGGATCCCCTGTTATTCTGTCTGCATACTGTCACTGAAGATATTTAAAGCCTCTTCATCCAGTCCTATGTTGATGTCCTCTCCCCTCTCTCTCTCCAGTCCACTAAGATAAAGAGAGGAAGTAGAGGAGACAGCTCTGTGCTGAAACCAACTCTAATGGCTGCTGTACCGGTAAGACAACTGTCGTGGAAATTCAGTACTGAGAGAGACTTGGTCATTTCTTTGAACAATCATCTTTTTTTAATAGCGATTTAATTATTGCAATAATGAAACCGTCAGCCCAACAGTCTTGACTGTTAGGCTGAGAGCCTAACTAATAATGAAAAAAGACATCTTATATAGGATTACTAAAATACTTAGTCATGAAGATCAAGGGGCATCATAAGCCACCCTGGGCTCATCTTGTCTTTATCTGCACCTGGTGTTATCTTAACTCCCGACCCTGGCCTAATTTCTCAGATGCCAGGATGTCTAAGAACCATTGTGGCCTTTGTTCTACTCCTCTCCCAGTTACAACCACTCCACATCCTGTCTATGGAATGCCAGCTGTTGGTTCTATCACCAAGTCAATCAATTGTCAGCTCAAACCCCACAGGCCCAACTCAAACCAAAGACACAGATGAGAGGGTGCTCATCAACCCTTATGATGCATAAACAGTATTATAACAGTATTATAACAATCTGGTCATTTTGTCACATAACACATCTGTCTGGTCTACTGTACCGATAAGACAACACGTATTGCTCTGTGGTCTACTGTACTGATAAGACAACACGTATTGCTCTGTGGTCTACTGTACTGATAAGACAACACGTATTGCTCTGTGGTCTACTGCACCGGTTGTTTGTTTGTTTGAACAGGAAATCCTGGACCGCATCAATAAGAATGTGATGAGTAAGGTTGGGGAGATGAGTTACATTCAGAGGACGCTGTTCAACCTGGGATACAACTACAAACTGGAGCAGGTCAAGAGGGGTTACGATGCTCCTCTCTGCAACGTGTAACAACACTTTATACCTTGCTAACATGTGATATGTAGTAGTAGTAAAATGTGTTTTCTGACCATCACATTAACCTAGAGAATAAGTATTATTTGCATGTTAAATGATTCAGTGTAAATCACCTAGAATAACAACGCATGTATCCAGATAGGGAATCATACATTAAACAGAAGTACTTTAAATTAGTGTTAGTGTATTAGTGTGTGTTTACAGTTTTGTGTGTCTAGGCTGCTGTTCAGTAAGGTGCGCAAGTTGCTGGGCGGCAGGGTGAGGCTGATGTTGTCTGGAGGTGCTCCGCTTTCCTCCGCCACACAGAGGTTTATGAACATATGTTTCTGCTGTCCTGTGGGCCAGGGGTACGGACTGACCGAAACCTGTGGAGCTGGCACCATCACCGAGGGTAAGGGAAATGGGGATACCTAGTCAGTTGTCCAACTGGATGTATTCAACTGAAATGTGTCTTCTGCATTTAACCCAACCCCTCTGAATCAGAGAGGTGCAGGGGGCTGCCTTAATCAACATCCACGTCTTCGGCGCCCCGGGAGGGTATGGAGTGAGGAGGGCGGGTAGTATGGAAAGCCTTTGCTTTAACTGCATAACTAAAGGTTGTGTTTCCTCTATTCCCCCTGTCCAGTGGCAGACAACAGCACAGGTAGAGTTGGAGCTCCTGTCATCTGCTGTGAGATCCGACTCAGGGACTGGCTGGAGGGAGGCTACACCAATCAGGACAAACCTCACCCCCGAGGGGAGATTCTGATTGGAGGGCCTAACATCACTATGGGTTACTATAGGAACGAGAGTAACGGCCAGGACTACTTTGTGGACGAGAAGGGTCAGAGGTGGTTCTGTACAGGAGACATAGGAGAGATCCACCCTGACGGATGTCTGCAGATAGTGGGTGTGTAATGGGTGTGCGTTGGAGGATTTTCTCATTGTCCATCATAGGCATATACATTCTAATCTAGTGGCCAAATATAAAAAAATGAAAAGCATCTGTAAATTAATTTAAAGCAATATCTTGCATTGTGGCGTGTGTGTGTGTTATTGTTCGTTAGACCGTAAGAAGGACCTAGTGAAGCTCCAGGCTGGGGAATACGTCTCTCTGGGGAAAGTAGAAGCTGCTCTGAAGAACTGCTCCCTCATCGACAACATCTGTGCTTACGCTAACAGGTGAGCCCTAGCCCAGTTTTACCTCTCAGCCTCTAGTGGTTGTGGTTTACATTTGCAGAGTGTGAACTGGTCTTAGATCTGTGCTTACTGGCAACATGTAACTCCAGTTCTCAGTCTATAGGGGTGCTTCTAACCCATGAACTCTGACATTGGATCCATTCATACCTCTAACCCCTGCAGTGAGCAGAACTATGTGATCAGTGTTGTGGTACCCAACCAGAAGATGTTGACTGAGCTGGCTAGACAGAGGGGAGTGGAGGGGAGCTGGGAGGAGGTGTGCACTCACCCTGCCATGGAGAAGGAGGTGCTGAAGGAGATCAAAGAGGTGGCCACTTCAAGTAAGAACCCCTGGGTCTTATTCATACCGTTTGGCAACATAAACAAGGGTTTCTTATTGGGAAAGGTTTCAGTCTGTTTTCTTATGTTTGGTCTAGTGAACACAACCCTGATGTCCATTAGATTTAGATGTTCGGGTTGCTTTCGTCTCACTGGGCAGGTTTCCATCGACCTAGGTTCATGCGACAATGTCAAAAAATGATTGCGGTGTATAATGGAAATGGCAAACGTGGATACATTTTCTAAAGAACTAATAGATTATGTTTTACAGGCAGATTTTTTTTTATTGTCGAACTTGTTTTATTGCGACAAATGAAACTTTTTCTAATAAATTATGATGGCAGGATAATATGCCAGTCGAGGCTGCTCAGTGGAGGAAGGGGAGGACCATCCTCAGTGAATTTCATAAAAATGAAAATTGTAAAACATTTAGTTATCCTTTAGATAAAACTATACTAAATATAATCACGTCACCAAACAATTGATTAACACACACATTTGGCAATGAAGGTATACAGTAGCATCAACAGCACTCTGTAGGGTAGCACCATGGTGTAGCTGGTGGACAGCTAGCTTCTGCCCTCCTCTGGGTACATTGACTTCAATACAAAACCTAGGAGTCTCATGGTTCTCTCCCCATTCCATAGACTTACACATTAATTATGACAGGCTGGAGGACATCCTCCGGAAGTTATCAGAGCACTGGCAGCATGAACTGACATGTTGTCCACCCAATCAAAGGATCAGAGAATGAATCTAGTACTGAAAGCATAAGCTTCTTTCACTTACTTAGCTAGCTCTAGCCTAGTGGTTAGAGCATTTGACTAGTAACCGAAAGGTTGCAAGATAGAATCCCCAAGCTGACAAGGTACAAAATCTGTCGTTCTGCCCCTGAACAAGGCAGTTAACCCACTGTTCCTAGGCCTTCATTGAAAATAAGAATTTGTTCTTAACTGACTTGTCTAGTTAAATAAAGATTTTTAAAAATGCAGCTAGCTAGTTTAGCCTACTGAAACACACTGCTCAAACAGAGGGATGATATGTTTGCTAGCTGTCTATGACTATCCAACACAACACTGGGAATCTTCCAAGTCAAGGTAAGCTTTGGTATTACTAAATCTATTGCCAATGGGGCCCGCCGGTGCAACCGCTTACTGACTGTACACTTACGCATGATTGTAGTGGGTTTACTAACGTGTTAGCTCTATTAGCTGACTGTTACTTTAGCTAAAAAAATGTTTTAATATACAGCAATGACCTGGGGAATAGTTACAGGGCAGAGGGGGATGAATGAACCAATTGGAAGCTGGGGAAGATAAGATGACTGATGGTATGAGGGCCAGATTGGGAATTCAGTCAGGACAGCAGGGTTAACACCCCTATTCCTCTTACGATAAATGCCATGGCATCTTTAGTGACAACAGAGAGTCGGGACACCCGGTTAAAGTCCCTTCCGAAAGACAGCACACTACACAGGGAAATGCCCCCAATCGCTGCCCTGGTGCATTGGGATATAATTACTTTTTACCAGAGGAAAGGGTGCCTCCTACTGGCCCTCCAATGCCACTTCAGCAGCATGCACATTGTCAACAATACTATGGTGACAACGATGTAGGTTGTGTGTAGCGGTTTGGCTTGGAATGTTTTTTTTTCCGCCTGGTCACATACAGCTGCTCTGCATTGAAGTCCTCAAGTGAAGGAGGAGAGGAGCACATAGAAGGAATATAACATGGCTGCTATGAAAGTGAACTGCATTTGAGTGATCAAGGGTGTATTCATTCCACGGATTATGTTAAGACTTTTCATAAAGGGAAGCAAACGTAACAAAACGGGGATAAACATGACCTGAATTTGTCCAATAACTCTCGTTTGCAACTGTTGGACTAATGATTACATCCTAGATCAGCTAGATGCAGGCAAGAGTGTGCAATGTGATATTGAATGTCACTGTTGCCTCAAATGTATCTTGACCTGTGTGCAGGGTATAGGGAAAATAAGAGTCATGTACCCTAAACCTATCAATGTTACATTGAACTGGGTGAATGGAATATGAATGAGTCATCCAATATGCTGTAATAGAAATAAGGCCATGCTCATGAGTGTCCTCCCTCATCTTAAACGGCACTGACCGTTTAAAGCACAACTTATTTCATTCTAAATGCCTACTGCTTGAAAAATCAATTTATTCAACAATGTGTTTCTTGACTTTCAAGAATGCCTGAATTGCTTCACATTGCAATTTCAAGTTTCACCATCAAATTGTTTCAGACCAGCTAGGCCTGCGTGAGTGCAAGTTATAGCCACGGTGTAAGTAGGCACATGAGAATTACTGTATTAGAATATGGCAAATATTAGTCAATTCTTGCATTCTAGCCATGCTGATTTTTTTTTTTTTCCAGGGTCCCTGAGATGTTAAAGATAGGTGGGCAGGGCATCGAGTACCACAGTATGAGTCATAATACCCATAAAACCTAGCGGTCAAACAGGGAAATGGTTCCAATCGTTTTTCCACATGGGATTTTAGAAACAATTAAAACAAGGGCTGTGTTTCGTGTAGGCTTACCCTGGGAGGACATTTTGAAAACTGAATCTCTCTAGGACAAGGTGACTTAATATAGTAGCCTGTATTTATCCCCTCAAAATTGTAATGCTAATGTGGCTATCATAAAGAATATAGATAGTCACCTTGTCCGAGAGAGCGTTTTGATAACTGTAAGTCTACACAAAACACAGCCCTTATTTTAAGTGTTTCTAAAAATCCCCTTTGGGAAAAATGAAGGCTTGGAACCATTTCACTGTTTGACCGCTAGGTTTTGTGGGGGCTCTACACAGGATGTTGCCACTTTATGAATGTCAATTTGCCTAATAGGATCATTGAAACACTTTAACCACATTTTTATAGGTGTGACATTCAAGGGAAATGCATCATGGCAGACAATTGTTGCAACAAGTTTCTATGCAAACTTCAAAAATGTTGACAAAAAATAAATGGACAAGTTAATGGAAAACAGATTTTGTAATGACCTTTCACTCTCTTTACCTCACCTTCCTTCTCCCTCCTAGTTAAACTCCAGAGGTTTGAGATCCCAGTCAAGGTCCACCTCAGCCCAGAGCCCTGGACCCCTGAGACAGGACTGGTGACTGATGCCTTCAAGCTGAAGAGAAAAGAGTTAAAGAACCACTATCTCCAGCACATAGAGAGGATGTATGGGAGACCATAATGTAATGACCTACAACTTCACCTAATGCCCATAGGCCTCTGGTCAAAAGTAGTGCACTATATAGGGAATAGGGTTCCATTTGGGGTGCAAGCCTTGAGAGATGCAGGGTGTGCAGTCCTTTGCTCAGCCCTGCTGTAACATTTGATTTCAGCTAATCAAGGTCTTGGTTACAAGCAGCCAATTAGTTGAATTTGGTGTTAGAGTAGGGCTGGAGCAAAAGCATCCACACTGTGTAGCTGTTCAGGAGTAG
This sequence comes from Salmo trutta, assembly GCF_901001165.1. Taxonomy (NCBI): domain Eukaryota; kingdom Metazoa; phylum Chordata; class Actinopteri; order Salmoniformes; family Salmonidae; genus Salmo; species Salmo trutta. The sequence goes on along the minus strand of NC_042959.1, from coordinate 10,535,922 downwards.
GGTTGGCTACTCCTGACCTAAGCCAAAGTCGCCAACATTCTGCTGTTAGTTTATGTAGCCTCAGTCGGTGCCAGTCATGTTTCTGCTTCAGCTTACTTTGTTGTCTTGTGGCACCCTATTCCCTATGTCGTACACTACTTCTGACCAGAGTCCTATGTGCTCTGGTCAAAAGTAGTGCACTGTAAAGGGAATAGGGTGTAATTTGGGATGCAGCTGTAGTGTTGTTCAACAAACTGTTCGATACCCAGGCTACTGTTCTTAGTGTGTGTGTGTAAAGAATATCCCTATTAGACAGTTATTTGTGCTAATAATGTACTTGTAAAAAAACATTGCACTCAAGCACGTCCAGTTCTGCCCTTAATTGTTGTCATTAGAAGACACTGAGTCTGAACTGTAGATGGTAAATTATTTATTGGGAAATCAAACTTGAAGCTGATCCAGCATTTATAGAAATGTGTTTATAGAAAAGTCCACTACTTTCACCGACAAACAAATGGAACATTGAGGAAAGGGAAACAGTCAACGCTTACCTGCCATTCCAGCCTAAGCTCTTTATACCCGTTTTGTAACGGATGTATTTCTCGCTGTGTGTTCTGTAAATACTTTGTTCCTCAGTCCATCTATTTGTCATGTTATGTAGTTGAGACAGTTCTACTGCCCTCTAGTGGTAAGATGGCAGTATTGACATTACTGTGCCTTTCCCTGCTCTCACTTCCCAGTGTCTGTTCAAGTTTGGTTATATTTATTTAGAAGCATGTTAGCCATCCATTGCTTTAGAAAAGCCAAGGTATATTTTAAGACTAAATAAGCATTGACTTTAACAATTCGTTTTTTTCCCCAAAAATGTTGTATTGTTTTGCTTTTGTCGCACCAAACGTCACTCAGGAAACTTAAAATAGCAGCTATTTAATAGATTTGGCCAGGAGGATAGACTGCATGGGCAATAGCAATTGATATTTTTACCTGAATACTCAAAGCAATGTGAAAATATTAGTATCCTCATAACAAAAAGGCCTAATTAACATTTAGGAGTCAATTTCTTTCTCTAACTACTGTGTGAAAAATGGTTACTTATTCAGTTCTGGGGGTCACATGCTTTAGAGGACATTGTGGTGAATAAAAATGTTTTGTATTTGACTAATTTGTGCCTAAGTCTTTATTTTTTTTATTACAAGAGTACCTTCATTAACATACAATAACTTTGAAGAAAGTGGGCTGTAGCAGATTTACCAACTATAAGACGGTACATAACTGGAATACTTTTTTTTTTTAATCTTAAAGCAGGGTTGTACTCGTCACCAAACAAACTTGTCATTGTAGCCCGTTGAAATGTGTTTTGCTATTGTGTGCCCAAATGAATACGACCCTGAAAGCAGATTAAAGTAGCCCTCAGCTACTCCAGTCCTGGAAGCGGAAACAGTCACTGGCAATCTTCCAGACAGGCTGGTCACTGGTGGGTGAGGACTGGGCTGTGAGGAGGAAGTTCTGATTGAAGTAGCGCTGCTTTTGACCGTCAAACTTCACCTGTCCTGCCGTCACCACCAGCAGCGTGGTCTGGCCCTGGGTTGCCTGTTCTGTATGGGAAAATGGTATTGGCCTCTTTCCACAAACCTGCTCACGCAAGATCACATTGTGTTTTCAGGATGGTGGAACGAGGCAAAAGTTGGACTACTATATATTTTGGGTTGCAAATGTCAGTATTATACATTTTTAGGCAGCAAGGTAAATTTTTACCATCTCAATGAATCCAAGCTTATCAAAAAACAGGATTAGTCTAATTGCCAAATGCTGGATAAATCAGAAGTATTTCTAAGTGATATATAGAGAAGTACATGCTCTTTAGCGTCAATGTTGTAACTTTCTATATTTTATGGGTCTATATTTACCTCCATTAAAACATTTTCCCCATGTTTTAATTGAATGTATAATGCAATGAGTCAATCATTGTTTACATTGTAACTGAATAAATCCCAGTTTTGAAAAGTCTAATTGTGGGAAAGAATCTCACCGTGCACTGGCTGACAGTCCAGAGTCTGGATACTGAACTCGCTGGAGGGAAGTGACTCAAAGAACTCTCCGAGAGCAGCCTGCCCTGACACAGCATTCCCGTTCCAAACCAGGGTCGCTTTGTCCAGGTAGAGCCGCATCAAGTTCTGGGGAAAGATAAACAGTAGGGAGTTGAGCCGCATCAAGTTCTGGGGAAAGATAAACAGTAGGGAGTTGGCTATCTACAGATTTTTAAGGAACCCACAAAGTGTTTTCCAAAGTAGGGATACCAAGGGAGGTGTTTGTACCTGTGTAACCAGTATGGTTCAGTGCATTCACACAGCCCAAATGAATCAGTACCTACCCTTCTTTTCTTGTCCATGCAGTCATAATATATGTTGGTAAACTCCTCTGAATACCTGCATGACGCATCAACGTGGGTCCTGAAATCCTAGAGAAGGGACAAGAGGTGTGATTGAATGACAGCCATTGATAACTTGGTCAATATAGAGATATGCCTTAGATTTTCTTGGGGGGGGGAATAGTCAGATGATAAAATGTAATTCTAGAAATCCTTTACTCCAATAGAATCGGAGTCAGACCACAGCGATCCTGCCGCTGTGTTACAGCAAGGGAGGGCAACGTACAGCCAGCGAGCCCATTCAATCTGGGGGGGTAAAAAAAAAACTCCAGGACACTCTTGAATGTCTAAAACTAGATAGACAGTACGTAAATTATAATGGGACTTTTTTTGGCCCACAAATTGATTTTGACTCTCCGCTGAATTTTGAAATGACTTGATGGTTGCCCACCCCTGGGTTACAGGGAGACCAGTCATCCTCAGGTCTAATTAAAATGATGGCACAGGTGGTAATAGTGCGCTTGCGCTGTAAGGCTGTCACTAGGTGGCAGTTCATGATGAAGGCCTGTAGTTAGGTGGCAGTTCACCATGATGAAGGCCTGTAGTTAGGTGGCAGTTCACCATGATAAAGGCCTGTAGGTAGGTGGGTGGCAGTTCACCATGATGAAGGCCTGTAGGTAGGTGGGTGGCAGTTCACCATGATGAAGGCCTGTAGGTAGGTGGGTGGCAGTTCACCATGATGAAGGCCTGTAGGTAGGTGGGTGGCAGTTCACCATGATGAAGGCCTGTAGTTAGGTGGCAGTTCATGATGAAGGCCTGTAGTTAGGTGGCAGTTCATGATGAAGGCCTGTAGTTAGGTGGCAGTTCATGATGAAGGCCTGTAGTTAGGTGGCAGTTCATGATGAAGGCCTGTAGGTAGGTGGCAGTTCACCATGATGAAGGCCTGTAGGTAGGTGGGTGGCAGTTCACCATGATGAAGGCCTGTAGTTAGGTGGCAGTTCATGATGAAGGCCTGTAGTTAGGTGGCAGTTCATGATGAAGGCCTGTAGGTAGGTGGCAGTTCACCATGATGAAGGCCTGTAGGTAGGTGGGTGGCAGTTCACCATGATGAAGGCCTGTAGGTAGGTGGGTGGCAGTTCAACATGATGAAGGCCTGTAGGTAGGTGGGTGGCAGTTCACCATGAAGGCCTGTAGGTAGGTGGCAGTTCACCATGATGAAGGCCTGTAGGTAGGTGGGTGGCAGTTCACCATGATGAAGGCCTGTAGGTAGGTGGGTGGCAGTTCACCATGATGAAGGCCTGTAGGTAGGTGGGTGGCAGTTCACCATGATGAAGGCCTGTAGGTAGGTGGGTGGCAGTTCACCATGATGAAGGCCTGTAGGTAGGTGGGTGGCAGTTCACCATGATGAAGGCCTGTAGGTAGGTGGGTGGCAGTTCACCATGTTGAAGGCCTGTAGGTAGGTGGGTAGCAGTTCACCATGTTGAAGGCCTGTAGGTAGGTGGGTGGCAGTTCACCATGATGAAGGCCTGTAGGTAGGTGGGTGGCAGTTCACCATGAAGGCCTGTAGGTAGGTGGGTGGCAGTTCACCATGATGAAGGCCTGTAGGTAGGTGGGTGGCAGTTCACCATGAAGGCCTGTAGGTAGGTGGGTGGCAGTTCACCATGTTGAAGGCCTGTAGGTAGGTGGGTAGCAGTTCACCATGTTGAAGGCCTGTAGGTAGGTGGGTGGCAGTTCACCATGATGAAGGCCTGTAGGTAGGTGGGTGGCAGTTCACCATGAAGGCCTGTAGGTAGGTGGGTGGCAGTTCACCATGATGAAGGCCTGTAGGTAGGTGGGTGGCAGTTCACCATGAAGGCCTGTAGGTAGGTGGGTGGCAGTTCACCATGATGAAGGCCTGTAGGTAGGTGGCCGTTCCAGTGCCTGTAGGCCTTCACAATGTGAAACTGCAGCCTTGCCTGGCATGAATTTATTTACTTTTTGTGTGGTGGGGAGGGATGGGGGTGTACGCTGTATCAATTGATTCTATGAATTTATGTGGAAGCAGCAGCACTCTATTATGTGGTCCCGTGTGGCTCAGTTGGTAGAGCATGGTGTTTGCAACGCCAGGGTTGTGGGTTCGATTCCCACGGGGGACCAGTACGGTAAAAAAAAAAAAATGAAATGTATGCATTCACTACTGTAAGTCGCTCTGGATAACAGCGTCTGCTTAATGACTAAAATGTAAATTACCCCTCAGGGACAATAAAGTATATCATAACTGACAGTGTTGCTGGTTCTAACCAATGGTGTATATATAAATCATTGGTTCAAACCCAGTTTCACTGTCCAATCTCGTTGGCTGACCCAGTGGCTTTTGTGAACAGTACACCGCTGTTCACATGTAGGGTTTGTAGTGTAGCTATGCGTCTACAAATATATAACCCAACGACTAAAACCGTAACGACAATAAAGAACACGAGGTTAGCTTATTGTAGTTAGATAGCTAGAAGATAAACTTACAACTGTTGCAGCCATCGCTGTAGACTTTTTGTTGTCTTTCCTCGTCGTCAAAAGGCAATTTCTACATTTAAGGGATATCAAAATACCACAGCATTCAACTTCAAAAGCACGATGTTTATGAAAATGTGTGTGACTCAAAATATTTTGGGGTCGACGAGCGTGTGATGTAATTACTTCCCCTGGTCATAGATAATGTTTCATCAAAATAAAAGTCATTTGCGGTAAACGTTACTTTTGCTAAGGGGGGTTCTTCTTTGGGATTGGGTTGGCAGATCGCATCCAACGTTTAAGGTGTATACAGCGCCACCTACTGTACTGGAGTGTCAGGCCAGTCACAGCCAACCTTCATTAAATTTGCTTCATAAGTCCTGTTCCTTTAAGAAAGTGAAATAGAGCCCTGAAATCCACTTCCCTCCTTCCACTACAACACCCAAACCCAGTGCAGCCTTTCAAACCCTTTCACAGAATCTCTCCCTATCTACTTCATACAGTTTACATGCTCCACTCATCACACAGACCTGTTTCATGTCTCCCTATCTACTTCATACAGTTTACATGCTCCACTCATCACACAGACCTGTTTCATGTCTCCCTATCTACTTCATACAGTTCACATGCTCCACTCATCACACAGACCTGTTTCATGTCTCCCTATCTACTTCATACAGTTCACATGCTCCACTCATCACACAGACCTGTTTCATGTCTCCCTATCTACTTCATACAGTTCACATGCTCCACTCATCACACAGACCTGTTTCATGTCTCCCTATCTACTTCATACAGTTCACATGCTCCACTCATCACAGAGCCCTGTTTCATGTCTCCCTATCTACTTCATACAGTTCACATGCTCCACTCATCACACAGACCTGTTTCATGTCTCCCTATCTACTTCATACAGTTCACATGCTCCACTCATCACACAGACCTGTTTCATGTCTCCCTATCTACTTCATACAGTTCACATGCTCCACTCATCACAGAGCCCTGTTTCATGTCTCCCTATCATCCACAACCTAGCTTTCGAATCTGTGTGCCCAAACCATAATCTACTACACACAACTTCCTCTCTCCTACTTCCAATATTCCCCACTTCTTTCATGACTGATCGGTGCACGCAATATAATTCCCTCCCCTTACTGCTAGCATCCCACTTCCTTTGCCAAAAATCAAGCCTTTTTTCCTGGATCAAGGACCTGAATATCTACCCCCACTCAGATCACTACTCAACACTGCAGCCAAATCGGAACAGATCACCGCTCTGAGTGGTTTCACCTCCTTCACCCATCTCAAACCTATAATCATGGCCATCAACTCGGCCGCACACACTGACACATAATCAGTTAACCACTTACATGTTCTAACATTGAAATCTGGGATATACACCCCTGCCCCCACTCTTCCACTGACTGGATCCGTTCAACCATCTGTATATATCCTTAAAAAACTAAATATATATAGTATCTATATATCTCTCACGTCCTCACCCCATTCTCTCCTGCCCTCAATCATGTCCACGTCTACACTTGGTTTCGGAAAAAGCAACAGAGGAACTTCCCCAATGCTATTGCTGATCCTCTCTCCCTCTCCCCCAGTCCATATTCAACCATCTTCTGCCCAATAGTCCACCTGTACGCCCTCTGCTTAACCCCACTCCTCACTCCCAGCATTCCCCAGTTGCCATGATAACAGGATGTCCTTCTGAACTCCATTTCAACCTCGCCCAGTACACTAAGCCAAGTTAGTCCCACCTTATTCTCAGTGGCAGTTCCCCACTATCCACCTGCAATGCCTCAACAGGTGTCATCCTGAAGACACCCACACACAATCTCAGGGCCCTTGACTGTATCTATCCAGGCGCTGTAGTACTGTTTTGACTGCCGATCCATATACAAAACACCCATAATTCAAAGATGAGCTGATCAATGCCTGGTACATATACAACAGTGTTTGTCTATCTGACCCCCGATCATATCCTGCCACTGCCTTCATGAGGTTCAGCACCTTCCTACACTTCATTTCAATATGCTCAACATGTCTCTTCCACGTAAGCCTCTTATCAAACCACATACCTATATACTTAAACTCAGACATCCTACCTATATCCTGACCGTATATTTGCAGCCCAACATCTGTAATCTTCCTCCTAGAATACACCATAAAGCAGGACTTGGCCACAGACATCCTAAGCCCCTATGTTAGACCAATCTTCCACAACTCCAACAGCTTCTTGCATCTTCCTCATCACATGTTTGACATCTCCACCTCTCTTCCATACAGCCAGAACATCGGATTACAAGGCCACACCCACTTCCTGTCCCACCTCCTTAAATATGTAATCTGTCATCAGGGTGAACAACACCGGACTAACCACACTTTTCTGAATACCATTGTCCACTTTATACTCCATTGACAGTTCTGAGTCCACCCTTATGGCTCGATCGAACAGGAAGTCCATGATCCAGTTATACAGACGTCCCCCAATGCACTCAATTTGATCAACAACCCTTCCTTACACATGGCATCTTAAGCTTTCTCAATGTCAAAATACACAACACTCATCACCTCTTTTATTGTCAGGGCTTTGGTTATCTCTGTACTAACTGTAACCAGGAAATCCATGGCAGACCTCCCTCTCCTGAACCCACTCTGACTACGCTCATCAAACCCCTGACTTCCAAGAGGTACATCATTCTACTCACTATCATTTTTTCCATAAATGAACACATGTTGGATGTCAGAGCGATAGGCCTATAACTGCCCGCCCTAGCAGGATCTTTACCTGGTTTTACAAACGGTAACACAACCGCACGTGTCCACCCAGCAGGAATCCCCCCAGTCCTCCACACCACCTTTTGGGGCGGCAGGTAGCCTAGTGGTTAGAGCGTTGGACTAGTAACCGAAAGGTTGCAAGATCAAATCCCTGAGCTGACAAGGTAAAAATCTGTCGTTCTGCCCCTGAATAAGGCAGTTAACCCACTGTTCCTAGGCCGTCATTGAAAATAAGAATTTGTTCTTAACTGACTTGCCTAGTTAAATAATTAAAAAATAAAAATACAACCCTAACACTGCTTCCAACACACTGTCTGGTGCGTGCTTAAACATCACAGAACACACACTATCTTCTCCAGGAGTTGTCTTGCTGCAGCCCTCCAACGCCCTTGTCATCTCAAACATAAAGAACTCTGCATCCATAGCTTCTCCGGACACTCCATACTCATTTAAATTTTCCCCGTCTCCTCCTCACATCTATGAACCACTGTAAATGCACCACCTAGGACATTTGCTTTTTCTTTACTTGATACAGCTGTGACGTTTCCTTTAAATAATTAACAATCCCTCTACCAATAATGGAGCAAAATTCCCGCCATGCTGCTGGGAGCTTTTATTCTGAAAGCTCAAATTACGCGCATTTACACCGGAAATAGAACCTAGGTAAATTTCCTGAGTCATGTTGATGTTTATTTCAGTCCAATTTACCGCTTAGTGAGTTGAGCTAGCTATCTTTCATGATGGAGCAAACTGTTTCAAATGTGGAAGTCTGTAATTTAGCCTTCACTGGTGAATTTGACAAATTAAAGAAATGTATTTTAACGGATAAATCGCTCGCTTGCAAAACGGACCAGGTAAATGATCATCACTTGAAATACATTACCAGAGCTATCTGCTTCAGGCAGCAGTCAGTCAATTAGCTAGGTACATTTGTTAATACATCCACATGTCCCCCTCCTTATTAATCTGGTCGCCGGTGCTCTTTCCCAGGACCAAAGGACCGCTCTCCACTGGGCCTGCTCGGCTGGACACGTCAAGATCGTTGAGTTTCTGTTGGATTTGGGGGTGGAAGTCAACCCACAAGATGATGTAAATATTGAAAAGTCATTGTCTGCAACATTGTACAATTATATTGACTTGCTGTGTTGCAATCATTTTATCTTAAATTGATCTCGTAAGTACTGTAGATGTTTGATCTATTGAATATCACTATAGTGTATTAGTACAGATGAACAGGTGGTAGTAGTTTCCCCAACACACATCTATTTCTACGGCCTCTGCCAAGAGGTCTGGAGACACTGGACCTGTATGTTACAGGAGACACACTTACTCTAACCACTGAGCCTCTGGTTCATGCCTGCTCAGTTACTCCCTCTATCACTACATTACTATCCTAGAAGAAGAAGTTGTTACTGTCCATCTGAGAGTGATGTCTCATCGCTTGTCCTTGTCCCCAGGTCAGTTGGACTCCCCTCCACATCGCAGCATCTGCAGGCAGGGAGGAGATAGTGAAGTCACTGATAAACAAAGGAGCCCAGCTGAACTCAGTCAACCAGAACGGCTGCACCCCTCTGCACTATGCTGCCTCCAAGGACAGATATGAGGTACACCAACACTGGGTCCACAATGTTAGACAGATACTGTTCTGAAGTAATCTGATTTACTCAATACCAAGTGGGTTAGTTAGTTGGCACAGGGGCCATTAGCTCCGTCTAGGGATTGACTGTTGCTAGTTCAATCCCTGCCAGAACCAACTATGTTCCCCTGGCTTTGCTACAATAGTTCTGCAGCTGTTAAAGCAGAAAATAAGAACGGTATAACGTTATGTTGATTGATAATGCAAATGGTTGGTCTTCTTCACAGATCGCCCTCCTGTTGCTGGAGAGTGGAGCGAACCCTAATGTCACAGATAAACTGGAGTCTACTCCCCTACACAGAGCTTCAAGCAAGGGCAACTGCCGTCTGATCCAGCTGCTGCTTCAACAGCACGCTTCTACCAACATACAGGACTCGGAGGGAAACACTGCACTGTAAGCACTGGAGTGTGTGTATTGAAGTTGTGTTCTAGATGCTGTGTGTTTTACTGTGCTTAATGTTTGTCTGTGTTTTGATAATGCTGTTTTCTACACTTTTTCCACCATGCTAAATATTTGTCTCCCCCAGCCACCTGGCGTGTGACGAGGAGCGTGTGGAGGCAGCTAAACTCCTGGTGGAGAACGGAGCCAGCATCTACATAGAGAACAAGGAGGAGAAGACGCCATTACAGATCTCTAAAGGAGGTCTGGCCACTCTGCTGCGGAGGATCGTAGGAGGAAACGTCTGATCCATCTGACTACACACTGAAGCAGCGAGAAGATCCAGTCGACGTGGTCTAAATGGGCTTTTCATCTCTCCATCCTTTCTCATCTCACCTTCATCTGCACTGATTTGAGGAAACAGGATAAACTCTTCCATATTGCTTTGACCTATCCTCTATATTCCAGTCCGGGGGGAGGGTTGCTTCCACCAGTCCAGTTCCAGATCAGTGTAGATGAGTGAGAGTGAAAGGAGGCCACTGAACTATTGAGATGCAGTCTGTATGGCAGCATTTTTGTTGGAGGAAAGAGCTTTTCTGACTGGACTGGATGTATCTCAGAACTGACCATGATAATACCCTACAGCTACTTTCCAGAGGAACCTATGTTGTATGAAGTTTGAAACTGTTCTAGAAATTCAGCTTCTTAAACCTTGCTTTAAAAAAAAAAAAGATGTAATAAGTTGGTGTCTTAACAACTTGATTAAATTAATCACCTCAACTACATATGTTAATATTCAGGCCTATTTAAAACATGTTTCACTGTCTGGATGTGTAATGTGATTTGGTAGTAAGTTCATTGCATTCATTTGATTCCAATTAAATTGATCATCTGTAACAAGTTACATTAAATTCCTATTTTGGTTGTGAATCTGAACGTGTCAGTGTTTGGCTAAGGGACTTTTTTTGGTAAAAGTATGTGAGGTTAGTGCTATGGTCTCTGCCAAGAGGTCTGAACCTTTATGGCACAGGATAGTGCACTCACCCCATACTGCAAGGTTATTGGTTCAAGCACGGTTCCTGCTCCTCCTCAATTACTACTGTACATTATCAATGTAATGTGCATCTGTTTTATATAGTCTCAATTAACCCCTTGTCACTGTTTGTCATTTAGGTAATGATTCTCATTCATCCTAACTCGAGACAAGGCTTCCTCTCATTTCCTCTTGCTCATCTTCAGAGTTCCCTCCAATAGCTCGTTCCAAAAGATGTATTTATGTAGAGTGCCTCAGTCGTAGAGGGCCGGTCATTGGTCGGAAACCATATCAGGGCTCAGGTGTGCGCACTGGAATGGGATTTGAAGAAGCTTGTGCGCGTGGGTGCGCGCCACTGCCAGGCAGCAGGTCATGGGCATGAGATCCTCCGAGGCCTCAGGCAGGTGTCGAACATACCCCGCGAAACCCGAGTTACAACTGTTGCCTTTCCTTGGCGACCTCCAGCTTTGAATGTTCACCACTATTGAACATTTCCCATAGTTCTCCATTAAACTGCCACACCACTCTTCAAATATTTCCCCTGAAGGCTGCAGTGAGGAGACACCGCTACAGTGGAACAGTAGTTTGTAATTCCAGGGGACGCATCCTCTCTGACCTCCTGCGTGAATGACGCTCCAGGTGTGCCTGCTGTGCGAGACGCCCGTTGCCGTGGAGATGTCACCGGTGATCAGACCCTCGGGAATCTCGGTTTCACCTACAAAGGTAGAATCAAATCAAATGTTATTTGTCACATGCACCGAATACAACAGGTGTAGACCTTGCAGTGAAATGCTTACTTACAAGCCCTAACCAACAGTGCAGTTAATTTAAGAAATAAAAGTAACAAATAATTAAAGAGCAGCAGTAAAATAACAATAGCGAGGCTATATACAGGGGGCACCGGTATGTACATGTAGGTAGAGTTATTAAAGTGACTATGCATAGATAACAGAGAGAAGCAGCAGCGAGAAGGGGGGGGGCGTTCAAATAGTCCAGGTAGCCATTTGAGTAGATGTTCAGGAGTCTTATGGCTTGGGGGTAGAAGCTGTTTAGAAGCCTCTTGGACCTAGACTTGGCGCTCCGGTACCGCTTGCCATGCGGTAGCAGAGAGAACAGTCTATGACTGGGGTGGCTGGAGTCTTTGACAATTTTTAGGGCCTTCCTCTGACACTGCCTGGTATAGTTGGCAGGAAGCTTGGTCCCAGTGATGTACTGTGCCGTACACACTACCCTCTGTAGTGCCTTGGGGTCAGAGGCCGAGCAGTTGCCATACCAGGCAGTGATGCAACCAGTCAGGATGCTCTCAATGGTGCAGCTGTAGAACCTTTTGAGGATCTGAGGACCCATGCCAAATTTGTTCAGTCTTCTGAGGGGGAATAGGTTTTGTCGTGCCCTCTTCACGACTGTCTTGGTGTGCTTGGACCATGTTAGTTTGTTGGTGATGTGGACACCAAGGAACTTGAAGCTCTCAACTTGCAGCTGTCTGATGTCGCGGATGTATGGTACACATTGAGGCCCGCTGTTGGATCTCCTGTTCCACATCAACTGCAGAAGGATCTGCTGCTTGAGGCGCATCTTCGGGCCTATTGGATAGGTCTCAGGTCTGAGTGCGCTTCTGGCGCACATTTACAAATTCTAAGGTGCGTTATAATATAGCCGATATTTGAGCAGAGGTTCTGACCCATCAGCTTGTCACCTAAACTTATTTCCAAAATTGAAAAGGAAAACAATAAGCTTGATTAAATGGTATGAAGAATATGCATATCCTTGCTTCAGGTCCTGAGCTACAGGCAGTTAGATTTGGGTATGTTATTTTAGGCGAAGATTAAAAAAAGGTTCAGATCCTTAAGAGGTTTAAATGCGGAAGACACATTTCAGTTGAAGGCATTCAGTTGTACAACTGACTAGGTATCAGTTTTCTGGCACACAGAGCTGCTGAGGCATCACCCAAGTGGCTGATACAGAGTGGAAGAGGAGAAGTACAGTGGCTATAAGAGCTGTGCTTTCTTGGGCAGGAGCTGAATAACTGCACCTCAAATGTTCTACTGCTTGAGCTCCTGTTCCTCTTGTAGAATATTAGCTCAAACGTATTGTTGAGCTCCTGCACCTAAACTGTAAACAGTACCGACACCCAAAATGAGTACCGGCACTTATTTCAGTCCAAGTCGAGCGCTGTATAAGATTCAGGCTGGTTCCCAGACTTGCCCTCTACAAGATCATCAGCAGACTCCATCATCTACCGTCCTCTGACCAGCTGTCTCCACTCAAGCCATAAATGAACTGACCCGCTCTTCTGAGGATGCAGCTTTCAAAGACCTGGCCTCTATTGGTTGACCTGTCATGAAATATTGCTTGTGTCACGGTTGTCGAAAGGAGAAGAGGACCAAAGTGCAGCGTGTGTGTCGTTCCACATTTTATTTGAAACTATGCAATACATAAATACATTGAATGAAGAAGAACAAAAACGTGACGCAGTGATGAACACATACACAACTCAAAATTAATCACCCACAAAACCCAGGTGGAAAAACCCCTACTTAAGTATGATCTCCAATTAGAGACAACGAGGACCAGCTGCCTCTAATTGGAGATCATCCCAAATAAAACCCCAACATAGAAATACAAAACTAGAACCTAAACATAGAAATAGAAAACATAGAAAAAAAACTGTCACGCCCTGACCTACTCTACCATAGAAAATAACACCTTTCTATGGTCAGGATGTGACAGCTTGTTTGTTTTTTGCTCTTGAAGAGCTTTGAGATTCTATGAAAATCACTGTAGAAATGTAATAAATAATAATAATTATTAAAGGCTATTTGAGTTCATTGAATCGGACACAAAAATACATTTTGGGTAGAAGGATGTTTGGATTAATGAACAACTCCAAATATGGAAATAAATGACAGCATCACATTTCCGATGTCACATAGGCCTAATGTGTAAACTTCCCAGAAAGTCTGGGGTGGTTTAGAAAGAAGGATATGTGCCGTTTCAACTTTAAAACCACAGAAATGCCCATATTCTTCCCATATCACTTTTGTTTCGGTCAGGGTTTACAAAATCTCTCTCTCGCTCTGTGTGTGTAGACTTGGGAGAAACAAATGGTGGATAATTGTATTGAGCATATAAAATAAAAAGCAGCCCTGGCCCTTTTGCCTCCCTTATTGAAAGTCAATGTATAGTCAAAGTATCTATTATGTTGACAAGATGGTCGAGTGACTGCTCTAACAATGGAAATACATGTCCTCAAACATGGAAGGGTGGCGAGGTGTGACCATTCTAGTCAATGAGAGGGCAAATAGGTGTGAACAACAAGCACAACTCCAATAATATATATATATTTTTTTGTTTTCAAAGTTTCCCGAGACGCCACGTGCGTCCACTTATAACTGTGCAGTCATATACTGTAAGTCGCTCTGGATAAGAGCGTCTGCTAAATGACTAAAATGTAAATGTAAAAATAACAACCTAGCCATTACGAAACGTATATTCTATCAAATAAGCCTCACCTAGCAAATTAGCAATTACATTTTTTTGTTGATCAAATTCGACACTCATTGATCTTCATACAAAAGTTCCTCACTTCGTGGCATTATTTTCGTGGACAGGTTTTGGTTGGAGTAAACCCTCTCGCTTCGCCTCTTCCTCTCTGGTATAGCCTACATCCCTGTCCATACATCCACTTTCATCAAAACAGCCTATTACTCATTTCTCATTTATAATTTTTTATTTTATTTATTTCACCTTTATTTAACCAGGTAGGCCAGTTGAGAACAAGTTCTCATTTACAACTGCGACCTGGCCAAGATAAAGCAAAGCAGTGCGACAAAAACAACAACACGGAGTTACACATAAACAAACGTACAGTCAATAACACAAAAGAAAAGAAAAATAGAAAAATCTATGTACAGTGTGTGCAAATGTAGAAGAGTAGGGAGGTAGGCAATAAATAGGCCATAGAGGCGAAATAATTACAATTTAGCATTAACACTGGAATGATACATGTGCAGATGATGATGTGCAAGTAGAGATACTGGGGTGCAAAAGAGAAAGAGGGTAAGTAATAATATGGGGATGAGGTAGTCAGGTGGGCTATTTACAGATTGGCTGTGTACAGGTACAGTGATCGGTAAGCTGCTCTGACAGCTGATGCTTAAAGTTAGAGAGGGAGATATAAGACTCCAGTTATTGGCAGCAGAGAACTGGAAGGAAAGGCAGTCAAAGGAAGTGTTGGCTTTGGGGATGACCAGTGCAATATACCTGCTGGAGCGGTGCTACGGGTGGCTGTTGCTATGGTGACCAGTGAGCTGAGATAAGGCGGGGCTTTACCTAGCAAAGACTTATAGATGACCTGGAGCCAGTGGGTTTGGTGACGATATGTAGTGAGGGCCAGCCAACAAGAGCATACAGGTCGCAGTGGTGGGTTTCGACCCCAATGTAATGGAAATGCCGCGTTCAAGTACTAGTCGGAACTAGAACTTGCCTACTTAGAGGTGTCAAACTCATTCCATGGAGGGCCCAGTGTCTGCAGGTTTTTCATTTCAATTAAGCCCTAGACAACCAGGTGTGGGGAGTTCCTTGCTAATTAGTGGCCGTTATTCATCAATCAAGTACAAGGGAGGAGCGAAACCCCGCAGACACACTGTCCTCTGTGGAATAAGTTTGACAGTTACGTTTGGTTGTAGTTATAAATTTGGTTGTAGTTATACACGTGCTCCGTTCAACCATTTAGCAAGTCAAATATGTCAGAGTTTCCTAGTTCTGATTTGAACTTGAACGCAGCAAAACTAGCACGAATTCCCCATACTTCCCCCCTTTTCTTCCTACGTCATAAACAATCTATTTCCACAATGGTGGTCAGGTGGGCTGCCCCTTTACTGGTGCGCAGAACAACACCGACGCTGAACTGACTTCCCCAAACCATGGTTAAATAGCGATCTATCTTATTTGGAAAGGAGACGGGCAGCATCCAATACCTCAGAGGCACTAGGTGACATCCAAGCTTTTCCAAGGTATGTGTATTGGGTATGTCTTTGCATGCATTTTCAACTGTTACGGTTGACAGCTCGTCGGTCGTGCTACGTTACTGTCTATGGCGAAACAGTTCAATATCGACTGATCAAAGTCCATTATAGACATTTTAACGTTGGCTTTGTTTGTTTTCGTTATTAGACAATGTTGTTTTTGTTTTATTTAACTATGTCCTAAATATCATTGGAAGAGGGCTAATCCCTGACAGTGCGCATCCATGCCCAGCAGAATACTCAACTGTCAAACAGGACAATCGGCAGCACATTGCGATGCGCGTCAACCTATATTTATGTTTGGCGCTTTTGTCTGACTATAGACACAAACAAGAGCCTGTGAACTTTCCAGAATGTACGTGACACCCACCCCCTCAATGTGTCCATCTGACTGTTGCGATTGAGAGGGAACAGTGAGTGAGATTGGAGTTTGAACCAATGGCACGGCGCTAGTGTGCGGAAAAGGTCAACCAGACCCCTTGGCATGCACTTTGCACATGTATGATCAGCCTATTGCTGTCGTTCAACCAAGTGGCGCCACATCCATCCATCATATCTATCCTTCCTGTGCATTGAGATTAAGGTTCAGTTTAGCTCTGATCAGTAACAGATGGGCCACATATAAAAGTACTGAACTGTAGTTATAGTTATACAATCATGAAAAGCTAGCCAGTTCATAGTGAAGAATATGTTACGCTCAGGTCCCTGTTTATGATGAAGGCATGAACATGATGCCTTTTGGAGCTGTCAGGGAGAGCATGGGATGAGTGGGTACAGCACATTTTCCTAGGACATCACCACATATTTACTCATCTGTTTTCACAGCAATATGGCAGGTTCATGTTAGTGTGAGAGTGCTGCCTGAGAAACCATGACAACCTCCAGTCTAACTGAATGTTTAAGTCTGAAGCTTGCCTTGCTTGCTGCGATGGAGATGGCAGGTATACAAAAGATTAAAACCAGCATGGCCAATATTGGTTGGTTGATTGGTAGCATAGACAGTAGCCAATTTCTATTCCATAGGAATGATCGTTCTATGTTTGGTAGCCTGGGTGGCTGTCTGTTGCTGCTTTAGCCAACTTATCTATCCTAACACAAGGCATGGCAACGATGTACTGTATGTAATTGATTGCATTACTGTTGATAGCAGGAACAGTGATGGGATTGGATCATGGTTTGATTGGTGAATACAGCCTGCGGTGAAATACCTGATTGTTCTGACAACGGTTCCTGATCCTCCCTGTTGGTGGGGATGTGTGGTGTGAAAGTAGCATAATGCCTAGCCTACAGTAGCCCAACATTGATAAGGCTGGGTATTGATTGTGTTGCAACACACTACTCAAAGAGGGCTGATTGATTCACTTCACAAAGTAAGCGTTATGCAACTCCTTTCCTACGAAATGCTGAGCGTTGTTGATCATAGGGACGAATGGAAAACTGAGGCCAGTGCTCACTTAAAATAATAGTGTTCGTTACATTTGGCTGTGTGTGTCGTTGTGTGCTCACTTTGTGTATTTGTGTGTGTTATGGTCTATGTATTCCTGTGGTGAGCAGGGCGGCCTGGTAGTGTGAGAACATATTCCAGAGCCTGTTCTTGCCTTTCCACCCCTCACACGTAACAGCCACGCCTTCATGTGACCATAGCAATGTGCATATTGCCATCTAGTGGTACTCTAGGAAATACAATGCTGTCTCTTGTCAAACTTCTGCATTTACATGGTGTCTGTCCAGATTCCTGATAGCTTGTTCACTAGCGCCTCCGGAAATGACTTTATATATATTTTTTTCAGCTCATTCATTCTAGGCAACCCAGCCCAGCCCTGTGTCGTGATGTCAGGCCCCGGGAGAGACAGTGATATGGAGTCGGACCATGCAATAGACTGGTCCATGATGGACATGCGGCTGGACTCGTTCCGGGGTTCCCTCCTGGCCCAGCAGGTGTCAGCGGAGAGGCTGGCCCGCGCTGGGTTCTACTTCACGGGACAGGCCGACAAGGTGCGCTGCTTCAGCTGCCACAAGACTGTAGAGAACTGGTGTGGAGGTGACGCACCCGTGGAGAGGCACGTGGAGGTGAGGATGAAAGGGGGATGACGATGATGCGCAAAACTTTTTTTTGTATATTTTTATTTCATTATCTCTTGTTTCTGCCAAATTATCATACTACTGTTGCAATGTTTCAGGTCTCCCCCACCTGTAAGTTCCTGAGCTGCACCCATCGATCCAGGGTTAACTCTCTTCAAGGTGCCATGATGACCAATGAAACCTCCTACAACGAAGACGCTGAGGACATGGAGTTCCGCCTGAGGACGGGAGAAGTGGTAGACGATACCACCTACCCCATGGCCCCGCACATGGCCAGCGAAGACTCCCGGTTCAACACCTTCGGCCCGTGGCCCTCCACATCCCCGGTCCGACCTAGAGAGCTGGCCCAGGCGGGGCTCTTCTATCTGGGGGAGGGAGACCAGGTGCAGTGCTTCTGCTGTGGAAGGATGCTGAAAGGCTGGGAGGCCGGGGACACTGCGTGGGGAGAGCACTCCAAACACTACCCCTACTGCTTCTTCATCCTGGGGCATGATGTGGGGAACCTCCCCTCTCAGGGGGGGAGGGAGGTGGAGACCAGGCCACGCCCGGGTCCTCAGGTACCCATGCAGAGCTTTGAGGAGAGGCTAGGCAGCTTTGCGGGTATCCAGCACCCTATTGACCACGAGAGGCTGGCCAGAGCAGGCTTCTACAACACAGGTGAGACCTGGGAGCGGGGTAGACTAGAGCTTTGGCTGTGAGAAAAGTCATTAACAAATACAATTTATGCTTACCATTACTTGCTACGGTAAAAGGGCCAGGGAGGAGTTGATATAGAAAGGACCGGGTATATATCCTAACGTGTGTGTGTGTTGGTGCAGGTACACCAGACCATGTGGGCTGTTTCCGCTGTGGTGGAGGTCTGAAGGGCTGGCAGCAGGACGAGGATCCCTGGGAGGAGCACGCCAAACACTATCCTGGGTAAAAACACACACACTCACAAGTAGAAAGTAAACAACCATATGCATGCTTCTTTTCCCTGTCACTAACATTGCGTGTCATGTTTTAATCCAGGTGCAGTTTTCTACTGGCAGAGAAAGGACAGGAGTTTGTCAGCAGCGTTCAGCTACAAGGTTCAGGCTGGAACAATGCTGTAGGTCTCCAAGACTTCATCCTCCTAACCCTGACCTCTAACCCCTAAACTTGTGGTCAAACATATTAAACTGCACCCATCCTTGCATGACTCCTACCATATCAAATTCCTTCCTTCTATTGATTTCCCAGGCTTCAAGTCACCTAAATGGATGTTCAAGTCATGAGACAGGTAAAACCATTTTTTTGATGTAACATAAACATTTTTGTAAAGTTGTTCCCCTTTCACTTTTTTTTTTATTCATTAGAGTTTTGGAACTTTAGCTAAAGGTATTGTTAGATTATATATACAGTACCTGTCAAAAGTTTGGACACCTACTCATTCAAGGGTTTTTCTTCACTTTTACTATTTTCTACATTGTAAAATAATAGTGAAGACATCAAAACTATGAAATAACACATATGGAATCATGTAGTAACCAAAAAAGTATTAAACAAATTAAAATATATTTGAGATTCTTGAAAGTAGCCACCCTTTGCCTTGATGACAGCTTTGCACAATCTTGGCATTCTCTCAACCAGCTTCACCTGGAATGCTCTTCCAACAGTCTTGAAGGACTTCCCACATGCTGAGCACTTGTTGGCTGCTTTTCCTTCACTCGGCGGTCCAACTCATCTCAAACCATCTCAATTGGGTTGAGGTTGAGTGATTGGTCAAATAGCCCTTACACAGCCTGGAGGTGTGTTTTGGGTCATTGTCCTGTTTAAAAAACAAATGATAGTCCCACTAAGCGCAAATCAGATGAGATGGTGTATTGCTGCAGAATGCTGTGGTAGCCAGGCTGGTTAAGTGTGCCTTGAATTCTAAATGAATCACCAACAGTGTCATCAGCAAAGCACCATCACACCTCCTACTCTATGCGTCATGGTGGGAACCACACATGCGGTCATCAGTTCACCTACTCTGCGTCTCACAAAGACACGTCAGTTGGAACAAATTTGGACAGATTTCCACCGGTCTAATGTCCATTCCTCATGCTTCTTGGCCAAAGCAAGTCTTCTTATTATTGGTGTCCTTTAGTAGTGGTTTCTTTGCAGCAATTCGACCATGAAGGCCTGATTCATGCAGT
Organism: Salmo trutta; assembly: GCF_901001165.1. NCBI lineage: Eukaryota > Metazoa > Chordata > Actinopteri > Salmoniformes > Salmonidae > Salmo > Salmo trutta. The sequence continues at coordinate 10,515,985 of NC_042959.1, read as the reverse complement.
CTCCTCTGAACTGTCGATGTGTCTGTTACTTGAACTCTGTGAAGCATTTATTTAGGCTGCAATTTCTGAGGTAACACTAGGTCTTCCTTTCCTGTGGCGGTCCTCATGAGAGCCAGTTTCATCATAGTGCTTCATGGCTTTTGCGACTGCACTTGAAGAAACCTTCAAAGTTCTTGAAATGTTCCGGATTGACTGACCTTCATATCTTAAAGTAATGATGGACTGTCGTTTCTCTTTGCTTATTTGAGCTGTTCTTGCCATAATATGGACTTGGTCTTTTACCAAATAGGGCGCTCTTCTGTATACCACCCCTACCTTGTCACAACACAACTGATTGGCTCAAACGCATGAAGAAGGAAAGAAATTCCACAAATTAACTTTTAACAAGGCACACCTGTTAATTGAAATGCATTCCGGGTGACTACCTCATGAAGCTGGTTGAGAGAATGCCAAGAGTGTGCAAAGCTGTCATCAAGGCAAAGGGTGGCTTCTTTCAAGAATCTCAAGTATAAAATATTTGTTTAACACTTTTTTTTTTTTAAATGTATTTATTTATTTTTTTGGTTACCACATGATTCCATATGTTATTTCATAGTTTTGATGTATTCACTATTATTCTACAATGTAGAAAATAGCAAAAATAAAGAAAAACCCTTGAATGAGTTAGTGTGTCCTAACGTTTGACTGGTACTTATATCTCTCTCTCTCACAGGGTGCTATTTCCATCACCTACTAGTACATGCTCAGTCTCCTCCCTCTCTCTACAGAGGTGCTGCAGTCAGCCAATGCCCAGAAGGCGGTGGAGATGGGTCTGGAGCCTGCCTTGGTAGAGAGGACTATACAGGAGAGGATATGCAGGGATGGGACAGGCTACTCCACCCTGGAAACTCTGCTGCAGGACTGCTTTAACAGAGACCCTGACAGCGACGCAGGGACAGCAGAGAACCATGGTATGTGTCTCATAAGGGGGAAACTCTTAGCATTGCTTGCTAGTATCATTTTATCAGGGCACTGTTCTATTAAAACTGTTATTGAGGTTTATTTACAGTATAAGTCAAATTCCTGAATTTATTCCACAGGATTTTGCAATTTGACCTAGTTTATCCAGTAACAATGCTATTCACACTGTAGGCCTACATGAGGCTTGGCTATAGAAGGAACAATAAAACAAATAATAATATTTAACCTTCATTTAGGCAAGTCAGTTAAGAACAAATTCTTATTTACGATGACGGCCTAGGAACAGTGGGTTAACTGCCTTGTTCAGGGGCAAAAAGATAGATTTTTACCTTGTCTGCTCGGGGATTCGATCTAGCAACCTTTCGGTTACTGGCCCAATGCTCTAACCACTAGGCTACCTGCTGCCCCCAAAACATAATCGAGCTGTGTTGGTCAGTGTTCTAACTACTTCATTGTGCTCGGTTACCAACTGCTGTTTCTCCCCTATTTCAGACGAGGATCCCCTTGAGAAGCTACGGAAGCTGCAGAGGGAGAAACAGTGCAAAGTGTGTATGGACAGAGACATCTGCATCGTCTTCATCCCCTGTGGGCACCTGGTCGTCTGCAAGGAGTGTTCCCAGGCCCTTGACAAGTGTCCCATCTGCTGTAGAGCCATTACACAGAAGATCAAGACCTACATCTCCTAACATGCAACCTGGTGTCAGGGATTGTCGTCTCAGAGCAGGAGTGCTGACCTAGGACCAGGTCCTGTCTCTTACTCGTTATGTTTTAAAAGGCAAAAGTGATCCTAGATCAGCACCTAATATGAGATGCTTAATGAATGTGGGCCCAAGAGGATGAGACTCTTTTTTTTAAATGGCAATGCTGCTTTACCTTCTCAATTATTTTATTAACACATGCTTTCCTACTACAAATGTACATAAAGATATATTATATTTGAGGAGGACCACTGTAAATATGAACAAGAGAATCATGAGAGGTGTGGTGATTTTATTTTTCAATTATTGTTTTAAAGATAATGACAGACACTTCCTTGTTATGTGATGTAGTGTTCGCTCACTGATACAATACTCAAGAGGCAATGGGCCTCTGAATCTTCGAACCAAGATGAGAAACTAAGGTTGAGACTAGATGGAGTACAGCTACAGACAGAAGGGACTTTACGCAGGTTAGGAAAACAAGGTAAAGGTTAAGAAAAGGGATAGGGTTAGCTAAAATGATACTGTTGTCTCGACGTGAGTCAAACATGCAACTTTTTGTCCATGGCTGTACTCCATCTACCCACAGTTATGATACTTCTGCTGTACAGGACCATGATCTACCATTGCAGTTATCAACTGTGCCTTTTTCAAATAGTTTAATTTACTTATTGTGTGTATATTTTCTTTATTCAGACTATTATGCCATTTCCATGTTTTTGTCATTTCTCTTAATATTATGAAGTTGTTGACTGGGCTTTCCTTATTGGTTTGCAAATCATGCGTTTCTCGTTAGTTTGCAAATTACAGGTTTCTGAAATGGAAGTCCTGAGGGTTCCCAAACTTAGGTTCCTTAGGCCAACTAGTATGCTTTCACTTGTATGATTCATTATGTGTGCTCTGTGAATAAATGGATGAATTGTATACTTGGATCAATTTCCATTATTTAGGTATAATGGCATAACTGATATCCACTTCATTATGTGATTTAGTTGTGGTGATCACATCAAAATATTGTACCTCTTTAAATCATGTTATTCTGAAATTAATCTTTCCTTTGCACTTCAGTGCAACTCCTGTTTGACCAAAAGTGGAAAATAAATCATGTTTTTAAAAATATCTGTACTTTCATGTATGCTGCTAACATTACTAACGCTACTTACGCTGCTATTACTAACGCTAGAAATATTACTAATGCTACTAACGCTGCTATTACTAACGCTGCTAACACTACTAACGTTAATGCTGCTAACACTAACGCTGCTATTACTAACGCTACTAACATTACTAACGCTGCTAACACTGCTAGCACTGCTAATATTGCTAACGCTGCTAACATTACTAATGCTACTAACACTGCTAGCATTACTAACACTGCTAGCATTACTAACACTGCTAACAATGACACTAACGCTACTAACATTACTAACACTGCTAACATTAACGTTACTAACGTTACTAACACTGCTAGCATTACTAACGTTACTAACACTGCTAACGCTACTAACACTGCTAACATTACTAACACTGCTAACAATGACACTAATGCTACTAACATTACTAACACTGCGAACATTAACACTGCTAACAATACTAACTGCTAACAATACTAACACTGCTAACAATGACACAAACGCTACTAACATTACTAACACTGCTAACATTACTAATGCTATTAACACTTAACATTACTAACGCTACTAACACTGCTAACATTACTAACACTGCTAACAATGACACTAACGCTACTAACATTACTAACACTGCGAACATTAACACTGCTAACAATACTAACTGCTAACAATACTAACACTGCTAACAATGATACAAACGCTACTAACATTACTAACACTGCTAACATTACTAATGCTATTAACACTGTTAACATTACTAATGCTACTAACACTGCTAACATTACTAACACTACTAACGCTACTAACATTACTAACACTGCTAACATTACTAATGCTACTAACACTGCTAACATTACTAACACTACTAACGCTACTAACATTACTAACACTGCTAACATTACTAATGCTACTAACACGGCTAACATTACTAACACTACTAACATTACTAACACTGCTAACATTACTAATGCTACTAACACTGTTAACATTACTAACACTACTAACGCTACTAACATTACTAACACTTAACATTACTAATGCTACTAACACTGTTAACATTACTAATGTAACCGATGTGAAATGGCTAGTTAGTTAGCAGTGGTGCGCGCTAATAGCATTTCAATCAGTGACGTCACTCGCTCTGAGACTTGAAGTAGGGTTTCCCCTTGCGTTGCAAGGGCCGCGGCTTTTGTGGCGTGATGGGTAACGATGCTTCGTGGGTGTGCAAGGGTCCCTGGTTCGAGCCCGGGTTGGGGCGAAGAGAGGGACGGAACCTACACTGTTACACTAACACTACTAACGCTACTAACACTGTTAACATTACTAACACTGTTAACATTACTAATGCTACTAACACTGTTAACATTACTAATGCTACTAACACTGTTAACATTACTAATGCTACTAACACTGTTAACATTATTAATGCTACTAACACTTAACATTACTAATGCTACTAACACTGTTAACATTACTAATGCTACTAACACTGTTAACATTACTAATGCTACTAACACTGCTAACATTACTAAGGCTACTAACATTACTAACACTACTTTTTTATTTATTTAACCTTTATTTAACTAGGCAAGTCAGTTAAGAACAAATTCTTATTTACAATGGCAGCCTACCCAGGTCAAACCCTAACAGGGTGGGCCAATTGTGCGCTGCCCTATGGGACTCCCAATCACGGCCGGTTGTGATCTTCTTGAACACCAGGCAGAGATACTGGTATCTAGATTAGTGACTACACTCTTCGGGTACATGTCAATCGTCTAAAATGACTTCCTCACCTTGTCTGCTTTCCTTCATCCCCACTTCTATAAAAGAAACAGATAGGTGAAAGTCCCAAAATAGGTCTCTCCCATTTCTTACACCAGTGTTTCCCAACCCAAGTCCTCGATTACCCCCAACAGTACACATTTTTATTGTAACCCTGGACAAGCACATCTGATTCAATTTATCATCAAGCCCTCATTGAGTTTAACGAGGTGTGTTTGTCAAGGGCTACAACGAAACTGTGTACTGTTGGATGTACTCAAGGACCAGGGTTGAGAAACACTGTCTTACACTATATGTGTCTTCAGAATCTGAAACAGTTCTAATAAAGGAGAAAAGAAAGGAAGGAAGGAGGAAGATTATTCCTCCCACAATGGGATAATCTCAATTACATTTCCTTGATTCCACATGTCCTCCCCTCTGACCTTCTCCAATGGATTTTGAGGTGAGAAGAGAGGACATGGGGAGTCAAGGAAATGCAACTGAGATTCACTTAGTATTGAGATGTGGCCACTCCATTGACTGCAGGGCCAAAGATAGTACAGTATGAAGATAGGCAGAAACTGCTTCTCCAATAGAAATCCGTACGTATAGGTGATGTCATGGCGACATTGGTAAGCTAAACTCACGCACAAAAAAACCCGTCATTGGGTCTAACGGTCGTCTCGAGCCGAACTGCGTAAGTGCAGGCCGTCAAATCAAAGGCATTCCTTCGATTTAACTTTTTTTTTACGAAAATGAAAACGTGTCAGTTTGTCACTTTCACGAGGTTGGAGTAATAACATGTTCAACTACTGAAGACATTGGCTCAAATCTAGGTTGTGTCGTTAGATTTCGAGAAAATGAACAACTAAGGAAGAATTGTTCACTTCTCTCATTGACTTCTCAAACCAAGGGTGCCACTTTGGTTTTAGAAGTGGAGGGGACATAACCTGGTGTGGGTTCTGAGGGTCCTCCCCCAGAATTTTTTGGGGCATCTAAAGTTTATTTCCTGAATTTTTACACAATCCAATATGCCATCTCTATGTAGAACAAAAAGTAAGCAAAAATTCCCACAGTCATCAAGCTAGGTAAGAGCTCATTATTAAATATGTTTAAGTGATTAATAAGACTAAACTAGATCAAAGATAATTACAAAAATAAATATTGTGTTGCACCTTTAACCAATAGCCTAAAAAATTAACGATTCTTGAAAAAATACAGACTTTTGATTATCTCTATTAAGACATCCTCTATATCAAATTTCAGCCAGACCGACCAGCCAGCCCGAGCTGCCTGCACGCCCAACCCCCACCAGTCTAGTTAATAACTCAACTCTCTCCCAACACAATTTCCTTCCCAGTTCACACCTTTGTTTTAATTCCCAAGGAAATGGTTTACAAACAAAAAAACACACATACACCTCAAATATACATTAAAACACAGAAACAGCAATCCTCCATATAATTAATCTCATAGGACTAATAGTACTGTAGAGGTCTTTTTACTTTTTTACACCCCGTCTTGTCCCTAGGGGTCCACCACCCTGCAGCGCCCCAACCCAATACACCCTACTCAGCTTTAGGATCTTAGTGAAACATTCATTATTGGTTTTAGGTGTGTTAGGCCCAGGCCAGAGTGACAACCCACAGGACGGCAGACCCCCAGGGCCAGGACTGAGCAGCCCAGCAGCTAGGTATTGCCTAAATAGGTATTTCCCCTGACGTGGCCATGTTTTCAATACAGAGTCCTTTAATCCTACTGTATTCCATATAAGGCATCCAGACCTTATGAAAGTGTCCCCAGTTACCCTTAATCTTGTAACAAATTAAATCTAATGATACATAAGTTGACACTGTGGAAGGATAACCAACCTTCCAATTAATGGCAATCCATTACTTAGCCGCTATAAATGCTTGGTTACAGTTTCTTCAGATAACATTCTCCAGTATCAACATTTTCAAGCAAACAAAAACAGGGAGAAGGGAGTATCTGTAGACATGATGAGATAAAAGAACTCTTTGACAGAATTCAGCCAGCCTTCACAAGACTATATGCAAATATGTCTCATTTTGTGTTTTACACCTTTATTTGAGGAATGACATTTCTGAGTGCATGTAACTCAGTTTCACTGACTACGCAGACGCTCATTGACTTGAGCGAGCAGTTTGGATGAAATGATTGAAAAACATGTATGTGTACCTTTATTTTGCAACACTCACACACGTAACGAGAGTGGTGTGGTCAGCATGCTGTGACCCCACCACAATGGGAGTGTTGCAAAATAAATGTACACATACATGTTATTCAATCGTTTCATCTAAACTGCTCGAGCGTGTCAAAGACCGTCTGCGTAGGCAGGCGCTAAAATAGAACTTGAGGTCCACACTCCAATCTAGTTGGTGGTGGTAATGCAACTTAAAGTTGGTTGCCAACTGACATATAAAGTCCACAGAAGAAGAGAAAAACTACCTCCACTGATAGAACAATGAGACAGATATTTCACTCCCCGGATGTATTAATGTGAAGCATCCATTTGGCATTTCCACTCACTACCATATTTGGTAGTGAGAGGAAGCCCAGTGGCCTGCAGTGGGGAGAAGATGGAAAGAGATGGATTTTGGCCAACATTCTGCTAATTTTGTCATCGATTAAACATTTCATCTCAATAGCGTTTTCTGTTCCCAAAACTAGAATCTGTTATGAACAGAGTGGACTAAGTTTTGTAGACTTTACCCTTTGCCAAAGTTTTAAAAAATTGGGTTGTTTAGGAGCCGTGCTAAGGAGAATTGAGTTATTGCACACACACACTTCACAGAGTAGGCGTTCCCTAACTGAAATATGCAAATGTATGCTAGAATGCGCCAATAGGATCTCGCTAGCTTGTGCTTGGCTCTGCCCACCTCCTTGCTTGTTCTGCCCACTATGACTCATTTGTTCCCATTTAAAACAACAGGCTGTGGTCTATCTTGGTTTAGTTATAAAAATCTTTGCTACTACTACAACTACTGAAGGAGGAGATTTTACTAGAAACTATTAGATTCCCCTTTTATCTGTGGATTAAATGTCTGAGTAGAGAACACACTATTTTGTGTGACTCAAAATGGGTCCAAATTCTAAAAAGATCCAGAAAAAAAGGACCTTGTGCATTTCAGGTAAAATAACAACCCAATGTAAATATCCCAGGACAAATTAGCTAGCAACAGCAAGCTAGCTAGCTAAATGTCCATGAATGTTGAATTTGTTTCGACCTGTCCCCAAATTAATATAGTTGGGACAGAGTTTGTTTTGATATTTCAACCTGCGTGTCTGGATTGCGTCTGGTGTGGATGTACAAAATCAACACACGGATGCATCTTTGTGCCTGGTCTAAACAGCATGTAAAAAATGATATTGCGGGACTTCGGTTGTTTTTGGGACCAGTTCTTGCAGTAGCTGGTAGGAGTCAGACCGAAAGCCAGCGGGTGTGGTGGGAGCAGGATGAAGAAATCAGTTCTGCGCAGACCTCTACTGTGCACCATGACAGTGAAGCCTGTAATGTTAGAGCTGTTTATTACTGTGCCAGTGTGAAAAGTAGGGAATTAGCTAGGGAAACTGACAGATAAATAACATTAATAATAAATACTAATAAAACTCACGCTGCAATGAAAAGAACGTCAGAATATCAGTCTTCAATCATTTGGCCATCTGGTTTCATCGTTTGATTCAGGTCTAGTGTGATTGAGGCAAAAATAATAGCTAAAGTTAGCCAACTTTTGGCCAGCTCTCTCTAACAGTAGACCAACTGGAGAAAGCTAGCCAAGTTAATTTACTTCTGAAACGGGACAAAACAAAGGCTACAAAACATTTCCATACAAACAACAGCAGTTAGATAGCGATATGAGGTGGCGATTATTACTATCTGACAGATAACTAGAGCTAGCTACACTAGCTACTAGCTAGTGTAGCTTATATATTTACCTCAGTTATGAGGGAATGAAACATTAGCTAACATTACATGGCAGTTACAATACTAGCTCAGCGCTGCAAATAAACAATAGTTTAAAAAATGTATGTTAAGTTAAACAGCAGTTACCTTGACAGCTAAATCAGTAAACTAATGAGCAGCCAGTTTCTGCTCTGCTTGCTTTTACAACTCGGTGAATGAGCGCAACACATACAGACTGACCTAAGCTCAACTCTCCTGTGCTGGTCCAGCCAGCCTTCCAGAAGCTTTGCCTTCACACAGCCTGTCAGCCAACTCAGTGGTGTCTGTTTCATCCTAAATACAGCCTGCTGACCACTCCAAACAGCCTACCCGACCGCTCGGAGGCGTCCGCATGGTCCTAAAGTACACCATTGCCGTATTTTTTTGTATCACATTGCAATGATAAAACTGTGGGGGGGCAAAAAGTCAATTTCAGAATGTGGTGGGGACATGACCCCTGTATCAAACCCCAAACCCTGGCCTGGTCGGTTTGGTCTTTGCAAGCGTATCCGGAAGTCTTACGATGTTGCGCCTTTAGGTTTAGGAACTCAGCAGTAGGGCCATCCAACCCCCATCTGTCACGTACTTGCTGGTAGCTGGCAGCTGCACAGCTTGTAAATAACCGCTAGATGTCAGATCACTTACGGTCACGGGGAATCGGAAGTATTTCATCTGGCCGCTAGGGGGCAGCTGTGCACCAAGAGTTTTCCTTCCCCCTCATCGTCGAAACAACAAACCCTACTACGGAGCAAGTGGCGGGGTGAGAGAGCGTCCAAAACCGCCTCTGACCGCCAGTTTCAAACTCATTTGCGGAAATCGTGGTAATATCAATACAATAACAGACAACGACTCAACAAAGTAGTGTCTCGTTTGGAAACAAATTGAATAACGGGGTAAGTTATAAAATGGCGGAGTGGAATCTCGAAGTTAGTTGGTTTGTAGCAATTTTGTTGGTAGCTAGCTTCTTATGCTAGCTAGCTAACATAGGCTAGAAGTGCGGAGGCTGCTAGCTACGGAAAGTCGTAAGCTAGCCGCTGGCGCTGTAAGCTACTTTTTTTTTTGTCTAGTTTATCGTGAATCTGTGTTACACATACCCGAAAGTAGACCCATTTCACTGAAACGTATCTAGCAAGTTAGGTAAGCTAATATATAACAAACTGTTTGTTTACATCCAATAAATGTTGTTCTGTTGGGGAGTTAACGTTAGGTAGGTAACGTATCGGAACTCCCGAGGCAAGATGGAGGACGTAGGGACGAGGTGTTTTTATGTAACTAAATGGTTGTATTGTTGCTCCACAACAAGTGTGTTGTATAAACAAGCTAATTTAGATATTTACATGAACTTTGAGGGCCACTCCGTATTAGCTAGCTAGCTAAATATCAACCGTTTTATTGATAATATGGCTGGCTATCCGAACTCCGTTCGATTGCAGGTAACGGGCTAGGATAGCTAATGTTACCATGGCTAATTAGCTAACTAGCCAGGAAACTAGCTAGCTAACATAACAAGATGGAGAATGGTAGCTAAGCTGCAGCTATGCTAAGCTAACGTTAGTTAGTTAGCTATCCAGTCAAAATTGAGATTTTCCCGAGTGTTTTTGCCCTGTTTGAACTGTAACTAGTTGGTTTACAGAAAAGTGGGTACTACCGTTACTTGAAGGATACAATTTTAACTCTTGGTTTAATGTTAGCCATAGAAGGCAAGTTGTTATTTTCATGTACGTAAAGGGTGACGTTTTGATGACAGCTGATGATGTTAAGCTAGCTAGCTAGCTTCGTTGGCTGGCTAGCTCCTTGGCAAGCCAGTCCGGGCAACCTCTCGACATAATATTGGTGTCAATTCTGGACAGTGGCCGTCACTGAGCAAGCCCAAGAGAGCGGCTGTCATACTACCTAGCCAACGGTAGCTAGCCTTGTTCAGGATGCTCTCCGTCGGTTATTTCGACGTTGTTAGCTATCGCTAATATAGTTTTAACGTGCTTTGTGTTGCCCAGGCACCCGGGTTTGGCGCCACTTTTTCAGTCCCCATCTTCAAGGCTTCCTCTCTAGTCAACCAGCCAGAGCGAATACTGTCTCGCGAGTGTCTCCGCTTGTGCAATAAGAAACACAGGATGTTGCTTGCTGATGCTGTTTTATTGCTTGGCAATACAGTTGTAGCTGAGCCAATGTCAAACACATTATGTATGAATTTAGCTTGCAAGAGTGGCATTGGGCAATTAGATAACATGAAATAAGTCGAATGTCCATTGGAATTGTCGAATGTGTATTGGAAGTCACGCGTTCTAATTCAAGACCATGGGATAAAGTATTCAGCTATCTGTCATTTTAAAGTTGAGATTTGAATCCATCTATTTCCCATTCCTTACATCTCACTGGTTGATGAGGGTAAAGATGCCCCACTTCTCCCCCCAAAAAGCTTTTTACGACCTGCAAAAAAGCAGACACGAGCAATTTTATTGTACAGTCAAATGCAATTGATTCCTCGTTGGTCCTTACAATTCATTAGCTGATTGACACACCTCCTACTGTAATCCATAGTACAGTATGTCCCGATCGTAATTAAGACACACCCAGGATAGGGTCGCTGCTAGGCTCATTTTGGCCTCCTGTAGCCCAAATCCAGTCCTGACGACATGCTAGTATTAACAATATTGTTGATTCATTTTTATATATAAAAATGAAAACTATTAGATAATATTTATTTTTAATGTCGTAATTTGGTTGAGTATCCCACTCTGCTCCCTGCTGTTTGTTTTGTAATATGTCCACTAGTGTTAATACTTTGTTCTGATTGGTTAGGATCTCTAACGGAGGATGTATTGAACTCTCCTTTATATGGTCATGGGGGGCCGTTCCAATGTCCAGCCCTGGGGTGATGTTTCCTGTAAACCAAGGAGTGAGATAGCCAATCGGCTCACAGCTGAGCGTGACAGGAGGGATAGAGCCCGCCCCGTGTTACCATGTGAAAGCAGTATTTTCGTTTTTTGGTCTGTGTGAAGAGCCACTGGCTGATACTGAGGCCTGTTCAGGGGATGCAATGTGTATGTTGTAGAAGTTCAGCAGCAGGTTATCATACAACTCCTCTCAAATTAAATTGTATTAGTCACATGTGCCGAATACAACAGGTGAAATGCTTACTTACGAGCACCCTAACCAACAATGCAGTAAAAAAAAAAAAATACTGATAAGAATAAGAGATAAAAGCAACAGGTAATTAAAGAGCATCCATAAAATAACAGTATCGAGACTATATACAGGGGGGTACTGACACAGTGTCAATGTGCGGGGGCACTGGTTAGTTTAGGTAGTATGTACATGTAGGTAGAGATATTAAAGTGACTGCATAGATGATGACAACAGAGAGTAGCAGTGGTGTAAAGAGGGGGGGTGGCAATGCAAATAGTCTGGGTAGCCATTTCACTAGATGTTCAGGAGTCTTATGGCCTGGGGGTAGAAGCTGTTTAGAAGCCTCTTGGACCTAGATTTGGCGCTCCGCTTCCGCTTGCCGTGTGGTAGCAGAGACAACAGTCTATGACTAGGGTGGCTGGAGTCTTCGACAATTTTTTGGGCCTTCCGCTCTCTGACACCACCTGGTATAGAGGTCGTGGATGGCAGGAAGCTTGGTCCTAGTGATGTACTGGGCCGTTCGCACAACCCTCTGTAGTGCCTTGCGGTTGGAGGCCGAGCAGTTGCCATACCAGGCAGTGATGCAACCAGTCAGGATGCTGTCTTCTCTGAATGTAACTCCAATACCCATGCATTCTCTTCCCCTTCTGTTTTCTCCTCCAGGTCCTATGCTACCGTTCCACTGCCTTGTGGACACTGAGGATCTGAGGTCTGTTCTAATTTGAGTTGGGTCAGACATGATAGAGAAATGATAGCAGCACCAGAGTTACCGTCAGAGTTCCACTATCCTCAGTAAGTGGCTACTTCCGTGTGTGTCAGTCACCCGGCATTCAGCAGACTGTTTCTAATGTGTGTGTGTGTTTTTGCCAGGGATTCGGACACCCGTTTCTCCTCAGACACAGACTTCTCTGAGGCTCCTGATGTCAGTATCAACCCAACCAAAGGAAAGGTACGACCAGGCCTCGTCTTCCTCAAGCTCTACACCACAGCATATTATAACCTCTTCCCCATGTTATATACTACATATTATAAACTGGGTGGTTTGAGCCCTGAATGCTGACCGTGTACCACGGGTATGACAAAACATTTATTTTTACTGCTCTAATTACGTTGGTAACCAGTTTATAATAGCAATAAGGCACCTCCGGGGTTTTTTGTTACATCGCCAATATACCACGACTAAGAGTAACCTTACTCAAGGTTCCATAATATTAGAACCTCTTCCTCTCTATACACCTCAACATAATTTTAGGACCTCTTCCTCTCTCTATACACCTCAACATAATATTAGGACCCCTTCCTCTCTCTATACACCTCAACATAATATTAGGACCTCTTCCTCTCTCTATACACCTCAACATAATATATTAGGACCCCTTCCTCTCTCTATACACCTCAACATAATATTAGGACCCCTTCCCCTCTCTATACACCTCAACATAATATTAGGACCTCTTCCTCTCTCTCTACACCTCAACATAATATTAGGACCCCTTCCTCTCTCTATACACCTCAACATAATATTAGGACCCCTTCCTCTCTCTATACACCTCAACATAATATTAGGACCCCTTCCCCTCTCTATACACCTCAACATAATATTAGGACCTCTTCCTCACTCTATTCATAGGTTGCGCCTCTGTCTTGGTCATGCCATTGTTATGAATGTTCACAAGCTGTCCTCTATCGGCGGTGTCCTAAAGTGGTGATAACCCCAGTCATTCTGGATGGAGGCTAACTACTGTTTATTCTAAATTACACTACACTATAGTGCCTGGAAATACCATGACATTGGTAAAGTAGTCAAATAATTAGTAGGAAACAACTTTTCCAGCATTATCATGTCGTCAAATTTACTTTAAAGAGATGGCAATGTTGTTATTAGCTAGAAAAGTTTGCCAAAAATGGCTAGCAATGCTAACGTTAGCGATCTGAAATCTGATGGCCTCCCCTCAATGTTAGCTAGCTAGCTAACGTTATACTGCATCTAAAGTCAATCTGGTATCATCAAAAGATTTTCCTACTCATTATTTGACCCCCCCCCCCTTGGAATGTCATTGTATTTCCAAGCCAATGTAATGCATTTTTTATGAAATCTTCATCAGTGCTCTTTGATGATGCATTAAGTTGAGTGCTCAGTCGGGCATCAGTCCAAAATGAACGTTCAAAACAATATTCTGACAAAACATGCAACCCATCAATGCACACCACGGAATATTCACTTCATCCTCAAGCTACTGTATACACACCACGTAATATTCACTTCATCCTCAAGCTACTGTATACACACCACGTAATATTCACTTCATCCTCAAGCTACTGTATACACACCACGTAATATTCACTTCATCCTCAAGCTACTGTATACACACCACGTAATATTCACTTCATCCTCAAGCTACTGTATACACACCACGTAATATTCACTTCATCCTCAAGCTACTGTATACACACCACGTAATATTCACTTCATCCTCAAGCTACTGTATACACACCACGTAATATTAGTAAGTATTATGCTGTTTACACCTTTATTGACTTTTCTCAACTCTCTTTCTCTCCACCACTTCCTCCATCCCAGGGGGGGAAGAAGGGGAAGAAGGCGGCAGGCGAGAAGGGTAAAGGAGGGAAGGGAGTGGGGGGTGCAGGGAGGATGAACGGCCACTACCAGGAGAATGGCATGGAGAACCTGATGCTGTTCGAGGTTGTCAAGATGGGCAAAAGCGCCATGCAGGTGTGTGTGTGTATACGCTACTTGACCAAAAGTATGTGGACAGCTGCTCGTCGAACATCTCATTCCAAAATCTTAGGCATTGATATGGAGTTGGTCCCCCTTTGCTGCTATAACAGCCTACACTCTTCTGGGAAGGCTTTCCACTAGATGTAGGAACATTGCTGCGGGGACTTGCTTCCATTCAGCCACAAGCATTAGTGAGGTCGGGCACTGATGTTGGGCGGTTAGGGTTGGCTCGCAATTCATTGTTCCCATGGCGGTGAGCTTTACACCACTCCAGCTGACGCTTGGCATTGCCCAGGGTGATCTTAGGCTTGTATGCGGCTGCTCGGCCATGGAAACCCATTTCATGAATCTCTCGACAAACAGTTTTTGTGCTGATGTTGCTTCCAGAGGCAGTTTGGAACTCGGTAGTGAGTCTTGCAACCAAGGACAGGTGATTTTTACATGCTTCAGCACTTGGCGATCCCGTTCAGTGAGCTTGTGTGGCCTACCTCTTCGCAGCGTTGTTGGTCCTAGACATTTCCACTTCACAATAACAGTTGACCGGGGCAGCTTTAGCAGGGCAGAAATTTGACGCGCTGACGTGTTGGAAAGGTGGCATCCTATGACGGTGCCACATTGAAAGTCACTGCGCTCTTCAGTAAGGCTATGGATATGGTCAATCTTTGTCTATGGAGATTACGTGTCTGTGTGCCTGATTTTTAATATATATTTTTAGATTTTTTTTTATATACACCTGTCAGTAACGAGTGTGGCTGAAATGGCCTAATCCACTCATTTGAAGGGGTGTCCACATACTTTTGTGTATATATAGTGTTTGTAACATTTACAGTGTGTGAAACACATAGTGTATCTGTGAGCCTACACACAGAAGTGGCTTGCTTTTAACAGGCCAATAGTTTATTTGATTATCAACACTTCTTGATTATCTAATGACCAGAACAGCTTTTTTAGAGTTGAAACACAGTGACTGTATGTTAGTTGTATTTATTGTTTAACTCTGCTGCTGTTTGTCCTGGCTGCAGTCTGTGGTGGATGACTGGATTGAGGCGTATAAAAACGACAGGGACATGGCTCTGCTAGACCTGATCAACTTCTTCATCCAGTGTTCTGGCTGTAAAGGAGTGGTCAGTGGAGAGATGTTCCGAAACATGCAGAACTCTGAGATCATCAGGAGGATGACAGAGGAGTTTGACGAGGTAGGTTTTGTGTGTGTGAGATGTGGTAGGTGCATCACTCTGGGTTAAAGTTTAGTCGGTCACCTGAAATGTACCATTTGATTGGTTCAGTTTTAGATGTCATTACCCTTTGAGTTGCATGCAATAGTGAAGCCATAACTCCCATAAACCTTCTCTCTCCTCCTCCTCCCCCTCTATAGGACAGCGGAGACTATCCTCTGACCATGGCAGGTCCACTGTGGAAGAAGTTTAAGGGCAGTTTCTGTGAGTTCATTGCTGTCTTGGTGAGACAGTGTCAGTACAGCATCATCTATGATGAGTACCTCATGGACACGGTCATATCGCTCCTCACCGGACTGTCGGACTCACAGGTCCGAGCCTTCAGGCACACCAGTACACTGGCAGGTAATAGAGTGGGTGAGGTGAGGGGATATGTCTCTCTGTGTTAGTCGGTTATTTCTGTCTTCCCTGGGCACACGGGTACGCTGATTAACTGTGTGTGTGTGTATATAGCCATGAAACTGATGACAGCCCTGGTGAATGTAGCTCTGAACCTGAGCATCAACATGGACAACACACAGCGGCAGTACGAGACAGAGAGAAACAAGAATGTCGCCAAGAGAGCCAACGACCGGCTGGAGCTACTGCTGCAGAAACGCAAAGAGGTGAGAGGGATGAGGTCAGAGTTAGGCTCCTCCTGGGTTAGGGGTCAGGGTTAGGCTCCTCCTGGGTTAGAGGTCAGAGTTAGGCTCCTCCTGGGTTGGTGTTGGGGAACTGGGTAAGGCTTCTTGGGCCTTTGGTTTAAGGTTAGTTTGGCTCACGTTTTCCTTAGGGTTGTCTGCTCTCGCTGCTTCTCAGAATGTGCTTTCTAAAACACCCTCTCTTCACAGACAAGTTACCCAGGTGCAGGAGCTTCGTGAGAGTTGTTTTCCAATCAGATGATGTATTACATTTAGAGATGAGGATGCTTGAAGACATGCTGTAGGAGCTTAACCAGTCAGTTAGCCTGCAGTCAGACAGGGAGAGTTAAAGGGTTCTACTAGGCCCTGTGGTTGAGCTGGCATCAATGGCTGTGTCCTAGTTTACATAACACTATGTCCCACTGGGCTTCCATCTGCCCGATCATTCTACTACGACCCCACCAGAACATGAACCACTGCTGTCTCCTCCTACTAATACAACCCCACCAGAACAACATGAACCACTGCTGTCTCCTCCTACTAATACAACCTCACCAGAACATGAACCACTGCTGTCTCCTCCTACTAATACAACCCCACCAGAACATGAACCACTGCTGTCTCCTCCTACTAATACAACCTCACCAGAACATGAACCACTGCTGTCTCCTCCTACTAATACAACCTCACCAGAACATGAACCACTGCTGTCTCCTCCTACTAATACAACCCCACCAGAACATGAACCACTGCTGTCTCCTACTAATACAACCCCACCAGAACAACATGAACCACTGCTGTCTCCTCCTACTAATACAACCCCACCAGAACAACATGAACCACTGCTGTCTCCTACTAATACAACCCCACCAGAACAACATGAACCACTGCTGTCTCCTCCTACTAATACAACCCCACCAGAACAACATGAACCACTGCTGTCTCCTCCTACTAATACAACCCCACCAGAACAACATGAACCACTGCTGTCTCCTCCTAATACAACCCCACCACAACATGAACCACTGCTGTCTCCTACTAATACAACCCCACCAGAACAACATGAACCACTGCTGTCTCCTCCTACTAATACAACCCCACCAGAACAACATGAACCACTGCTGTCTCCTACTAATACAACCCCACCACAACATGAACCACTGCTGTCTCCTCCTACTAATACAACCCCACCACAACATGAACCACTGCTGTCTCCTCCTACTAATACGACCCCACCAGAACAACATGAACCACTGCTGTCTCCTCCTACTAATACGACCCCACCAGAACAACATGAACCACTGCTGTCTCCTCCTACTAATACAACCCCACCAGAACAACATGAACCACTGCTGTCTCCTCCTACTAATACAACCCCAACAGAACAACATGAACCACTGCTGTCTCCTCCTACTAATACAACCCCACCAGAACATGAACCACTGCTGTCTCCTCCTACTAATACAACCCCACCAGAACATGAACCACTGCTGTCTCCTCCTACTAATACAACCCCACCAGAACAACATGAACCACTGCTGTCTCCTCCTACTAATACGACCCCACCAGAACAACATGAACCACTGCTGTCTCCTCCTACTAATACAACCCCACCAGAACAACATGAACCACTGCTGTCTCCTCCTACTAATACAACCCCACCAGAACAACATGAACCACTGCTGTCTCCTCCTACTAATACAACCCCACCAGAACAACATGAACCACTGCTGTCTCCTCCTACTAATACAACCCCACCAGAACAACATGAACCACTGCTGTCTCCTCCTACTAATACAACCCCACCAGAACAACATGAACCACTGCTGTCTCCTCCTACTAATACAACCCCACCAGAACAACATGAACCACTGCTGTCTCCTCCTACTAATACAACCCCACCAGAACAACATGAACCACTGCTGTCTCCTCCTACTAATACAACCCCACCAGAACAACATGAACCACTGCTGTCTCCTCCTACTAATACAACCCCACCAGAACAACATGAACCACTGCTGTCTCCTCCTACTAATACAACCCCACCAGAACAACATGAACCACTGCTGTCTCCTACTAATACAACCTCACCAGAACAACATGAACCACTGCTGTCTCCTCCTACTAATACAACCCCACCAGAACAACATGAACCACTGCTGTCTCCTCCTACTAATACAACCCCACCAGAACAACATGAACCACTGCTGTCTCCTCCTACTAATACAACCCCACCAGAACAACATGAACCACTGCTGTCTCCTCCTACTAATACAACCCCACCAGAACAACATGAACCACTGCTGTCTCCTCCTACTAATACAACCCCACCAGAACAACATGAACCACTGCTGTCTCCTCCTACTAATACAACCCCACCAGAACAACATGAACCACTGCTGTCTCCTCCTACTAATACGACCCCACCAGAACAACATGAACCACTGCTGTCTCCTCCTACTAATACAACCCCACCAGAACAACATGAACCACTGCTGTCTCCTCCTACTAATACAACCCCACCAGAACAACATGAACCACTGCTGTCTCCTCCTACTAATACAACCCCACCAGAACAACATGAACCACTGCTGTCTCCTACTAATACAACCCCACCAGAACAACATGAACCACTGCTGTCTCCTCCTACTAATACAACCCCACCAGAACAACATGAACCACTGCTGTCTCCTCCTACAAATACAACCCCACCAGAACAACATGAACCACTGCTGTCTCCTCCTACTAATACAACCCCACCAGAACAACATGAACCACTGCTGTCTCCTCCTACTAATACAACCCCACCAGAACAACATGAACCACTGCTGTCTCCTCCTACTAATACAACCCCACCAGAACAACATGAACCACTGCTGTCTCCTCCTACTAATACAACCCCACCAGAACAACATGAACCACTGCTGTCTCCTCCTACTAATACAACCCCACCAGAACAACATGAACCACTGCTGTCTCCTCCTACTAATACAACCCCACCAGAACAACATGAACCACTGCTGTCTCCTCCTACTAATACAACCCCACCAGAACAACATGAACCACTGCTGTCTCCTCCTACTAATACAACCCCACCAGAACAACATGAACCACTGCTGTCTCCTCCTACTAATACAACCCCACCAGAACAACATGAACCACTGCTGTCTCCTACTAATACAACCCCACCAGAACAACATGAACCACTGCTGTCTCCTACTAATACAACCCCACCAGAACAACATGAACCACTGCTGTCTCCTACTAATACAACCCCACCAGAACAACATGAACCACTGCTGTCTCCTCCTACTAATACAACCCCACCAGAACATGAACCACTGCTGTCTCCTCCTACTAATACAACCCCACCAGAACAACATGAACCACTGCTGTCTCCTCCTACTAATACAACCCCACCAGAACAACATGAACCACTGCTGTCTCCTCCTACTAATACAACCCCACCAGAACAACATGAACCACTGCTGTCTCCTCCTACTAATACGACCCCACCAGAACAACATGAACCACTGCTGTCTCCTCCTACTAATACAACCCCACCAGAACAACATGAACCACTGCTGTCTCCTCCTACTAATACAACCCCACCAGAACAACATGAACCACTGCTGTCTCCTCCTACTAATACAACCCCACCAGAACAACATGAACCACTGCTGTCTCCTACTAATACAACCCCACCAGAACAACATGAACCACTGCTGTCTCCTCCTACTAATACAACCCCACCAGAACAACATGAACCACTGCTGTCTCCTCCTACTAATACAACCCCACCAGAACAACATGAACCACTGCTGTCTCCTACTAATACAACCCCACCAGAACAACATGAACCACTGCTGTCTCCTACTAATACAACCCCACCAGAACAACATGAACCACTGCTGTCTCCTCCTACTAATACAACCCCACCAGAACAACATGAACCACTGCTGTCTCCTCCTACTAATACAACCCCACCAGAACAACATGAACCACTGCTGTCTCCTCCTACTAATACAACCCCACCAGAACAACATGAACCACTGCTGTCTCCTCCTACTAATACAACCCCACCAGAACAACATGAACCACTGCTGTCTCCTACTAATACAACCCCACCAGAACAACATGAACCACTGCTGTCTCCTCCTACTAATACAACCCCACCAGAACAACATGAACCACTGCTGTCTCCTCCTACTAATACAACCCCACCAGAACAACATGAACCACTGCTGTCTCCTCCTACTAATACAACCCCACCAGAACAACATGAACCACTGCTGTCTCCTCCTACTAATACAACCCCACCAGAACAACATGAACCACTGCTGTCTCCTCCTACTAATACAACCCCACCAGAACAACATGAACCACTGTGTAATTATACTCCTCAGTGCCTTCATAACTATACTAGCTATCTCTCTGTAATGTTTGGTTATCTTGATTTTCTTGGTTTAAGTTCAGCCTGATGAACCCTGATAAAAATGTTATCTTACTGATTTCTTGTTCTAATTTCAGCTTCAAGAAAATCAGGACGAAATTGAAAACATGATGAATGCTATATTCAAGGGTGTGTTTGTACACCGATATCGGTATGTGGCCTGTCCATTGTCCCCATCATAGTAATGATCATAAATAGGATGGATTTCATTTGAGATACATTATCCCTTTGTATAGAGGGTATGATGAGGATGATGAAGGTTGTGTGTTGTTACAGTGATGCCATAGCAGAGATCAGAGCCATCACTATAGAGGAGATTGGAATGTGGATGAAGCTGTACAGTGACGCCTTCCTCAACGACAGCTACCTGAAATACGTAGGCTGGACCATGCACGACAAGGTGAGGGAGAGTGTGTGTGTGTGCGCGCTTGTCAGCAAGGTGTTGTGTTTGAGTTAGGAGTTTGTGCAATTCTAATGAGTTTGTATGTGTGTGTTAGAAGTGTGTGTAATTCCAACGTGTGTGTGTGTGTGTGTGTGTGTGTGTGTGTGTGTGTGTGTAGCAAGGCGAGGTGCGTCTGAAATGTTTGACAGCGCTGCAGGGTCTCTACTACAACAGAGAACTGAACACCAGACTGGAGCTGTTCACCAGCCGCTTCAAGGTCAGAGCGCCACCTGGTGGACACATCAATACACTACAACTAGTTACCTCAAGGCTCAATTTTCATAACAAATGCCATTTAGCAGACTATTTTATCCAAAACGACTTACTAGTAGTACATTGATGAGTTTTCATATGGGTGGCCCCAGCGGTTTTGAGTTGAGGTATTTCCTGGCTGAACCACTACTATGCCCTGTTGATTTTGAGTATCTGAAATCTTTGTAATTTCTTCTCTTCACAGGACCGCATTGTCTCCATGACTTTGGACAAGGAGTATGATGTCGCAGTACAAGCAATAAAACTGCTCACTCTGGTACTACAGTAAGTTGCTACAGTTCAGCTATCTGTGTTTAATCTGTACTGTGTGTGTATTACAGTAGTACAGATGAGGTACTGAGCCCGGGGGATTGTATGGTATGTGTAGTACAGATGAGGTACTGAGCCCGGGGGATTGTATGGTATGTGTAGTACAGATGAGGTACTGAGCCCGGGGGATTGTATGGTATGTGTAGTACAGATGAGGTACTGAGCCTGGGGGATTGTATGGTATGTGTATTACAGTAGTACAGATGAGGTACTGAGCCCGGGGGGATTGTATGTGTATTACAGTAGTACAGATGAGGTACTGAGCCCGGGGGATTGTATGTGTATTACAGTAGTACAGATGAGGTACTGAGCCCGGGGGGATTGTATGTGTATTACAGTAGTACAGATGAGGTACTGAGCCCGGGGGGATTGTATGTGTATTACAGTAGTACAGATGAGGTACTGAGCCCGGAGGATTGTATGTGTATTACAGTAGTACAGATGAGGTACTGAGCCCGGGGGGATTGTATGTGTATTACAGTAGTACAGATGAGGTACTGAGCCCGGAGGATTGTATGTGTATTACAGTAGTACAGATGAGGTACTGAGCCCGGAGGATTGTATGTGTATTACAGTAGTACAGATGAGGTACTGAGCCCGGGGGGATTGTATGTGTATTACAGTAGTACAGATGAGGTACTGAGCCCGGGGGGATTGTATGTGTATTACAGTAGTACAGATGAGGTACTGAGCCCGGGGGGATTGTATGTGTATTACAGTAGTACAGATGAGGTACTGAGCCCGGGGGGATTGTATGTGTATTACAGTAGTACAGATGAGGTACTGAGCCCGGAGGATTGTATGTGTATTACAGTAGTACAGATGAGGTACTGAGCCCGGGGGGATTGTATGTGTATTACAGTAGTACAGATGAGGTACTGAGCCCGGAGGATTGTATGTGTATTACAGTAGTACAGATGAGGTACTGAGCCCGGAGGATTGTATGTGTATTACAGTAGTACAGATGAGGTACTGAGCCCGGGGGGATTGTATGTGTATTACAGTAGTACAGATGAGGTACTGAGCCCGGGGGATTGTATGTGTATTACAGTAGTACAGATGAGGTACTGAGCCCGGGGGGATTGTATGTGTATTACAGTAGTACAGATGAGGTACTGAGCCTGGGGGATTGTATGTGTATTACAGTAGTACAGATGAAGTACTGAGCCCGGAGGACTGTGAGAGCGTCTATCACCTGGTCTACTCCGCCCACCGACCGGTCGCCATAGCAGCCGGGGAGTTCCTCTTCAAGAAGTAGGATTTGTTTTATTTAATTTTTTATTTAATCTGTTGTCACACATTCTTCTATCATGTATTTATTTTCTCTTAAGTCCTATCAATCAATCAAATGTGATGCTAAAACCCCATGTCTGGTTTCTTCCCTGGAACCGCAAGAGAGAGAGAGAGAGAGAGAGGGAGCAGAGCTGAAGAGAGGAAGGTGGATGGGTTAGAGAGAGAGCGGGGCAGGCAGGAGGAGAAAGGGGTGTGAGAAGGAGAGAGTAGGAACTTGAGGTCGGTAGATCTGGGGTATGGTTTTCTGGCGCGGACACATTCCTTGTCTGTTTTATTTAGGCTGGGCTAGTGCCTATAAGTGAGGTTTATATACACTACATGACCAAAAGTATGTGGACACCTGCTCGTCAAACATCTCATTCCAAAATCATGGGCATTAATATGGAGTCGTCGTTCCCCCCCCCCCCCCCCCCCCCTTTGCTGCTATAACAGCCTCCACTCTTCTGGGAAGGTTTTCCCCTAGATGTTGGAACATTGCCGTGGGGTCTTGCTTCCATGCAACCACAAGAGCATTGGTGAGGTCGTTTCAATTCATCCCAAAAGTGTTCGATGGGGTTGAGGTCAGGGGCTCTGTAGGCCAGTCAAGTTCTTCCACACAGATCTCGACAAACCAGAGTGGACCTCGCTTTGTGCACTGGGGCATTGTCATGCTGAAACAGGAAAGGGCCTTCCCCAAATTGTTGCCACAAAGTTGGAAGGACAGAATCGTCTAGAATGTCATTGTATGCTGTAGCGTTAAGAATTCCTTTCACTGGAGCTAAGGGGCCTAGCCTGAACCCTAAGGGGCCTAGCCGCAGACCATTATTCCGCCGCCAAACGTTACAGTTGGCACTATGCATTAGGGCAGGTAACGTTCTCATGGCAACCGCCAAACCCAGATTAGTTTGTCGGACTGCCAGATGGTGAAGTGTGATTCATCGCTCCAGAGAACGCGTTTCCACTGCTACGGAGTCCAATGGTGGCGAGCTTTACATCACTCCAGCGAACGCTTTGGTATTTTATTAGGATCCCCATTAGCTGTTGCAAAGCAGCAGCTTCTCTTCCTGGGGTCCACATGAAACATGACATAATACAGAACATGAATAGACAAGGACAGAACTACATCAATTACTTTATTTTTAAAGGCCTACATGTCAATACAGAAACTATCTAGGTCAAATAGGGGAGCAGCGTTGTGCCGTGAGGTGTTGCTTTATCTGTTGTTTGAAACCAGGTTTGATGTTCATTTGAGCAATATGAGATGGAACGGAGTTCCATGCAATAATGGCTCTATATAATACTGTACACTTTGTTGAATTTGTTCTGCACCTGGGGACTGTGAAAAGACCCCTGGTGGCATGTATGGTGTAGTAAGGGTGTGTGTGTCCAGAGCTGTGTGTAAGTTGACTATGCAAACAATTAGGTCTTTTCCACACATTGTTTCTTATAAAAAGAAGTGATGGAGTCAGTCTCTCTTCAACTCTTAACCAAGAGAGACTGGCATGATAGTATTTATATCAGCCCTCTGATTACAATGCAAGATGTGCTGCTCTGTTCTGGGCCAGCTACAGTTTTAGGTCTTTCCTTGTAGCACTAGACCATACGACTGGACAATAATCAAGATAAGGCAAAACTAGAGTCTGCAGAGCATCTCTTTATTACGGACGGACCTCTCCCCATCTTTTACAACCATCTATATGCTTGGCATTGTGCATGATGATCTTAGGCTTGTGTGCGGCTGCTCGGCCATGGAAACCCATTTCATGAAGCTCCTGATGAACACTTCTTGTGCTGAAGTTGCTTTCAGAGGCCGTTTGGAACTCAGTAGTGAGTGTTGCAAACAAGGACAGATTTTTACGCGCTTCAGTACTCAGCAGTCCCGTTCTGTGAGCTTGTGTAGCCTACCACTTCGCTGCTGAGCCGTTGTTGTTCCTAGAAGTTTCCACTTCACAATAACAGCACTTAAAGTTGACCGGGGCAGCTCTAGCAGGGCTAGAAATTTCATGAACTGACTTGTTGACGGTGCCACGTTGAAAGTCACTGAGCTCTTCAGTAAGGCCATTCTACTGCTAATGTTTGTCTATGGAGATTGCATGGCGGTGTGCTCGATTTTATACACCTGTCAGCAACGGGTGTGGCTAAAATGGCCAAAATCCACTAATTTGAAGGGGTGTCCACATACTTTTGTATATTTAGGGTAATTTGATATAGTTTTCTAAATCTAATACTCGTGACTCTGCTCTCCAGACTCTTCAGTACACGGGAGCCGGAAGAGGAGGGCGCCCCCAAGAGGAGAGGAAGACAAAGCCCCAACGCCAACCTCATCAAAACTACTGTTTTCTTCTTCCTGGAGAGCGAGGTACACACACACACACACACACACACAGTCTCTGACCCTGTCTCTAACCCTGTCTCTACCTCCATGAAAACATGCTGATTACTTACAAGACTCACTGTGAGAAATACCTTTCCCCTGCTTATCTCTCCCGTGTGTATTCCAGCTTCATGAGCATGCTGCGTACCTGGTGGACTCTCTGTGGGAGAGTGGAGCAGACCTACTGAAGGACTGGGAGTGTATGACCAGCCTGCTACTGGACGACCCTGTGCCAGGGGAGGAAGGTATGACCTCTGACCTCTATACTTGACCTCTGACCCATAACTTCTATACCTTGTCTCTAATATATCTGGTGTGTGTAGCCCTGACAGACAGACAGGAGACGGCTCTCATAGAGATAATGCTGTGTACGGTACGCCAGGCTGCAGAGTGCCACCCACCCGTAGGCCGCGGAACTGGGAAGAGGGTAAGACACTAGACTGGCCAGAAAAGGGAACTCTCTCTGTCTCTCAAGTCAATGGGCTTCATTGGCATGGGAAAGGTATGTTTATATTGCCAAAGCAAGCGAAATGGATAATAAACAATACGAAATGGACAGTAAACATCACACTCATGAGTTTCAAAAGAATAAAGACATTTCAAATGTCATGGCTAGGTAAAGTTTTATTATGTGCAAACAGTTTAAGTACAAAAGGGAAAATAAATAAACATGGGTTGTATTTACAATGGTGTTTGTTCTCCCGCCAGGTGATGACAGCGAAGGAGAAGAAGACCCAGCTTGATGACAGGACCAGAATGACAGAGCTGTTTGCTGTGACATTACCCCCTCTGCTGGCCAAGGTAGGACACTACACCTTCACCCTCTAATAAACGTGTGTCCCCTGCATGCAGTACTGTGTGTGAGTGTGCTGCC
Source organism: Salmo trutta (assembly GCF_901001165.1). NCBI lineage: Eukaryota > Metazoa > Chordata > Actinopteri > Salmoniformes > Salmonidae > Salmo > Salmo trutta. The sequence continues at coordinate 10,489,751 of NC_042959.1, read as the reverse complement.
TCTCTTTGTTTCAGTACTCCATAGATACAGAGAAGGTGACCAACCTGCTGCAGCTCCCTCAGTTCTTTGACCTGGATATCTACACCACAGGACGACTAGAGAAGGTCTAACCCCCGACCCTACACTGTAGTCTAATTCAAACTCTAACCCCCGACCCTACGCTGTAGTCTAATTCAAACTCTAACCCCCGACCCTACGCTGTAGTCTAATTCAAACTCTAACCCCCGACCCTACGCTGCAGTCTAATTCAAACTCTAACCCCCGACCCTACGCTGCAGTCTAATTCAAACTCTAACCCCCGACCCTACGCTGTAGTCTAATTCAAACTCTAACCCCCGACCCTACGCTGTAGTCTAATTCACTCTAACCCCCGACCCTACGCTGTAGTCTAATTCAAACTCTAACCCCCGACCCTACGCTGCAGTCTAATTCAAACTCTAACCCCCGACCCTACGCTGTAGTCTAATTCAAACTCTAACCCCCGACCCTACGCTGCAGTCTAATTCAAACTGTAACCCCCGACCCTACGCTGTAGTCTAATTCAAACTCTAACCCCCGACCCTACGCTGTAGTCTAATTCAAACTCTAACCCCCGACCCTACGCTGCAGTCTAATTCAAACTCTAACCCCCGACCCTACGCTGCAGTCTAATTCAAACTCTAACCCCCGACCGTACGCTGCAGTCTAATTCAAACTCTAACCCCCGGCTCTACGCTGTAGTCTAATTCAAACTCTAACCCCCGACCCTACGCTGTAGTCTAATTCAAACTCTAACCCCCGACCCTACGCTGTAGTCTAATTCAAACTCTAACCCCCGACCCTACGCTGTAGTCTAATTCAAACTCTAACCCCCGACCCTACGCTGTAGTCTAATTCAAACTCTAACCCCCGACCCTACGCTGTAGTCTAATTCAAACTCTAACCCCCGGCCCTACGCTGCAGTCTAATTCAAACTCTAACCCCCGACCCTACGCTGTAGTCTAATTCAAACTCTAACCCCCGGCCCTACGCTGACCTGATTCAAAGCACAATGACAGCTGTGAAATATGAAATACATAACACTGCAAGACGTCTGTAAAACATATTTCCTGACTCCCTCCCTCTTCTTCTAGCACTTGGAGGCGTTGCTGCGTCAGATCAGGGAGATCGTGGAGAAGCACACAGACATAGAGGTGCTGGAGGTGTGCTCGAAGACCTACCACGCTCTCTGCAACGACGAGTTCACCATCTTTAACAGAGTGGACATCGCCAGGTCACAGCTTCTGGATGAAATGGTGGACAAATTCAACAGACTGCTGGAAGACTTCTTACAAGAGGTGAGAGGGGGAGTGATGAGGGGATGGGAGAATGAACCGGTGGACAATCAACAGACTGTTAAAGGACTTCCTACAAGGGGTGAGAGGGGATTGGAGGAGAGCGCTCAGAGGGTGAGAAAGCTGTTTGGGCCAGAGAGGGACTTTCTACCACCAGTCTATTCCTTTTACATCAATTAGGGGGAGTGGACCAGTTTGTGTGTAGTTGATACTGGTCTGTCTCTGTGTGTAGTTGATACTGGTCTGTCTCTGTGTGGTTGATAATGATACTGGTCTGTCTCTGTGTGTGTGGTTGATAATGATACTGGTCTGTGTGTGTGTGTGGTTGATAATGATACTGGTCTGTCTCTGTGTGTGGTTGATAATGATACTGGTCTGTGTGTGTGTGTGTGTGTGTGTGTGTGGTTGATAATGATACTGGTCTGTCTCTGTGTGTGGTTGATAATGATACTGGTCTGTCTCTGTGTGTGGTTGATAATGATACTGGTCTGTCTCTGTGTGTGGTTGATAATGATACTGGTCTGTCTGTGTATGTGGTTGATAATGATACTGGTCTGTGTGTGTGTGTGGTTGATAATGATACTGGTCTGTGTGTGTGTGTGGTTGATAATGATACTGGTCTGTCTCTGTGTGGTTGATAATGATACTGGTCTGTCTCTGTGTGTGGTTGATAATGATACTGGTCTGTCTCTGTGTGTGGTTGATAATGATACTGGTCTGTCTCTGTGTGTGGTTGATAATGATACTGGTCTGTCTCTGTGTGTGGTTGATAATGATACTGGTCTGTCTCTGTGTGTGGTTGATAATGATACTGGTCTGTCTCTGTGTGGTTGATAATGATATTGGTCTGTGTGTGTGTGTGTGTGTGTGTGGTTGATAATGATACTGGTCTGTCTCTGTGGTTGATAATGATACTGGTCTGTCTGTGTGTGTGTGGTTGATAATGATACTGGTCTGTGTGTGTGTGTGTGTGTGTGTGGTTGATAATGATACTGGTCTGTCTCTGTGGTTGATAATGATACTGGTCTGTCTCTGTGTGTGGTTGATAATGATACTGGTCTGTCTCTGTGTGTGGTTGATAATGACACTGGTCTGTCTCTGTGTGTGGTTGATAATGATACTGGTCTGTCTCTGTGTGTGGTTGATAATGATACTGGTCTGTCTGTGTGTGTGTGGTTGATAATGACACTGGTCTGTCTGTGTGTGTGTGGTTGATAATGACACTGGTCTGTCTCTGTGGTTGATAATGATACTGGTCTGTCTCTGTGTGTGTGGTTGATAATGATACTGGTCTGTCTCTGTGTGTGTGGTTGATAATGACACTGGTCTGTCTCTGTGGTTGATAATGACACTGGTCTGTCTCTGTGTGTGGTTGATAATGATACTGGTCTGTCTCTGTGTGTGTGTGGTTGATAATGATACTGGTCTGTCTCTGTGTGTGTGGTTGATAATGATACTGGTCTGTGTGTGTGTGTGGTTGATAATGATACTGGTCTGTGTGTGTGTGTGGTTGATAATGATACTGGTCTGTGTGTGTGTGTGGTTGATAATGATACTGGTCTGTCTCTGTGTGTGTGGTTGATAATGATACTGGTCTGTCTCTGTGTGTGTGGTTGATAATGATACTGGTCTGTCTCTGTGTGTGTGGTTGATAATGATACTGGTCTGTCTCTGTGTGTGTGGTTGATAATGATACTGGTCTGTCTCTGTGTGTGTGTGGTTGATAATGATACTGGTCTGTCTCTGTGTGTGTGTGGTTGATAATGATACTGGTCTGTCTCTGTGTTCAGGGTGAGGAGCCTGATGATGATGATGCCTACCAGGTCCTGTCTACTCTCAAGAGAATCACAGCATTCCACAAGTAAAGAAAACTCTCTCTATCCTCTCTCTTTCTCTCTCTCTCTCTCTCTCTCTCCCTCCTGTCTGTCTCTCTCTCCCTCCTGTCTGCCTCTCTCTCCCTCCTCTCTGTCTCTCTCTCCTGACGTTCTTAACTCTCTTCCCCCAGTGCCCATGACCTGTCCCAGTGGGATCTGTTCAGCAGTAACTTCAAGTTGCTCAACACGGGCATTGAGAACGGTGACATGCCAGAGCAGATAGTGGTCCATGCTCTACAGTGTACCCACTACGTTGTCCTGTGGCACCTGGCCAAGGTCTCAGAGGGCAGCCACAGAAAGGTATGCAGCCAACTGGCTGGCAGCTCAGAACCTTCTCATTCATTTGTGTGTTATCTGGTAGCTAGGAAAATGGCATTGGGGAGGCAGTGAAGGTTTATACAGCAAGTCTTTTGAGGGATGTTCCCTCGGATGATGTGTGTTGATCACGTAAGATTGTTTTGTAGGAGGAGCTGGTGAGCCTGAGGAAACAGATGAGGATGTTCTGTCTGATGTGTCAACGTTACCTCACCAACGTCAACACAACCGTTAAGGAACAGGTACTGTCCTGTAGCAGCTGTTCACATCCTAGTGATTTGAAATGCTCAGAATCCCCGTGCCACCCTATTGAGATGAGGAAGACCACTGATAACCAACAGTCCATCTCTCTCTCCCCAGGCGTTCACCATCCTGTGTGATGTGTTGCTGGTCTTTAGTCATCAGATGGTCTCAGGAGGCAGAGAGCAGCTGGAGCCGCTGGTCTACAGTCCTGATGACTCGCTACAGACAGAACTACTGTCCTTCATACTGCACCATGTCTTTATAGACCAGGACGATGACAACTGCAGCACAGGTACACACACACCACTACACACACACACACACACCGCTATAGTCTTTTCTAGCAGGTTGCTTATTTTCACTTGAAAATAGCTCTTGTTGGTTAGTGATGGCCAAACGAGACCCTGCTAAACATTACTGTCTGGTTCTGTGATGTGTACCAGGCTCTACCTTTTTAAATGGTCAGCCAGGTGGAAGCTCTAGATAAGAGCTCTGTGACTGGCTGTCTAACTATTTATCTGTTATGTTGGATCTACAGATGGCCAGCAGGATGACGAGGCAGCGAAGATAGAAGCTCTTCACAAGAGACGTAACCTCCTGGCAGCCTACTGTAAACTTATCATCTATAATGTAGTAGAGATGAACACTGGCGCTGACATCTTTAAGCAGTACATGAGGGTGAGAATGGAGAAACGCTTGACACAGTTACGACCAGAGAAATAGAATCTTTAGAAAGGACCTCTAACCCTGGCAATTTGACTGTTAAACTCATGGGTACACTCGCAATGGTTGTCAGTCCACACGGTATCCCATGGTTGACTGGAATAGGGACGCCCATTCCATAGATTATATGGTTATCACTTCTCCTTGCCTACGACACTCATTAAACACCAGATCATTACCGGGGACATCCCATCTACTGCTTGGTTGCAAATGACCTGAAGTCCTGTTTTATTTCCTGTAAGAGACTCTGACTTGTGGCTGAACCGTCTTCCTCTCTCTAGTATTATAATGACTACGGTGACATCATCAAGGAGACCATGTCTAAGACCAGACAGATAGACAAGATCCAATGTGCCAAGACACTCATCCTCAGTCTACAACAGGTGGGTTACACACACACACACACACACTGTTTTAGTCAAGCTAGATCTCCTGATCTCCAGACTGCAGGCCAGCCTTTGTGGAACCAATCAGATTGAAATAACCATGTCTTTATTCCACACATTTATTCACCCTTCCCTGTCTTGCCCTCTCTTCCCTGTCTTGCCCTCTCTTCCCTGTCTTGCCCTCTCTTGCCTGTCTTGCCCTCTCTTGCCTGTCTTGCCCTCTCTTGCCTGTCTTGCCCTCTCTTGCCTGTCTTGCCCTCTCTTGCCTGTCTTGCCCTCTCTTGCCTGTCTTGCCCTCTCTTGCCTGTCTTGCCCTCTCTTGCCTGTCTTGCCCTCTCTTGCCTGTCTTGCCCTCTCTTGCCTGTCTTGCCCTCTCTTGCCTGTCTTGCCCTCTCTTGCCTGTCTTGCCCTCTCTTCCCTGTCTTGCCCTCTCTTCCCTGTCTTGCCGTCTCCTCCAGTTATTCCATGAGATGTTGTCAGAGTTGGGGACAGGTTTTGACCGCTCGTCCTCAGCGTTCTGTGGGATCAAGGAGCTGGCCAGACGTTTCTCTCTCACCTTCGGTCTGGACCAGGTCAAAACACGAGACGCTATCGCCATGCTGCACAAGTCAGTCTCCTCTGATCTCTTTCTCCGTAGCTTTATTGTACACAAGACTGATATAACCAGCAGATAAGAAATACTTCAGCTTTTTAATATGATTAGAATTACTGAACATGATTAGCATATGATGACTGTGAGCTGTACATAGGACTAGTTAATGTATGTATCTACATATGCTGTTAGATACCTCCCATTTTCTGAACTAAAATTGTCTCCTTCTCCCCCCCCCTCAGGGATGGTATAGAGTTTGCATTTAAGGAGCCCAGTCCCCAGGGAGAGGGCAACCCTCCTCTTCACCTGGCCTTCCTAGACATCCTCTCAGAGTTTTCCTCCAAACTAATGAGGCAGGACAAGAGGACTGTGTGAGTACACGCCTCTGCCTCTCCTAATCAGACGTGTGTGTGTGTGTGTGTGTGTGTGTGTGTGTGTGTGTGTGGTAACTGATGTCTGTGTAAGTGATGACTCATGATATGTCACGAGGCAGGATAAGGGGACTGTCCCCTCCCAGACACATGACCATAAGGACCTTCCAGATGACTTTGTTTAGTTGTGTGTATGTATACAGAACAAAAATATAAACACAACAATTTCAGAGTTACAGTTCATATAAGGAAATCAGTCAATTTAAATAAATGAGGCCCTAATCTATGGATTTCACATGACTGGGAAGCCACTTGGGAGCCAGGCCCAGCCGGTCAGAATGAGTTTTTCCCCTCAAAAAAGCTTTATTACAGACAGAAATATTCCTCAGTTTCATCAGCTGTCTAGGTGGCTGGTCTCAGACGATCCCACAGGTGAAGAAGAGGCATATGGATGTCCTGGGTTGGCGTGGTTACACGTGGTCTGCTGTTGTGAGGCCGGTTGGATGTACTGCCAAATTCTTGAAAATAACATTGGGGGTGCTTATGTTTGAGAAATTAAATTCTCTGGCAACAGCTCTAGTGGACATTCCTGCAGTCAGCATGCCAATTACATGCTCCCTCAACTTGAGATATCTGTGGCATTGTGCTGTGACAAAACTGCACGTTTTAGTAGTCTATTGTCCCAAGCACAAGGCGCACCTGTGTAATGATCATGCTGTTTAATCAGCTTCTTGATATGCCACACCTGTCAGGTGGATGGATTATCTTGGAAAAAGAGAAATGCTCACTAACAGGGATGTAAACAAATTTGAGAGAAATAAGCTTTTTGTTCTGGGATCTTTTATTTCAGCTCATGAAACCTGGGACGAACACTTTATATGTTGCGTTTTATGTTTTTGTTCAGTGTGTGTAACATCTCTCCTCTCTCCCCTGTAGTCACATGTATCTGGAGAGGTTCATGACCTTCCAGATGGCCCTCCAGAGAGACGACTGCTGGCTACCGCTCATCTCCTACAGGAACTCCCTGCAGGCTGGCGGGGACGATGACACCATGTCTGTCGTCTCCGGCTACTCCTCCAGAGGGTCGTCGGTCAGATCCAAGAAGACCAAGGCTGCTACTCCCACTGCTACCGTCGCTGCAGCCAAGAGGAAACTCCCTGAAGGTAGCTACAGCACCAGGGTCTGGAAGTCAGACTGTAGTCACTACATGGCCTTGTTAGAGTGGTGGGTGTGTGTGTGTTTAACTGTGTGTGTTCTCTCTAGCTGAGGACAGCAGTAGCAGCAGTACAGATATGTCGTGGCAGCACCAGAGCATGCAGACTCCCGTGATGATGCCCTCCCCCCACCTCACCTCTACCATGATGAGAGGACCAGGGGACATGAGGGAGGAGGCCAAACGGGGGAGAGACGACAGCTACATGGGAGTGTATGCCCTCCCTTCAGACTCCCAGCAGCACCCTCACACACTCCCGCAAACCCCACAACTCCACCAGACACCCATCGACTACAAGTAAGATTCTCTTTCTCCTCTCTCTTTTTCCTTCTTTCTCTTTTTCCTTCTCTCTCTCTCCCTCTTTTTCCTTCTCTCTCTCCCTCTTTCTCCTTCTCTCTCTCTCCCTCTTTCTCCTTCTCTCTCTCTCTCGACGTATAGCTACCTGAACCACCAGTGTGGTTATTTAACTTATTGTCTGTGTTTGTAGTACCCAGGTGACGTGGATGCTGGCTCAGAGGCAGCAGGAGGAGGTTCGTCAGCAGCAGGAGAGAGCCATGAACTACGCCAAGCTCAGAACCAACCTGCAACAGGCCATGTAAGAACACACAACCATCCCTCCCTAACCCTGAGCTCAGAACCAACCTGTAACAGGCCATGTAAGAACACACACACACACACACACACACACACACACACACACACACATCCCTCCCTAACCCTGAGCTCAGAACCAACCTGTAACAGGCCATGTAAGAACACACACACACACACACACACACATCCCTCCCTAACCCTGAGCTCAGGACCAACCTGCAACAGGCCATGTAAGAGCTACTTCCTTTACATATCTCTTTGTGGACTAACCATTTGTTGATGTACAGCTACTCTATATTGATGGTAGTTTGTACTAATTATGGTGTGTGTGTGTGTGTGTAGTCGGCGTGGTACAGGGCTGATGGAGGAGGATGAGGAGCCGATCGTAGAGGATGTGATGATGTCGTCAGAGGGTCGTATGGAAGACCTCAACGAGGGCATGGACTTTGACACCATGGACATCGACCTGGTGAGACCTTTGACCTTTTACTACAAATATGGCATTTGGTTTATAAAACCTTTTACAGCGAATTATGTGGTGATCCACAAAGATCTCTGTCAAGAAACCCGAAATATCCTGAAAAAAACAATATTTAAAAATTATAAACGCAACATGTAAAATGCTGGTTTCATGAGCTAAAATAAAAGATCCCAGAAATGTTCTGGTAATTTTCTACAATGCCTCAGCTGTCTCAAGTTGAAGGAGTGTGCAGTTGGCATGCTGACTGCAGGAATGTCCATCAGAGCTGTTGCCAGAGAATCTAATGTTCATTTCTCTACAATAAGCTACCTCAAACGTCGTTTTAATCCGGGTGTACACAACACGACTTTAAAAATCCTAACATCGCTAAACCGCTCACATTAATCTCCCCAGTTTGTCGTTGTCTTGCCGACGTAGTGGTGCGCACACTGAACGATGTGGCACGGACGGTAGGTCACACACTGCAGGATTCTTCACTTGGTCGTGAGGATTCTCCATAGCACGCTGTCTCGCCAAAAACATGATGTGATGTAGATGTAAAGTAGTTACAACAATCTGGCTCAAAGCAACCTCAAACATTTTCAGTCAGACATTCATGCTTGCCATAATGAGTTGAATTGAATAACATTGCTTGTGAACTTCAGAGCTGTAACAGTTTGACACTTTGGCTCTGATTTAAAGGCAAGTACAAACGCATACTAAACGCAGCAAAAAAAAGAAACGTCCTCTCACTGTCAACTGCGTTTTATTTTCATCAAACTTAACATGTGTAAATATTTGTACGAACATAAGATTCAACAACTGAGACATAAACTGAACAAGTTTCACAGACATGTGACTAACATAAATGGAATAATGTATCCCTGAACAAAGGGGGGGTCAAAATCAAAAGTAACGTCAGTATCTGGTGTGGCCACCAGCTGCATTAAGTACTGCAGTGCATCTCCTCCTCATGGACTGCACCAGATTTGCCAGTTCTTGCTGTGAAATGTTACCCCAGTCTTCCACCAAAGCACCTGCAAGTTCCTAGACATTTCTGAGGGGAATGGCCCTAGCCCTCACCCTCCGATCCAACAGGTCCCAGACATGCTCCATGGGATTGAGATCCGGGCTCTTCGCTGGCCATGGCAGAACACTGACATTCCTGTCTTGCAGGAAATCATACACAGAACGAGCAGTATAACTGGTGGCATTGTCATGCTGGAGGGTCATGTCAGGATGAGCCTGCAGGAAGGGTACCACATGAGGGAGGAGGATGTCTTCCCTGTAATGCACAGCGTTGAGATTGCCTGCAATGACAACAAGCTCAGTCCGATGATGCTGTGACACACCGCTAAACGTGAATCCGACCATCACCGCTGGTGAGACAAAACCGCGACTCATCAGTGAAGAGCACTTTTTGCCAGTCCTGTCTGGTCCAGTGACGGTGGGTTTGTGCCCATAGGCGACGTTGTTGCCGGTGATGTCTGGTGAGGACCTGCCTTACAACAGGTCTACAAGCCCTCAGTCCAGGACAACAGGCCTACAAGCCCTCAGTCCTGCCTCTCTCAGCCTATTGCTAGTCTGAGCTAGAGGTCAACCGATTATGATTTTTCAACGCCGATACCAATTATTGGAGGGCCAAAGAAGCAAATGCCGATTTAATAAATAGGTAAATAAATAAATACATTAAAAAATATATATAATAATAAAAATAAAATGTATTTATTTGTAGTAATGACAATTACAACAATACTGAATGAACACTTATTTTAACTTAATATAATACATCAATAAAATCAATTTAGCTTCAAATAAATAATGAGACATGTTCAATTTGGTTTAAATAATGCAAAAACAAAGTGTTGGAGAAGAAAGAAAGTGCAATATGTGCCATGTAAGAAAGCTAACGTTTAAGTGCCTTGCTCAGAACATGGGAACATATGAAAGCTGGTGGTTCCTTTTAACATGAATCTTCAATATTCCCAGTTAAGAAGTTTTAGGTTGTAGTTATTATAGGACTATTTCTCTATACGATTTGTATTTCATATACCTTTGACTATTGGATGTTCTAATAGGCACTTTAGTATTGCCAGTGTAACAGTATAGCTTCCGTCACTCTCCTCGCTCCTACCTGGGCTCGAACCAGGAACACATCGACAACAGCCACCCTCGAAGCAGCGTTACCCATGCAGAGCAAGGGGAACAGCTACTCCAAGTCTCAGCGAGTGACGTTTGAAACGCTATTAGCGCGCACCCGGCTAACTAGCTAGCCATTTCACATCGGTTACACCAGCCTAATCTTGGGAGTTGACAGGCTTGAAGTCACAAACAGCGCAATGCATTGCGAAGGGCTGCTGGCAAACGCACAAAAGTGCTGTTTGAATGAACGCTTACAAGCCTCCTGCTGCCTACCACCGCTCAGTCAGACTGCTCTATCAAATCATAGACTTCATTATTACATAACACACAGAAACACGAGCCTTAGGTCATTAATGTGGTCGAATCCGGAAACTATCATCTCGAAAACAAAACGTTTTTCCTGTCATTGAAATACGGAACTGTTCCGTATTTTATCTAACGGATGGCATCCCTAAGTCTAAACATTCCTGTTAGATTGCACAACCTTCAATGTTATGTCATAATTACGTAAAATTCTGGCAAATTTGTTCGCAACGAGCCAAGCAATGGCCCAAACTGCTGCATATACCCTGACTCTGTTTGCAAGAGAAGTGACACATTTTCCCAAGTTAAAATAAATTAATGTTAGCAGGCAATATTAACTAAATATGCAGGTTTAAAAATATATAGTTCTGTATTGATTTTAAGAAAGGCATTGATGTTTATGGTTGGAGCAACGTGTACCTAAGCGATTATATGCAACGCAGGACAGGCTAGATAAACTAGTAATATCATCAACTATGTGTAGTTAACTAGTGATTATGATTGATTGATTTTAAGTTTAATTTTAGTTAGCAACTTACCTTGGCTTCTTACTGCATTCGCGTAACAGGCAGGCTCCTCGTGGAGTGCAATGTAAGGCAGGTGGTTAGAGCGTTGGACTAGTAACCGCAAGATTGAATCCCCGAGCTGACAAGGTAAAAATCTGTCGTTCTGCCCCTGAACAAGGCAGTTAACCCACCGTTCCTAGGCCGTCATTGAAAATAAGAATGTGTTCTTAACGGACTTGCCTAGTTAAATAAAGGTCTAAAAAATACCGATTTCCGATTGTTATGAAAACTTGAAATCGGCCATTCCGATTAATCGGTCGACCTCGTCTGAGCACTGATTGAGGGATTGTGCATTCCTGGCGTAACTTGGGCAGTTGTTGTTGCTATCCTGTACCTGTCCCGCAGGTGTGATGTTCGGATGTACCGATCCTGTGCAGGTGTTGTTACACGTGGTCTGCCACTGCGAGGACGATCAGCTGTCCGTCCTATCTCCCTATAGCGCTGTCTTAGGCGTCTCACAGTACGGACATTGCAATTTATTGCCCTGGCCACATCTGTAGTCCTCATGCCTCCTTGCAGCATGCCTAAGGCACATTCACGCAGATGAGCAGGGACAGAGTCAGTAGAAAGGCCTCTTTAATGTCCTAAGTTTTCATAACTGTGACCTTAATTGCCTACCGTCTGTAAGCTGTTAGTGTCTTAACAACCATTCCACAGGGGCATGTTCATTAATTGCTTATGGTTCATTGAACAAGCATGGGGAACAGTGTTTAAACCCTTTACAATGAAGATCTCTGAAGATTTTTACAAATTATCTTTGAAAGACAGGGTCCTGAAAAAGAGACGTTTCTTTTTTTTTGCTGAGTTTAGTAGTAGTCATGGCTCCTTCGAGAGTCTACACATTCTGGGTGATGTGAAGCAGCGTCATCTCACTGGGTTCTTCTCTGGCGATCTCTTATTGGCTATTGCTCATTTCCGTTGCACATCTCACACTACAAGAGCATGGAAGATTTTGTGCCGATAAAATCAAAACATTTGAAAATATTGGGACGTCTGGCACAGCTCAAAGTCGAGATCGATAGCCCTCGGATTGCGTCTCTAACCTGCTCACATTAAACGAGCGTCTGTGTGGGCCGCGCCCCCCGGAGTGGGCAACACAATGTTTTTTTTTGTCTCTGATCTCGAAAACGTGTCTGGAACAGCTAAATCGGGAATGAAATTGTGTAGTGTACACCCAGCTATAGAGAATTTGGAAGTCGTAACCAACTTCAATGGGCAAATGCTCACCTTCCATGTCCACTGGCACACTGGAGACGAGAAGGGTGCTCTTCACGGATGAATCCTGGTTTCAAATGTGCAGATGGCAGACAGCGTGTATGGTGTCGTGTGGGCGAGCAGTTTACTGATGTCAACGTTGTGAACAGAGTGCCCCGTGGTGGTGAGGTTATGGTATGGGCAGGCATAAGCTACAGACCACAAACACAAATGCAATTTATCGATGGCAATTTGAATGCACAGAGATGCAGTGCATTCAGAAAGTATTCAGACCCCTTCATATTTTGTTACTTATTCTAAAATAGTTTTTTTTTTTTTTTACATTTCCCTTATCAATCTACACACAATACCCCATAATGACAAAGCATAAACAGGTTTTTAGGAATGTTGGCAAATGTATTAAAAATAAAAATAAATATCGCATTTAACGGAAGTATTCAGACCCTTCACTCAGTACTTTGTTGAAGTACCTTTGGCAGTGATTACAGCCTTGAGTCGTCTTGGGTATGACGCTACAAGCTCGGCACACCTGTATTTGGGGAGTTTCTCCCTGCACAGCTATTTTCAGGTCTCTCAAGAGATGTTTCATCAGGTCAAGTCCGGGCTTTGGCTGGGCCACTCAAGGACATTCAGAGACTTGTCCTGAAGCCACTCGTGTTGTCTTGGCTGTGTGCTTAGGGTTGTTGTCCTGTTGGAAGGTGGACCTTCCCCACAGTCTAAGGTCCTGAGCGCTCTGGAGCAGGTTTTCATCAAGGATCTCTCTGTACTTTGCTCCGCTCATCTTTCCCTCGATCCTGACTAGTCTCCCAGTCCCTGCCACTGAAAAACATCCCCACAGCATGATCCTGCAACCACCATCCTTCATGGTAGGGATGGTGCCAGGTTTCCTCCAGACGTGATGCTTGGCATTCATGCTAAAGGGTTGAATCTTGGTTTCATCAGACCAGAGAATCTTGTTTCTTTGTGTCTTTTGGTAAACTCCAAGCGGGCTGTCATGTACCCTTTACTGAGGAGTGGCTTCCGTCTGGCCACTCTACCATAAAGGCCTGATTGTTGTAGTCCCGCAGAGATGGTTGTCCTTCTGGAAGTTTCTCCCATCTCCACAGAGAAACTCTGGAGCTCTGTCAGTGAACATCAGTTTCTTGGTTTTTGCACTGATATGCACTGTCAACTGTGGGACCTTATCTGTCTAAGGTACTGCATTGCAGTGTTGAGGCGTCACTACAGCCTGGGTTTCGATCCCAGGCTGTGTCACAGCTGGCCATGACCGGGAGTCCCATAGGGCTCGCAATTGGCCCAGCGTCGTCCGGGTTAGGGGAGGGTTTGGCCGGGGGGCTTTCCTTGGCTCATTGAATTCTAGCAACTCCTTGTGGCGGGCCGGGCGCCTGTAAGCTGACTTGGGTCGTCAGTTGAAAGGTGTTTCCTCCGACAGGTTGGTGCAGCTGGCTTCCGGGTTAACCGAAGAAGTGGCGCGGCTTGGCGGGTCATGTTTCGGAGGACGCCTCTCCCAAGCCCATTGGGGAGTTGCAGCGATCGCAATTGGATATCACAAAAAAGGGGGTAAAACTACCAACATAAAAAAATTATGATAAAAAAAAAAAATGGAACCTTATATAGACAGGTGTGTCTTTCCAAATCATGTCCAATCAATTGGATTTACCACAGATGGACTCCAGTCAAGTTGTAGAAACATCTGAACGGATGATCAATGGAAACAGGAGGGCCTGAAAACTTATTTAAATGTCATACTTTTTTTTTTTTTTTTTTATATACATTTGGTAAAATTTCTAAGCAGTTTTTGATTTGTCATCATGGGGTAGATTGATAAACATTTTTTTAAATAGAATAAGGCTGTAACGCAACCAAATGTGGAAAAAAGTGAAGTCTGAACACGTTCCGAATGCACTGTACCGTGACTAGATCCTGAGGCCAATTGTTATGCCATTCATCCATCACCTCATGTTTTGAAAGGATCTGTACACCATTCCTTGAAGCTAGAAATGTCCCAGTTCTTCCATGGCCTGCATACTCACCAGACATGACATCAATTGAGCATATTTGGGATGCTCTGGGATCAACGTGCATGACAGTGTTCCAGTTCCCGCCAATATTCAGCAACTTCGCACAGCCGTTAGTGGGACCACATTCCAACGCTCACAATCAACAGCCTGTTCAACTCTATGTGAAGATATCACACTGCATGAGGCAAATGGTGGTCACACCAGATACTGAATAGTTTTCTGATTAACGTCCCTACCTTTTTTTTAGTGTCTGTGACCAACAAATTCATATGTTTTCCCAGTCATGTGAAATCTATAGATTAGGGCCTAATTAATGTATTTCAATTGACAGATTTCCATATATGAACTGTTACTCAGTAAAATCTTTAAAATTGTTGCATGTTGCGTTATATTTTTTTTGTTCAGTGTGTAATTATCACAATCAGCTCATATAAGCAGAATTGAAATCATTTCATATTTGTTTCTCTCTCCTTTCTCCAGCCCCCCTCTAAGAACAGGAGAGAGAGATCAGAGCTGAAACCAGACTACTTTGACCCTGGTTCTATCATGGACGAGTCTGTAAGTAACTCTTCTCTTCTACTCAACCATTATTACTTTATAGTAATACTCTTCCTTATACATACACCGTGCTCTAAATGAAACATTTTCATTGGTTGTACTGGTGCTCTCAACTTAAATTTAGGAGCACCAGAAAATAAGAGTTTTTCTATTTTATTGGGGCAGCAGGGTAGCCTAGTGGTTAGAGCGTTGGACTAGTAACCAAAAGGTTGCAAGATCGAATCCCCGAGCTGACAAGGTAAAAATCTGGTAAAAAAGCTGCTGAATAAAAAAAGAATACAACTAAAAGAAACTAATGTAAATTTGTAATGACATTTAATTTATTATAAAAGCTAAGACGTTCTGAATACACTTCATTGAAATTACAAAGTCATTTTGTAGATTATTAGGTTTCTATATCGTGTACAATCATCATTTTCCTATTGAGATGCATTACATTGACAATTCCAGCTGGCACCCAGTGTGTCTGCTTTTTCTGTTGGAAAGCCTGGGGAAGTTCTCCTCAGGAAGAAGATTAAAAGGGGTGGAGTACAGTGGTCTAGTGATGCAACAAGCTAGTATGCATAACATACAAACTAACTCCTCATAGGCTACTGAAACTTTGTCCAGCACAGTAGGAAAACAATAAGCTAAATCAAGGAAATGCCTCTTTAGGGGAAACACAATTTTACTCCGAGCTAATCAAACACAAGCTTTGACTGCCAGCGCTACGTTAAAACACAATCCAATACTGAAGTTCTCCAGACTTCCAATAGTCGAGATGAGATCTGGGAGGTTGGTTTAGCCTCACTATAGTAATACGTAAGACCGACATGTTGTTGCTAAGTGCTTTTACAGATGTGTAATGATCACTTTTGTCTCTGCAGGTCCTTGGAGTGTCCATGTTTTAAACTGGTATTTGTAGACGAAGAGGAGAGGCATTTTGTATTTATGGAGAAGTTAAGATGCGGATCTGAAGTCTTCTCTGGTTTATACTCCATGGTCTAACACACACACACACACACACACACACACACACAGTGTTGCTTGCTCAGAGGGGACTGAATGAAAACAAAATACTTTTATAATCCTTGGGTAAGCTTTTCCCCTTTCAGTTAGTGGCAAACCAGTTTCAAACCTAAATGAATCCTCGACATTTAGTCTGAAGAAAGTTCCATTATTCTAGAATGTTTTATTTTTCTTCCAAATGGAGATGGAATGAGATTTTTAAATGTCTTCTAACCCTGTCTCTATGCTAGTATAGTCAGTAACCCGGTGTGGTCTAGTAATTTATAAACAGTTTGTTAGTAGGAAAGGTGGCTAGCTAGCTGTGCTGTAGTAGTAGTGGATGGACATGGTCTTTATGCTATTTTCAGTTGTTTACTTTTCCTTTCCTCCATTTTGGACTGTCAGAATCTGTTGGTTCTGTGGTTGTGATGATGACTGCTGGTGGTTCAGTTGGTGACCTGTTGAATAGATCAGCTGTATGAGTCGTGGATGTAGAAACACACATCCAACCATTTTCCAAGAGCAGATTCCTTCATACGAAACAAGTAGAAATAACACCATGCTTCAGTATAGTTTCTTGCAACGTTTGGACCGTAAGGTCTCTTCGTCACATCTAAATGTGTGGGTACCGTTTCCATTCTGTGGTTGTTGGATACAGTCTGACTGAGGACCCCAGTAGTTCCTGTGAAGAGGCCCAGGATGCATCTCAAAAGTAGTGCACTATATAGGGAATAGGGTGCCATTTGGTATGCAGCGAAAAGTGTTTTAACAAGGAACTAGGCTGTCACAGTCCTGAAGCTTACCCAAAGAGTTTTCTCTCCCAACGGACAGCGAGGTGATTTTCTCTCTGGTAGTTCCACCACTGTGCTGACTGAGACAAGCAAGCAGCATGTTAATACACAGAAAATACATTTCTCCATCTCCAGAAAATCCAGCATATTTAGTGTTGAAATAGCTATCTCTAAATTTTAAATAAAGTTATATATGAATCGGTGCTGATTTTATAACTGTGCTTTTTTTTTTAATTAAAATGTTCAACCTAAAAAGTTAATGTTTCAGAAATGTGTAAAACTGTTTCAAATGAAAAGCATGGGTAGTCAGGTGGCGGAAGATTTTTACATTTGTATTCCTTTTTTTTCTTAATGTCTTGGGGTTTCTACCGTTTTTCCTACATGTAAATTAGTTTGGATGAGACTCATTATGAGAAAATAAATCTGGCTTGTGAAATTTCAGCTTTAAGGTTTTCAACATCCATGAGTAATAATAATGACCTGTTGAGAAACAATATAAAACTGTGTAACTAAAAACCAGTCATCATTATAGTCCTATAGAAAGGTTGAGATGGTTTTCATCCCAAATGGTACCCTATTCCCTAGTGCCCTCACCAGGCCCTATATTCCCAATGGGCCTTGGTCATAAGTAGTGCACTATATAGGGAATAGGGTGCCATTTGGGACACTTTTCAACAGTAGCAGCACTCTGGCAGCTAGACAAAGCTTAAATGTGACATGAACTATTATGTCGTCCATAAGTTTTAATGAAATGTTTTGTCTACTGAGGTAAATCTATCTACTTTGTAATCATTCCATGCCTGAGCCTTAAACATGCTATAGTGGAAGGAAATCAACTGCCCTGTCCAGAAACTGCCCCAGCCCCATAGAAATAGACAATATCAATTTCATTCTAGTAATACTAAGGGGCACTTTTTCCCATTCTAGTCATTCTATGCCTATATACCTAGACTCTCTAAGGCACCTGTGTATATCTGATAGGAATAGGTAAGGTATAAGCAATTTGGCTTCATCCCAACTAGTCTATCAGAGGTAAATGGTGAAGCTACTATCGTATTGCTTATACCCATCAAATTACTATAGATCTACACTAGCACCTAGGGGTTAGGCTTGAGGTAGCCCCGGAAAGATTATGTAGATGAGATTTGGTTGGGCCTCGTGACACTAGGGTGCTTGGGGTTGTTTCTGGAAAGGGCCTACATTTTGTTTTCTCTCACAACTTTCTTCCATGTCAGAGGTAGCCATGAAAGGTGATTATTGGGGTTGTTATGACGACAGAGAACATTCGAGATGGTCCAGATGTGAGGTCGATGAAGTAGATACAAACAGCCTGTGTGTGTTTTACCTAATTATTATTTTATGTAAGTAAATATTTTGGAGTAAAAATGACTGTGGCTTTTGTTTTGTCACTTACTACCACTACATTGGTATAATTCCTTTATTTGAACCTTCCTGTATATAAAACAAACATCAAGCTTTATTTTCATTTTGTGTTTTTCCTTTTTGGCCATTTGTGTGTGTTAATCTTTTCACGTGCGTGCGTGCGTGCGTGCGTACGTACATACACACACTCTTCTGTGGTATTGTTTGTTCCCCATCCTATTGTCGCTCACAGTCAGATTTTTACTTGTCTGGAGACAGTCACTTTTGGAATAAAAGTAAACCAACTCAACATGAGTGCTGTGATTTTTTATTTATTTAATCAGTTCACATTGTTTGAAATGAAACCATTTTTAGTTTATTTAACCACAGCTACTCATTGCCACAAGGGGGTGATGTTTCCTTAGAAATGAAACACCCTATTCTCTACACTACTGGCCAGGGCCCCATCAACTATATACGCACATAAATCCCAGACACCAACATGTTTGGGTTTTCTTGTTGCATATCAAGTGTCAGTCAGAGTAGCCTTTGAAGTGCAGGCTTCTCACGTTCTGTTCTTCTCATGAGTCAACAAGATGAAGTTTGGAAGGGTGGCCCTGTTACAACACTGTCACAGCTGCTTTGCCTTTAAGATAACAGCTTTATACACTTAATGTTAATGGGCTGAGCAGCCTGTGTTCAGTGTATATAGCTGGTATGTTAATGGGTTGAGCAGCCTGTGTTCAGTGTATATAGCTGGTGTCTTAATGTTAATGGGTTGAGCAGCCTGTGTTCAGTGTATATAACTACTGTAAGTCGCTCTGGATAAGAGCGTCTGCTAAATGACTAAAATGTAAATGTATATAGCTGGTATCTTAATGTTAATGGGCTGAGCAGCCTGTGTTCAGTGTATATAGCTGGTGTCTTAATGTTAATGGGCTGAGCAGCCTGTGTTCAGTGTATATAGCTGGTGTCTTAATGTTAATGGGCTGAGCAGCCTGTGTTCAGTGTATATAGCTGGTGTCTTACTGTTAATGGGTTGAGCAGCCTGTGTTCAGTGTATATAGCTGGTGTCTTAATGTTAATGGGCTGAGCAGCCTGTGTTCAGTGTATATAGCTGGTGTCTTAATGTTAATGGGCTGAGCAGCCTGTGTTCAGTGTATGTAGCTGGTGTCTTAATGTTAATGGGCTGAGCAGCCTGTGTTCAGTGTATATAGCTGGTGTCTTACTGTTAATGGGTTGAGCAGCCTGTGTTCAGTGTATGTAGCTGGTGTCTTAATGTTAATGGGCTGAGCAGCCTGTGTTCAGTGTATGTAGCTGGTGTCTTACTGTTAATGGGCTGAGCAGCCTGTGTAGAGTGTGTATATATTGAGTGCGTAGCCACTGTTAACAGACTATCCATTCAACAATAGACAATCAAAGAACAACTTCCATTCCACTTTTGATATTCTAACTAGTGTATCATTCCGTATATCACTCCCATCTTCTTTCTACATTGTTTATCTTCTACCTACTGTTACAAGTTATGCAGGGCACAGTTCCCCCATGCTGGTAGCAATCAGTTTGTCTGTCTAGAGAAGGAGGGAGAGATGGAGTCCATAGCTGTTTATAGGAGATTCTGGCAGTAGATGAAAGACTGTGGAGGCCTCTATGTTAAACACAGCGCTAAAGAGAACCTCCAATCAATGGCTGCTCGTTAGAATAGTGCAGGGAACGAGGGAAGGGGTGAATAAGAGGGATGAAGGGAAGGGATCCATTCAGCACCATTCACTACGGCTGCTGCCTGTGATCTGGTGAATGGTGCAGAGAAGGAAAGAGGTGAAGAGATGAGCGGAATAGAGGGATGTGAAGGGAAGGGTTTCATTCAATACGCTACTTGTCTGAAAGATCTGGAGAGGTCTATCCTCCTCACATCAGACTTCTCTCTCGTCATCCCTCCTTTCAGAACGACAAAGTACCGCTGTGTAGGGAAACTAAAAAGGTTCCTTTCTCAGCTCTGAACTTACTCAAACGTGTGTCCATGATCCCTGTCAGTGCCCTGCTCTGGTGTGTGTATGTCTAGAATCTCTCACTGCCCTGCTATAGTGTGTATACGTCCAGAATCTGTCTCAAATCAAACTTTATTTGTCACATGCGCCGAATACAACAAGTGAAGACCCTACCCAACAGTGCAGTTCAAGAAGAGTTAAGAAAATATTTACCAAATAAACTAAAAAGTAACACAATAACATAACGAGGCTATATACAGGGGGTACCGGTACTGAGTCAGTGTGCGGGGGTACGGGTTAGTTGAGGTAATTTGTATGTGTAGGTAGGGGTGAAGTGACTGCATAGATTATAAACAGAGTAGCAGCAGTGTACAAAACAAATGGGGGGGGGTCAATGTAATAGTCCGATAGCCGTTTGATTAATTGTTCAGCAGTCTTATGGCTTGGGGGTAGACGCTGTTAAGGAGCCTTTTAGTCCTAGACTTGATGCTCCGGTACTGCTTGCCGTGCGGTAGCAGAGAAAACAGTATGACTTGGGGGACTGGAGTCTCTGACAATTTTATGTGCTTTCCCCTGACACCGCCTATTATATAGGTCCTGGATGGCAGGAGGCTTGGCCCCAGTGATGTACTGGGCCGTACACACTACCCTCTGTAGCGCCTTACGGTCAGATGCCAAGCAGTTGCCATACCATGCGGTGATGCAACCGGTCAGGATGCTCTCGATGGTGCAGCTGTAGAACCTTTTGAGGATCTGGGGACCCATGCCAAATCTTCTCAGTCTCCTGAGGGGGAAAAGGTTTTGTCGTGCCCTCTTCACAACTGTATTGGTGTGTTTGGACCATGATAGTTTGTTGTTGATGTGGACACCAAGGAACTTGAAGCTCTCGATCTGCTCCACTACAGCCTCGTTGAAGTTAATGGGGGCCTGTTCGGCCCGTCTTTTCCTGTAGTCCACTATCAGCTCCTTTGTCTGGCACCACACTGCCAGGTCTCTGACCTCCCTATAGGCTGTCTCATCGTTGTCGGTGATCAGACCTACCACTGTTGTGTCGTCAGCAAACTTAATGATGGTGTTGGAGTCGTGTTTGGCCACGCAGTCGTGGGTGAATAGGGAGCACAGGAGGGGACTAAGTCCACACCCCTGAGGGGCCTCAGTGTTGAGGATCAGCGTCGCAGATGTGTTGTTGCCTACTCTTACCACCAGGGGTTAGCCCGTCAGGAAGTCCAGGAACGAGTTGCAGAGGGAGGTGTTCAGTCCCAGGGTCCTTAGCTTAGTTATGAGCTTCGTGGGCACTATGGTGTTGAACGCTGAGCTGTAGTCAATGAACGGCATTCTCATGTAGGTGTTCCTTTTGTCCAGCTGGGAAAGGGCAATGTGGAGTGCGATTGAGATTGCGTCATCTGTGGATCTGTTGGGGCAGTATGCGAATTGGAGTGGGTCTAGGGTATCCGGGAGGATGCTGTTGATGTGAGCCATGACCAGCCTTTCAAAGCACTTCATGGCTACTGGCTACCGGGGAGGTAATCATTTAGGCGGGTTACCTTCACTTCCTTGGGCACAGGGACTATGGTGGTCTGCCTGAAACATGTAGGTATTACAGACTTGGTCAGGGAGAGGTTGAAAATGTTAGTGAAGACACTTGCCAGTTAGTCTGCGCATGCTTTGAGTACACGTCCTGGTAATCCATCTGGCCCCGCGGCTTTGTGAATGTTGACCTGTTTAAAGGTCTTGCTCACATCGGCTACCGAGAGCATTATCACACAGTCATCCAGAACAGCTGGTGCTCTCATTCATGCTTCAGTGTTGCTTGCCTCAAAGCGAGCATGAAAGGCATTTAGCTCGTCTGGTAGGCTCGCGTCACTGGGCAGCTCGCGTCTGGGTTTCCCTTTGTTGTCCGTAATAGTTTTCAAGCCCTGCCACATCCGATGAGCGCCAGAGCCGGTGTAGTAGGATTCAATCTTAATCCTGTATTGATGCTTTGCTTGTTTGATGGTTTGTTGATTAGTGTCCCGCTCCTTGAAAGCGTCAGCTCTTGCCTTTAGCTTGATGCGGATGTTGCATGTAATCCATGGCTTCTGGTAGGGATATGTACGTACGGTCACTGTGAGGACGACGTTGTCGATGCACTTATTGATGAAGCCGATGACTGAGGTGGTATACTTCTCAATGCCATTGGATGAATCCTGGAACATATTCCAGTCTGTGCTAGCAAAACAGTCCTGTAGCATAGCATCCGCGTCATCTGACCACTTTGTTATTGAGCGAGTCGCTGGTGCTTCCTGCTTTAGTTTTTGCTTGTAAGCATGAATCAGGAGGATAGAATTATGGTCAGATTTGCCAAATGGAGGGCGGTGGAGAGTTTTGTATGCATCTCTGTGTGTGGAGTAAAGGTGCTCTAGAGTTTTTTTTCCTCTGGTTGCATGTGACATGCTGGTACAAATTTGGTCAAACTGATTTTAGTAATGTAATCTCGTCGGACTTGTTAAAGGGAAAAAGCTTCTTCCAGTTCGTGGTGAGTAATCGCTGTTCTGATGTCCAGAAGTAATTTTTGGTCCTACGAGAAGGTAGCAGCAACATTATACACAAAATAAGTTACAAACAATGCAAATTATTATTTTTTTTTTTAAATAGCACAATTGGTCAGGAGCATGTAAAACGTCAGCCATCCTCTTCGGCGCCATCTCACTGCCCTGCTCTAGAGTGTACGTCTAGATCTCTCACTCCCCTGCTCTAGAGTGTACGTCTAGATCTCTCACTCCCCTGCTCTAGAGTGTACGTCTAGATCTCTCACTCCCCTGCTCTAGAGTGTACGTCTAGATCTCTCACTCCCCTGCTCTAGAGTGTACGTCTAGATCTCTCACTCCCCTGCTTTAGAGTGTACGTCTAGATCTCTCACTGCCCTGCTCTAGAGTGTACGTCTAGATCTCTCACTCCCCTGCTCTAGAGTGTACGTCTAGATCTCTCACTCCCCTGCTCTAGAGTGTACGTCTAGATCTCTCACTCCCCTGCTCTAGAGTGTACGTCTAGAATCTCTCTCACTGCCCTGCTCTAGTGTGTGTACGTCTAGAATCTCTCACTCCCCTGCTCTAGTGTGTGTACATCTAGAATCTCCCTCACTGCCCTGCTCTAGTGTGTGTACGTCTATAATCTCTCACTCCCCTGCTCTAGTGTGTGTATGTCTAGAATCTCTCACTCCCCTGCTCTAGTGTGTGTACGTCTAGAATCTCTCACTCCCCTGCTCTAGTGTGTGTACATCTAGAATCTCTCATTGCCCTGCTCTAGTGTGTGTACGTCTAGAATCTCTCACTCCCCTGCTCTAGTGTGTGTACATCTAGAATCTCCCTCACTGCCCTGCTCTAGTGTGTGTACGTCTATAATCTCTCACTCCCCTGCTCTAGTGTGTGTATGTCTAGAATCTCTCACTCCCCTGCTCTAGTGTGTGTACGTCTAGAATCTCTCACTCCCCTGCTCTAGTGTGTGTACATCTAGAATCTCTCATTGCCCTGCTCTAGTGTGTGTACGTCTAGAATCTCTCACTCCCCTGCTCCAGTGTGTGTACATCTAGAATCTCTCATTGCCCTGCTCTAGTAGGTGTTGACAGGGTCAGGGCTGAGAGGTTAAATCTCAGCCCGGCAGTTCCTCCAGCTGCAGAGGCCAGAGATATGGCTAATATTTACTCCTGATAACCTAAGGGCCCCCTCTCCATACCAAATGGCACCCTGTTCCCTATTTAGTGCAATACTTTTGACCAAGGCCCATAGGAAATATATAAAAACTAGGGTGCCATTTGGGATGCAACCCTTCAGACCAGCAATCTGAAGCCGCACTGGCCAGTGGACTTTAACGCATGTTGGAACCTAAAGCAGGAGGTTTGAGAACTGGTCTCAGTAAGGGCTGATTTAGACCTGCCTGTCAGTTACTCCCATCGCTGTTCTATTCCGTAAATAACTGTTCAATGTGTATCGTTATGTAATATCATCGATTAGAATCTGTTAGTGTTAAAACAAAGCCTTTAACATTTTGTCTGTAGGCTGCACCTCAAAGCGTTAAATCCATAGGATTCTAATTCCCTGGTTAAATCATTAATGAAGTAATCAGTTGTAATCTCGCTGGGGATGTCAGGGCAGAGATAAGAGAATATTCATTCACTAGTCTCCTCTGGCCTCACACAGACAGACTGGCAGACCGACAGGTATGGAAAGTACCCTATAGAGTCATTTAATAACATTTTTTTTTTAAATGTAACAAGCAAAAAAACATCTATCGGATTAGAAAATAAAAACTTTGTGGATCAGAGGATCGATGTTAAACGTGACGGGGATGTTAAATCTAAGAATCAATGCATTTCTGTTCATTAGAGAAAGAGAGGTGGTTTTACAGAGTATGAAGACAAGCAGGAAGAGGTCAGGGATTCCACGCTATGTCTGTTCTATATTGTGCTGTGGGAACCCTGTGGTGTGTTCAGCCCACTCTTGATTGCCTGTCATTTTCCCCTGTAAGTGACGGAGTGCTACAGAGAAGGAAGGTGTGGTGAACGACTGACTGAACGAGTGTTAGACGTTGTAGTTGGTAAATGAGTGAAACTGGCACGAGCCACTCTTGTCCTTGTGTAAGGTTGACAGAGAGACTAGTGTGTGAATGGATCCTGTCACCACAACAGGCCAAGATGAGGTTTTTAAGTCCAGGAGAGGTGAGGAACAGAGGTAGAGGTCAGGGCTGGAACTAAGGTCACCCCCCCCACACACACACACACACACACAGAGGAGAGGAGGAGGAAAGGAGGGTCAGAGGTTGCTCTCAGAAAACTGCTTCTTTGTGTAGAGCAGGGGTGGGCAAACCATTGGGCTTGAGGGCCAAATCGGGATTTCAAAATTCAATGGAGATCCACACAGAATTTTTGTTTTCCAATTTGTTTGACAAAATCAATTTGCGCGCCAAAAAAGGGCAGTTATTTCAAAACTGATTCCCCCATTATAATTTACATACTGTCTATCTAGTTAAATATGTCCATTATAATTTACATACTGTCTATCTAGTTTTAGATATTCAGAGTGGCCTGGAGTGTGTTTTTACCCAAATTGAGAATTTTCCACCAAACAAATCTGTCCAGGATTGAATGGCGTAGTTACACCTGGTAACTACTCCTGGTATAGACGCACCAAGCTATACTCCTGGTATAGACGCACCAAGCTATACTCCTGGTAAAGACGCACCAAGCTATACCCCTGGTATAGACGCACCAAGCTATTCACCAAGCTATACTCCTGGTATAGACGCACCAAGCTATACTCCTGGTATAGACGCACCAAGCTATACTCCTGGTATAGACGCACCAAGTTATTCACCAAGCTATACTCCTGGTATAGATGCACCAAGCTATACTCCTGATATAGACGCACCAAGCTATACTCCTGGTATAGACGCACCAAGCTATACTCCTGATATAGACGCACCAAGCTATTCACCAAGCTATACTCCTGGTATAGACGCACCAAGCTATACTCCTGGTATAGACGCACCAAGCTATACCCCTGGTATAGACGCACCAAGCTATACTCCTGGTATAGACGCACCAAGCTATTCACCAAGCTATACTCCTGGTATAGACGCACCAAGCTATACTCCTGGTATAGACGCACCAAGCTATTCACCTGGTATAGACACACCAAGCTATACTCCTGGTATAGACGCACCAAGCTATTCACCTGGTATAGACGCACCAAGCTATACTCCTGGTATAGACGCACCAAGCTATACTCCTGGTATAGACGCACCAAGCTATTCACCTGGTATAGACGCACCAAGCTATACACCCTGGTATAGACACACCAAGCTATACACCCTGGTATAGACACACCAAGCTATACTCCTGGTATAGACGCACCGAGCTATACTCCTGGTAGAGAAGCACAAAGCTATACTCCTGGTATAGACGCACCAAGCTAAACTCCTGGTATAGACGCACCAAGCTATGCTCCTGGTAGAGAAGCACAAAGCTATACTCCTGGTATAGACGCACCAAGCTATACTCCTGGTATAGGCGCACCAAGCTATACTCCTGGTAGAGAAGCACCAAGCTATACCCCTGGTAGAGAAGCACAAGGCCATTCTGTGGTGTTTTTAGAGGTGATGCGTGTAGATGGACCAGAGAAATCCAGCAGATGGAGAGGGGGGAGGGAGGGAGGGAGGGAGGGGGGGAGAAAGACAGAGAGAGGGGGGAGGAGAGAGAGAGACAGAGAGAGAGAGACAGAGAGAGAGGGAGAGGAGAGAGAGAGGGGAGGGAGGGAGGGAGGGAGGGAGGGGGGGAGAAAGACAGAGAGAGGGGGGAGGAGAGAGAGAGACAGACAGAGAGAGAGAGACAGAGAGAGAGGGGGAGGAGAGAGGAGAGAGGGTGTGTGCTTTGAAGCTGAGAGAGCCCCTGAAACCTCTGCTTCTTATTAAAACCTCACATTTATAGTTAGTCCCTGGGTGTGTGTGTGTGTGTGTTCTGTCCCGGAGTGACGTCATTGAGACAGGCAGTGACAGTGACACGTTAATCCAGGGACTCAGGACTGTGACCTGACAGCTGATGGGAGCAAGTGGGTTCAGACATCTATGATACTGCTCTGTCTCTCTCTCACACACACACACACACACACACACATACACACACACACACACTTTTGTCCCTCCCAAAGCCCTCTGTCTTCCGCTGAAACCCCTCCCTCTCTCTCTCCAACCCTGTTGCATCCCCCTAAATATCTCTCTCTCTCTCTCACTAACTCCAGTCTAAAATCTGAGTGTGACCTAACGACAGACAGACAGCCTGAGGGACCTAACGACAGACAGACAGCCTGAGGGACCTAACGACAGGCAGACAGCCTGAGGGACCTAACGACAGGCAGACAGCCTGAGTAACCTAACGACAGACAGTATCCTGAGGGACCTAACGACAGACAGACAGCCTGAGGGACCTAACGACAGGCAGTATCCTGAGGGACCTAACGACAGGCAGACAGCCTGAGGGACCTAACGACAGACAGACAGCCTGAGTAACCTAACGACAGACAGTATCCTGAGGGACCTAACGACAGGCAGTATCCTGAGGGACCTAACGACAGACAGACAGCCTGAGGGACCTAACGACAGACAGTATCCTGAGGGACCTAACGACAGACAGTATCCTGAGGGACCTAACGACAGACAGACAGCCTGAGGGACCTAACGACAGACAGTATCCTGAGGGACCTAACGACAGACAGACAGCCTGAGGGACCTAACGACAGACAGACAGCCTGAGGGACCTAACGACAGGCAGTATCCTGAGGGACCTAACGACAGACAGTATCCTGAGGGACCTAACGACAGACAGTATCCTGAGGGACCTAACGACAGACAGTATCCTGAGGGACCTAACGACAGGCAGACAGCCTGAGGGACCTAACGACAGACAGTATCCTGAGGGACCTAACAACAGACAGTATCCTGAGGGACCTAACGACAGGCAGACAGCCTGAGGGACCTAACGACAGACAGTATCCTGAGTAACCTAACGACAGACAGTATCCTGAGGGACCTAACGACAGACAGTATCCTGAGGGACCTAACGACAGACAGTATCCTGAGTAACCTAACGACAGACAGTATCCTGAGGGACCTAACGACAGACAGACAGCCTGAGGGACCTAACGACAGGCAGTATCCTGAGGGACCTAACGACAGGCAGACAGCCTGAGGGACCTAACGACAGGCAGACAGCCTGAGGGACCTAACGACAGGCAGTATCCTGAGGGACCTAACGACAGGCAGTATCCTGAGGGACCTAACGACAGACAGTATCCTGAGGGACCTAACGACAGACAGACAGCCTGAAGGGCCTAACGACAGACAGTATCCTGAGGGACCTAACAACAGACAGTATCCTGAGTAACCTAACGACAGACAGACAGCCTGAGGGACCTAACGACAGGCAGTATCCTGAGGGACCTAACGACAGACAGTATCCTGAGGGACCTAACGACAGACAGTATCCTGAGGGACCTAACGACAGACAGTATCCTGAGGGACCTAACGACAGACAGACAGCCTGAGGGACCTAACGACAGACAGTATCCTGAGTAACCTAACGACAGACAGACAGCCTGAGGGGCCTAACGACAGACAGTATCCTGAGTAACCTAACGACAGACAGTATCCTGAGGGACCTAACGACAGACAGTATCCTGAGGCACCTAACGACAGACAGTATCCTGAGGCACCTAACGACAGACAGTATCCTGAGGGACCTAACGACAGACAGTATCCTGAGTGACCTAACGACAGACAGACAGCCTGAGGGACCTAACGACAGGCAGACAGCCTGAGGGACCTAACGACAGACAGACAGCCTGAGGGACCTAACGACAGACAGTATCCTGAGGGACCTAACGACAGACAGTATCCTGAGGGACCTAACGACAGACAGACAGCCTGATGGGCCTAATGACAGACAGTATCCTGAGGGACCTAACGACAGACAGACAGCCTGAGGGGCCTAACGACAGGCAGACAGCCTGAGGGGCCTAACGACAGGCAGACAGCCTGAGGGACCTAACGACAGACAGTATCCTGAGGGACCTAACGACAGACAGTATCCTGAGGGACCTAACGACAGACAGTATCCTGAGGGACCTAACGACAGACAGACAGTATCCTGAGTGAGAGATTCTTCCTCTAGAATGGAAACAGTCCTTCAGGCCATGAAGCCAATAAAGGAGGAACATTAGTTTGTGTAAAACACATAGATGTGAGATCAAAGAGGAGGCTGTCTGAATCATTTCCTACAGCAATTATGAATCGGTTACTTTTGGGGGGTGATAATATAGTAACTGTGACTCAGTGAAATCAGAAGAATACCTCCCGTAGCAATTATGAGTGAGGCTGTGAGAGAGGACGACGTCTGGGCAGTAATCAGACTTCTAAACAGGAAGTGGTTTTATTTGACTTTTATTGTGACTGTTGTGAAATCAAAGCTTCATGAATCACTGTAACAACAATTTCAGAGCCTCATAACCCCAGGATAACAACTGTGTGTGTGTGTGTGTGTGTGTGTGTGTGTGTGTGTGTGTGTGCGTGCGTGCGTGCGTGCGTGTGTGTATGTGTGTGTGTGTTCCTCTCCAGTTGTTAATGTGTGTGTGGTATTGATTGCAACTAGAAGGGGCGAGTCACAAGTAGGCCACATCCTACCCATAATTCTCTCCTCTAGATAATGAGGGGTTAACCATTTGACCCTCCACATGCCGAGAGGCTCCGCTCATTGTCTGTCTGATGAAGGCCGTTATTGTCTAAACGGCATGTCTTAACCAAGTAGTAAGAGTTTCTAACCAAGAGTTTTTAAATTTGAGCGAGTGTCTCTGGCTACTTTTTCTGATGTTAAGGTCATTTTTGTCTGCACCTCTTGAACTGCTTGAAGCGATCTGTCTACTCCAGTGCTGAGGAGAATTATGATTAGGAAACAACTTTCTTCAACACATCTTATGTAGCACAAATAAATACAATCACTAGCAACGATGCAACGAGCAGCACAGTGCATCGTTACCCGTAAGACAAAAACCTTCTATAAACCTACACAGGCCTCTGAAACTGGCCAGTGACAGATGGGATAGGTTTTATCAGAGAGGAATAGACAAAGCAATTAACGAGAATATCTTTGGGTTTATTTACTGTGGTACTGCTGACTTCATGCCTTGGCTACGTCTCGCAGTGATGAGGTCATTGTTTCAGTGTTTGCTGAGTGTAAATATGTGATAGAGAACCACAGACCTCAGTCTCGGGTGTAGCACCATTCATTTAGAACTGGACCACAGGCCTGTGTCCCAAATTTCAGTCTATTCCCTTTATAGAGCACTACATTTGACCGGAGCCCATAGGGAATTAGGAACAACAGAGTGGCATTTGGGACACATCCAGTGGTCAACTGTCCTCTTGGAGAGCTAGAGGTGTAGGCTTTTGTTACAGCCCTGCTGTGAATTTGATTTGCCCTTCTGTAGAAGACCTACAATACAAATCTATGGACTCAGTATACAATGACTAATTCCCCAAACATATTATGTAACTGCAAATTCCAGCTATCTTTCTAATGCAATTATGTTAGTCTGTTTTCTCCAGGTGATCTATCAATTGATCTCTCTCCTCAACCATTAGGGGGCAACGTTGATTATACAAATGCAGGGGCTCAAAACTATAGTGAAGACACACAAGTGACACACAGACAGACAAAAAGCCGGCGCAGATACAGACACGATCATTAAGTGTGTAGCATTTCTTCCTCTACACCAATGGACAGCCCCTATTGCATGGATCATAAACTACATTCAGCCACAGGACAA
Organism: Salmo trutta; assembly: GCF_901001165.1. Taxonomy (NCBI): domain Eukaryota; kingdom Metazoa; phylum Chordata; class Actinopteri; order Salmoniformes; family Salmonidae; genus Salmo; species Salmo trutta. The sequence goes on along the minus strand of NC_042959.1, from coordinate 10,459,385 downwards.
TTTATTTTCTTGAGGGGTTGGTCAGAAGGCCGAACACATTTACAAATCATTTGCATATTGACCGCAAGAAGCCCAAACAGATATATTTGACAAAATAAAAATCATAATTTCAAACCTTGGTTACATTTATATACGATCACATACACTACATGACCAAAAGTATGTGGACTCCTGCTTGTCGAACATCTCATTCCAAGATCATGGGCGTTAATATGAAGTTGGTCCACCCCTTTGCTGCTATAACAGCCTCCACTCTTCTGGGAAGGCTTTCCACTAGATGTTGGAACATTGCTGCAGGGACTTGCTTCCATTCAGCTACAAGAGCATTAGTGAGGTCGGGCACTGATGTTGGGTGATTAGGCCTTGCACACAGTCTGCGTTCCAATTCCTCCTAAAGGTGTTCGATGGGGTTGAGGTCAGGGCTCTGTGCAGGCCAGTCAAGTTCTTCCACACAGATCTTGACAAACAATTTCTTTATGGACCTCGCTTTGTGCACTGGGGCATTGTCATGCTGAAACAGGAAAGATCCTTCCCCAAACTGTTGCCACAAAGTTGGAAGCACAGAATCGTCAAGAATGTAATTGCATGCTGTAGCGTTAAGAATTGCTTTCACGGGAACTAAGGGGTCCAGCCCGAACCATGACAAACAGCCCCAGACCATTATTCCTCCTCCACCAAACTTTACAGTTGGCACTATGCATTCAGGCAGATTTGTTTGCTAGACTGCCAGATGGTGAAGCGTGATACATCACTCCAGAGAACGCGTTTCCACTGCTTCAGAGTCCAATGGCAGCAAGCTTTACATCACTGCAGCCGACGCTTGGCATTGCACATGGTGATCTTCGGCTTGTGTGCGGCTGCTCGGCCATGGAAACCCATTTCATGAAGCTCCAGACGTGTGCTGACTTTGCTTCCAGAGGCAGTTTAGAATCTCGATAGTGAGTGTTGCAACCGAGGACAGACTATTTTTAAGCGCTATGTGCTTCAGCAATCGGCAGTCCATTCTGTGAGCTTGTGTGGCCTACCACTTTGTGGCTGAGCCGTTGTTGCTCCTAGATGTTTCCACTTCACAATAACAGCACTTACAGTTGACCAGGGCAGAAATTTGACAAACTGACTTGTTGGAAGTGCTGCATCCTATGACGGTGCCACGTTGAAAGTCACTGAGCTCTTGCCAATGTATATGGAGATTGCATGGCTGTGTGCTCAATTTTATACACTTCTCAGCAAAGGGTGTGGCTGAAATAGCCAAATCCACTAATTTGAAGGGGTGTATATCTCTCTATTATGCGTGGGAATACTTTGGATGAGATTTATTTTTTCTCAGACAACATGGGGGGCCAAAGAAAATCACCCAGGGGCCAAATTCGCTGTGTGAGCTGCCAGTTGAGAAACCCTGCCCTATTCTGTATTGACAATAGGTTCCCATGAAGTTCATTGTCTGACACTGTGATGAGATTCAGGGGAGATTTCACACCACTCGTTTTGTATAAAACATGCTTGAAATAGCCTGAAGATGTAAAAATAATTGTAGGTGTAGGTGTTTCCTATGTGATTTCTAATGGGCCAGTCATTGCATTAGCAGTAGTGTCCTTTGCGATGTTCACACAAGCAGTATAATTATTAAGGGGGGAAAGTTTTACATGGCTATCAGAGCAATGGACTTGGGTAATGGACCGGACCAACACACACACCGCTGCCGGAGTTCGGACCGAGCTATCTGATTGGTTGCGGCGGCTGACATGGTGGGCTGTCCCTTTCGCAACCGGGCGTCAGGTTACCGTACAACTGTTTAGCTCGAGGAGAGACTCAAACCCGGGGACGTTGGGCTCCACGCAGTGAACGAGAGAGACAGAGGAAGAGAGCAAGTCCTGACCCTTGGTACACTAGACCTCTTCTAACTGTGCGTACTTCGTCTACTAGCCTACTGCACGATAAATAACTCTAGACTCAGGGACAAACAGGACATAGCTACTGCCCGGTCTACCGCTGCATGGAGGCATCCGGCCAGTGCGTGCAGGAATACAGATCCAGCTCAATCGGACCTCTAAAATGTTCTAGGACGAATAGAGAAGAGGAGAGGGAGAGCGCAGCGGATGAAAGGAAAGGAAATATTTACTACATTAACTCACCGCAGTTTCTCCGCTCCAGGGAAGAGAGGAGAATGGAGGAATGAGGTGAAGAGACGGTTAAAGTGTGTTATGTCGGGGTGCTGCTGATGGAGCTCTAAATGATGCTGTTGTCATCTGTTCTATGCAATACAGCGACTGGTAGAGAGAGAGAGCTTTGCTGGGTGATAATATTCATCTGACAAAGACATCTGCCGTTAGGCTTCCCTTCTGACCGCAATAATAGCCCGGGCTGCAAAGAGACCTCGGCATAGGCTACCTGATCTAACGAGGAACCGAGTCGGTGTGACATTAGGGACAAAGACGAAAAGAAGGAACTTCCCCGGTTTCTCAGCTACAGGTCAACAACGGATCACATCGGCTTTCATCCCTCCCTGGACCTCTCAAAACCGGAATTAAGAACCAACGGCTGTTGACACGCGCGCTTTGCGGACGGTTCAACCAAAGACAGGTCTAAACGAGGATCGGAAGACATACTGGACAGAGGGACATGTATCTAACACCGACCTCACATGCACCCGACTAACACACACACGAGCCACAGAAGAAAGCGATAGATAGCGGCTGCTCCCCTGCCACGCGCACGGCCGGTCGGACTCTCTCCTCGGCTCGCTCTATCTCCCGGTTGTGAGAATGACAGGGGTCGCGTGCTTGAAGTGTTACCTCTGGATCTTTATCTTCGTATTTAGGTCGACGTTACCTTCTGACGCCAAATTACTGGAAACTATCATGTGGAGCACTCAGAATGCCAAGTAAGTGTCATATTTAAACTCAATAGAGTGTCAAGTTTGGCAAATTCGCTGTGTGTGTGGAGAAAGCGAACTTAACAACTGTATTCAAATTCACTCTTTTCCAATGATGATGACACAACAAGTTGGCACCCATGATGCGCATTGGCACGTAGGCAACACTTCCTACCCAAAGTTGTGTCTTGAGATTGGAGGTGAATGTAAACCTAGTCTACGTGTCAGAAATACTATCAGAAGTCAGAACAATATTATCTGGATAGCATTGTGTATTTGGCACATTCCTTAAAGCTAGAATCCTTAATCGAAAACAATAGCAAAGCGAACTCTGTTTTGGTAAAACGCTGAGGGAGAAATGTAAGAAATGTAACCACTATCAAATTAATAGACAGAGCTATGGATTCAAGGACATTCATTATATCAACATTATAGTTTTAACCATGTTTCGAGTCTATACAGTGTTTGTTTATGTTTACTTTGTTTTCAAATATTGGAGTAAATCAAACTTACGCTATATTTTCTGTTCTGATGCGGTACGCTCATCAGGCTTTTATAAGTTATATTCTTCAAGAATTAATGGGTATATAGGTAATCATTCATTTTTAAGCAGGCATGTAAATTAAGATAATATGCCAGCCTGGCTAGTGACATTTTGTCGTTTCAAATATTACATGGCACATATTTAGGACCCGGGCTAGTAAAAATTGCAGTCTACTAGCCCAGCTGGCGAGTGCCCCAAAAAACATAAATTCCATCCCTGTTTATAAATCCCAAACATTGATGTAACAACCAAGGATTATAGCTTTAAGCAAAAGCAAGTGGTATTCAGCCAGGGCCACTACAGGGGGTCCATGTATTTTTCTTGAACAATTCTAAAGTGGAAAAAATACATTTTTATTTCATTTTGTTTTTAAATGAAAATCGCTAGCAACAACATAATAAACGAATTTTGAATGATATACCGGGCAGTTGAAAATAGGAGAATATCTTCTTTCTAATGATGTCAACTTTACTTCTCAACTCCTAATGTTGAGCACATTACACTCACTGGCGTATCTGATATTGGTTCTGAAAAAGCACCCGAAAATAGGCTACCAGTGCAGCAGGTAACCCTAACCTTTGTTTAACCAGATAAACAGCTGCATTTAGCAAGTTACCTTTCTAGCTAATAGGCTATGTTTAGAGTTTACACTTCCTCTTCAAATGAAATAATGGGGAGGTCAAAATAATGAAAAACGATCCACCAAATCTATTCGTTTTAAAATTGCAATTACTTATCTTTGCTATTTCATTCTGAAAGGGTCAGAACGACAGATTTGTACCTTGTCAGGTCGGGGATTCGATCTAGCAACCTTTCGGTTACTAGTCCAACGCTCTAACCACTAGGCTACCTGCCGCACCCGATGATAAGTCAAGACGTTAATGAAAAACAATTGCTAACGTATGATGGTGGACCCTGGGTCGCCGTTTTGCCAGGGAGGGGGTCCCTGGGCAAGGAAAAGTTGAAGACCCTTGAATTAAGCTATAACAGAGACCCAATGTGTGCAGTATTTTCCTCTGTAACACCCCACCTCATGGTGGACTGAGAAGAAAAGCCACCGGCGAACGGATCCAAGTGTGTCTAGGTGTACTGTAGGCTAGCTCCCAGCTAGCTCAACTCACTCAAGGAAATAAAACATCTCTCCAGTTAGTCTCGAACTCTGAACATTCCCTGGCGAGAGAGAAAGCCGTGCCTGTGCACGCGCTGAGCAGCATGCTGGGGCTGCAAGCACACACACTTTCCTAATTATAGTTTCAGAGAGCCTTATCGAGGCTACTGGCAGTAAAATAATGTGTTCTGGTACCATGTATCACTCTCACTAGACTGAGTCTCTCTCTCTACACCCACATCACATGGCCCGTTTATGGAAATCAATTTCTGCTGCGTTTGGTAAAGGCACAAGGTATTAATTGTTAATATCCCAGGTTCATGATTTAACTGCAGACTCATGACATTCAGAATGATAAATTAGGCCTAACTAAATGTGATTGGCAATGTACCAGCACAACAGTGTGCATTTCTGTGACCACCAATGTCAACTGATCAGTGAAGTCTGGTCTTTGTTATGGGGTCAGTGTCACCGACTGACCTCTACTCTGTCTGACCTCTAGGGTCCATATGTCAGTGGCAAGAGCAGAAGAACAAATCTCCTGATGTTCCTTACCCCTCTGTTCTACTTCTTTCCCATCCTCTCCCTCCCCTCCCCTCTCCCGTCTTCCCTCCTCTGACCTCCATAGATTACAGCTAATAGAATAAATATGGAGAATGGACAGAGTATGCTGAATGCTCGGGTGATCATTGCCAAGCTGATGCGCAGCAGGAAACTGTTACAGTTCATATAAGGAAATTAGTCAATTTAAATAAATAAATTAGGACTTAATCTATGGATTTCATATGACTGGGAGGCCACTTGGGAGCCAGGTCCAGCCAATCAGAATGGGGTTTTCCCCACAAAAGGCCTTTATTACAGACAGAAATATTCCTCAGTTTCATCAGCTGTCCAGGTGGCTGGTCTCAGACGATCCCACAGGTGAAGAAGCCGGATGTGGAGGTCCTAGGCTGGCATGGTGATACGTGGTCTTCAGTTGTGAGGCCGATTGGGCATACTGCCAAATTCTTTACAATGACATTGGAGGCGGCTGATGGTAGAGAAATTAACATTCAATTCTCTGGCAACAACTCTAGTGGACATTCCTGCAGTCAGCATGCCAGTTGCATGCTTCAAAGCTTGAGACATTTGTGGCATTGTGTTGTGTGACATTGCACACATTGGCCTTTTATTGTCCCCAGCACAAGGTGCACCTGTGTAATGATCATGCTGTTTAATCAGCTTCTTGATATGCCACACCTATCAGGTGGATAGATTATCTTGGCAAAAGTGAAATGCTCACTAACAGGGATTTAAACAAATTTGTGCACAACATTTGAAAGAAATATGCTTTTTGTGCTTATGGAAAAATTCCAGAATCTTTTATTTCAGCTCATGAAACATGGGACCAACACTTCACATGTTGTGTTTATATTTTTGTTCGGTATATTGATTCATCCCAAATGGCACCCTATTCCCTCTATAGTACACTACTTTTGACCAGAGCCCTATGGAGGGAATAGGGTTTCCTATGTTGTGTGTGTTAGGTGACCGTGAGCTAATGCTTTTAAATAAAATCCTTTATTTATACATCCGATTCCATTGGGATTAAACATCTCAGTACTTCAGGGTGGGCTTCAGTGCTCTACAATGGAGTGAGAGAGATGTCATTTCAGCGTGGTAATGGTTGAGATGTTGATCGATGAGATTACAACCTACGGTACGTTCCCTTAGGACTGGGCGATATGGCCAGAATATCATATCACAATATTTATTTACAGTATTTTATGTTTTTGACCCTAGGGTGGCAACACATACATTCTAAGTGATTTCAATGGGTCTTTCTCCATTCTGATTGGTTTATACTGTTCAATTCAACTTCAACCAGAAATTGATTTCATTTGAGATCATTTACACACTGGCACACAGGGCTGCACGATATGGGCAAAAAATCTAGGCGTTATTTTTAACCAAATATTGCAATCGCGATTTGACTTGAGATTTAGATCAAAACAATTGGGTGAACTGTTGGAATCATGGAAATTGAATGATTATTCTAATTTTATAGTTAGAATGTACCCACCGGGTACAGACGTCAATTCAACATCTATTCCATGTTGGTTCAACATAAGTTCATTAAAATGACGTGGAAACAACATTGACTCAACCAGTCTGTGCCCAGTGGGCAATAGTGGCCACTTTGAATACAGTGTTGTTTAACATGACAACGAATGAAGAAGCCAGGGAGGCGTTCATAGAATTAGGAATTAGAATAGCCTACTAATCTCTATTGAGGCGTTATTGTGACAGGGTAAGAACCAAAGTGTTGGTCAGTGTTTCCCAGGGGAGTGGGACCCTACTCGTCTCCATATTGGGTTGCTTTTCAACAGGAAAAGTACAAAAATCACTAGAGGACGTCTTTAATGTAGGCAAAGATTATATCTTTGCCTACATTAAAGACGTCCTCTAGTGATTTTTGTACTTTTCCTGTTGAAAAGCAACCCAATATGGAGACGAGTACGGGCGAGTGGGGGTATGGAAAGGAGTGGGGGTATGGAAAGGAGTGGGTGTATGGAAAGGAGTGGGGGTATGGAAAGGAGTGGGGGTATGGAAAGGAGTGGGTGTATAGAAAGGAGTGGGTGTATGGAAAGGAGTGGGGGTATGGAAAGGAGTGGGTGTATAGAAAGGAGTGGGTGTATGGAAAGGAGTGGGGGTATGGAAAGGAGTGGGGGTATGGAAAGGAGTGGGGGTATGGAAAGGAGTGGGTGTATGGAAAGGAGTGGGGGTATGGAAAGGAGTGGGTGTATGGAAAGGAGTGGGGGTATGGAAAGGAGTGGGTGTATGGAAAGGAGTGGGTGTATGGAAAGGAGTGGGTGTATGGAAAGGAGTGGGTGTATGGAAAGGAGTGGGTGTATGGAAAGGAGTGGGTGTATGGAAAGGAGTGGGGGTATGGAAAGGAGTGGGGGTATGGAAAGGAGTGGGTGTATGGAAAGGAGTGGGTGTATGGAAAGGAGTGGGTGTATGGAAAGGAGTGGGTGTATGGAAAGCGAATCAGCTATTGTGCAGATTTGTTGCCACTCAAGACCATTTTGCGTGGCGGATTGGGCTGCAACACGAGTCGGTAAGAAGGCCCCTAGTGCACCTGTGTTGTATGGACAGGACTGCCGACCTGACACCTGACGGTGGTACTCAGGAGGACGCTAATGTGGTCATTTTTTTCCCTCCCATCCTTTTATTTCAAGTAGGATAGCAGCCTATACAAGAAATAACTAATATTGATAACCATCTAGATGTCACCTTGATACATGCACCTACAGTCTACTCAACGGGGAGGGCATGAACGTCCTGCTTGACAAGCGCTACTGTCCGGCAACATCTACCGAGTATCAGGATGACAGTCACACTAAGCACACACATACAACGCATGAAGCAAGAGTACACCCATCATCAATACTTTTAATCCAAAATGTACAATCGTTGTTGTGTAAAAATAACAGTGAAATATGACTCAGACTCATCCTGTGGCTTCATAACAGAAGTGCAAACTGTTGTGGTATGGTAGCTCAATGTACTGTATGGTAGCTCAATGTACTGTATGGTAGCTCAATGTACTGTATGGTAGCTCAATGTACTGTATGGTAGCTCAATGTACTGTATGGTAGCTCAATGTACTGTATTGTAGCTCAATGTACTGTATGGTAGCTCAATGAACTGTATGGTAGCTCAATGTACTGTATGGTAGCTCAATGTACTGTATGGTAGCTCAATGTACTGTATGGTAGCTCAATCTGATGTATGGTAGCTTAGTATACGGTAGTTGCGTGGTAAGAAACAGGAGAAAAAAAGCACAGCTCAATCAAAACCGTCTAACCTATAGCAGAGAGCTTTGACACACCTACTCCTTTCCACACGCCCACTACTTTCCTTTCCACGCCCATTCTCTGGTTGCCATATTGAGCTGCAGCTACCCTATTTTCTGGTAGTCATATTGAGCTGCAGCTACCCTATTCTCTGGTAGTCATATTGAGCTGCAGCTACCCTATTTTCTGGTAGTCATATTGAGCTGCAGCTACCCCATTCTCTGGTTGCCATATTGAGCTGCAGCTACCCTATTCTCTGGTTGCCATATTGAGCTGCAGCTACCCCATTCTCTGGTTGCCATATTGAGCTGCAGCTACCCCATTCTCTGGTTGCCATATTGAGCTGCAGCTACCCTATTCTCTGGTTGCCATATTGAGCTGCAGCTACCCTATTCTCTGGTAGTCATATTGAGCTGCAGCTACCCTATTCTCTGGTAGTCATATTGAGCTGCAGCTACCCCATTCTCTGGTTGCCATATTGAGCTGCAGCTACCCTATTCTCTGGTAGTCATATTGAGCTGCAGCTACCCTATTCTCTGGTAGTCATATTGAGCTGCAGCTACCCCATTCTCTGGTTGCCATATTGAGCTGCAGCTACCCCATTCTCTGGTTGCCATATTGAGCTGCAGCTACCCCATTCTCTGGTAGTCATATTGAGCTGCAGCTACCCTATTCTCTGGTAGTCATATTGAGCTGCAGCTACCCTATTCTCTGGTAGTCATATTGAGCTGCAGCTACCCCATTCTCTGGTTGCCATATTGAGCTGCAGCTACCCTATTCTCTGGTAGTCATATTGAGCTGCAGCTACCCCATTCTCTGGTTGCCATATTGAGCTGCAGCTACCCCATTTTCTGGTAGTCATATTGAGCTGCAGCTACCCCATTCTCTGGTAGTCATATTGAGCTGCAGCTACCCCATTCTCTGTTGCCATATTGAGCTGCAGCTACCCTATTCTCTGGTTGTCATATTGAGCTGCAGCTACCCCATTCTCTGGTAGTCATATTGAGCTGCAATATGTAAGTCTGGTGATAAATGAGGTGAAAAGGAGACTGGAGTGCCACTTTAAGTGTTTTCACTTCATCTAGTAACATATTCATGCTTAGTCTATTCCTCTCTGATTTAGAAGATACTGTTGCTCAAACAACATGCTGATTTAGGCCTGCACCAGCACTGGTATTAGGCTGTATTAGCTAGCTACATTTGCGCTGACTCAGTACATTTATTAGCTAGCTAGCTAACTAGCTAGCGATTAGGATTAGCGGCTAACACAATTTATTTTAGCCACAACTTGGTAGCAAAAGACAAAAGATAAAGTAAAAACCCATATCGGTCTGTGCATCAATACTGGTATATAGTAAAATACAGTATATAGTAAAATACACTATATGGTAAAATGTGGTATACCGGCCAGCACTACATTCACTCACTCAAACACTCACACAGAAATATGCATGACTCAGTCCATACTCTACACAGACAGATGCATGACTCAGTCCATACTCTACACAGACAGCCTGCATGACTCAGTCCATACTCTACACAGACAGATGCATGACTCAGTCCATACTCTACACAGACAGATGCATGACTCAGTCCATACTCTACACAGACCGATGCATGACTCAGTCCATACTCTACACAGACCGATGCATGACTCAGTCCATACTCTATGTAACAGTGTAGGTTCCGTCCCTCTCTTCGCCCCAACCCGGGCTCGAACCAGGGACCCTTGCACACATCAACAACTGACACCCCACGAAGCAACGTTACCCACCGCGCCACAAAAGCCGCGGCCCCGGCAACGCAAGGGGAAACCCTACTTCAAGTCTCAGAGCGAGTGATGTCACTGATTGAAATGCTATTAGCGCGCACCACCGCTAACTATCTAGCCATTTCACATCGGTTACATCTACACAGACAGGTGCATGACTCAGTCCATACTCTACACAGACAGGTGCATGACTCAGTCCATACTCTACACAGACAGCCTGCATGACTCAGTCCATACTCTACACAGACAGGTGCATGACTCAGCCCATACTCTACACAGACCGGTGAGGCCTAACCAATCAGAGCTGCAGTAGGCCTATATACTATTGCCATATATGGATCTGTGCCATTCACTTTGAACTGGACTGTGTTTATAGCTGTGGTCGTGAGTAGATGTGCTTGTTTTGAGATCAAAGTGAGAGCTGCATGTAGCCACGTGTCCACATTTTGTTCATATCTTTTGCTATTTAGTGAGTTATTAGCCCAGTTATAGATCATTTATGGTCAGCAATGGGGGAGTGGTTGCTTTCTATAAGAGCACAAAATGTGTACATTTCTAGACATCTTTGAAAAGCGAGTCAGGTAAAGAGCTTTTTCTTGTCTTAAAGGGGCAGTGTTGTATTTTGAGACAGGCTTGAATAAGCTAAGTAGCCAATAGGCAGAGAGTAGCATAATTTGTTTGATTCTCTGTAATAATGGTATGGGAATAATAAGGCATTTTATTTTGTAAAGTAGTTTCTTGCATCAAACAACACAACAACATTTTGAGTCACCTTCTTGTCTGAAGGACAAGGGGATAAACAGGTTAATGTCAAGCCCTGCATGATTTTTTCAAAAGTCTCATGGGATGTAGGCCTACACTGAACACCACACATTGGCTGCTACTGTAGGCTGAATGATAGAACAGCTATTTCCATGTTAAAATGTTATGGGATGCATTCTGTTTTGCCAGTCACATTCTGTTAAAGGTCCCCAAAGCACACACATCAGGGGCGGACTGAAACTATAATTTAGGCCGGGAATTTGACTCCATCCCAGGCCACCCTCTTCACGCTAACCACCAGACCGCTGTAGGCTAACCCGATTTGTTGATCTAACGGGTACCAAACTAGTTATACATTTGGCCACTATGTTCATCTGGGAAGAAAGTTATCCACATTAGAAAATACAAACATTTGGGACTGACCAACAAGTTACGGGATCTGAACACTGAGTTTTCAAAGTATGCTATGGCTAAGGCTGTGGGTGCACCCTCAAAAACTCACTAGGAATACACCAATCATAGCACATTCATGTACAAGGCTAGACACACAAAACAATTAGCCTACACTTTTTAAAATGAGAATGAGATATACAGAGTTAGCTCAAATGTTCAAATTATTATCTTTAAATTCATTAACATTTAAGTCATTTAGCAGACGCTCTTATCCAGAGCGACTTACAAATTGGTGCATTCACCTTATGATATCCAGTGGAACAACCACTTTCCAATAGTGCATCTAAATCTTTTAAGGGGGGGGGGGGGGGGTTAGAAGGATTACTTTATCCTATCCCAGGTATTCCTTAAAGAGGTGGGGTTTCAGGTGTCTCCGGAAGGTGGTGATTGACTCCGCTGTCCTGGCGTCGTGAGGGAGCTTGTTCCACCATTGGGGTGCCAGAGCAGCGAACAGTTTTGACTGGGCTGAGCGGGAACTGTGCTTCCTCAGAGGTAGGGAGGCGAGCAGGCCAGAGGTGGATGAATGCAGTGCCCTTGTTTGGGTGTAGGGCCTGATCAGAGCCTGAAGGTACGGAGGTGCCGTTCCCCTCACAGCTCCGTAGGCAAGCACCATGGTCTTGTAGCGGATGCGAGCTTCAACTGGAAGCCAGTGGAGAGAGCGGAGGAGCGGGGTGACGTGAGAGAACTTGGGAAGGTTGAACACCAGACGGGCTGCGGCGTTCTGGATGAGTTGTAGGGGTTTAATGGCACAGGCAGGGAGCCCAGCCAACAGCGAGTTGCAGTAATCCAGACGGGAGATGACAAGTGCCTGGATTAGGACCTGCGCCGCTTCCTGTGTGAGGCAGGGTCGTACGCTGCGAATGTTGTAGAGCATGAACCTACAGGATCGGGTCACCGCCTTGATGTTAGTGGAGAACGACAGGGTGTTGTCCAGGATCACGCCGAGGTTTTTAGCACTCTGGGAGGAGGACACAAGGGAGTTGTCAACCATCAATATTATATATCAATATTATTCATCATATTCAAGCATCAAGCATATCAAAAGTATAAAAAAACTTCACACATTCACTGAACTTGAACATAAGCTACAACAATGTAAGTAAGTATAATACAAAAGTCAAAAAGCACTCCTCTACAAAACATTTTTGATTACAATGTTCACTCACTGGTGTCCATAAAGCAAACAGCACAAAAATAAACACATCTAAACACTGAGTCAATAAAATTGAACATTGGCTACATAACTGCAAGTATAATACGAAAGTCCCAAAAACATGCCTCTGTACAAAAGCTTTAACGCACAGCAAATTTTCTTTCACTCTTGTCAGCCTGTTAAGGAAGAGTCATAGCATAGCTACCTCAGTGTAACCAGGAAGTAATTACCACTAGTAAACCAGTAGGCGGCGCAGTAACTCACTGCTCTCTGCCATCTTGTCAATGATGTCATCTTTGTCAAGTCCCATAAGAATCTCCTCCTCTGTTGCCATCAAAAGGAACGCTTCAAGGTTCTCTTGAGTGAGGGAGGTTCTTAGGCGGTTCTTCATGAATTTCAGGGTGGAGAAGGTCCTCTCACAAGCCACCTGAGTGATGGATAGGGTGAGGAGGAACTTGTAGCCCAAACCAATGATGTGATACGCATCCGTGAGCAGATTGTACTGAGACAGGAGAAGATAGCAGCATATCAGGCAGTTTTTACATGTGGAACAACTTCTGCTCACCAACTCCACACTTTCATCAGGATCCTCAAAGCCTTCCCCTGCATCATCACTGGCGGCGGCAGCCCTGGTGTTGTACTCCTCCAATGCTGACTTCAGTATTTCCCACTGTTGTGCAAGGCTGATCAGTTCAGCCTGCAATGCCTCAACAGTGGCATGTTCATCAAATTCCAGTAAGTATTTGCTGAGCTCCTTCATGGCTATCTTTGAAAGGTCCTTTTCTCTGATCTCAGAAAAATGCTTCGGATTCATGCAAGAGACATCTGCACACAGCACTGCATTTGCTGCATAACGGCAGTGAATACTTTCAACAACAGTGTCCAGTACCACATTGTGGATCTTGATGTTGTAATCCATGTCTGCATTAGCAATGGGCTTGTCTTCTGCCAACTCACCTGGTTTTCTCTTCTTTTTTTGTTCTCTTCTCTGGGAGAGCAGTCTGAGCTCTGGCATCATGGTCCTGCTGCTCCTCCAGAATGACATTGGCCCACTCAACAAAGTCGTCTGCTGCCCTCTTCACAGCCTCTTCACAGCCTCTTGGGCACACTTTCTCAGGTTATCCTCCGTTCCCGCCACCAAGTGCTGTGCTGTTACGATATCTATGCCACTTGTTTGCAAGTATTTAGAGAGAGGGGACCTCTGCTCAAAAATCCTGAGAAAAACCTTAGCTGTAAGTAAGGTTTCATACTTTAGGAGAGCATCCTTGTACCCTTGGGCCTTGCTTCGGATGGCAGGTTTTATGGTCACATCCTTTTCAATTCTTTCCATAGTGATGACCACATCTGGTCAGGCTTTGCAAAGCTTCCAAATACTTTCCTTTAGGCCTGGTCTTTGGCCCACCAGCATGTTTCACCAATTACATCAAGCTGTCTGTGTCTCCTGTCCTCATTGGTTTCCTCCCATAGCTTCATGCGCTTGTAGGAATCTCGAACAAACACTGCAATGTCATTCAGTAGTGAAAAAAGGGATTGACTTGCCACAACAACCCCAGTGGTGTCAGTTAGCACAAGGTTGAGGACATGTGAGTAACACCATATGTGTAGTTGGTTAGGAGACTCTCCTGTGAGCGACGCAGAGAAGCCCCTGTATTGTCCCTGAATATTAGCTGCTGTCTGTTGCATTACCAACACACTGTTTGATATGTCCATCTTATCAAGGGTCTGTTTCACCAGGTCCACAAAGTACTGTCCAGTCCATGACTCACAGTCAATGACCGCAATGAGTCTCTGGTGGACAACATCAGTGACATATCGCAGAACTATTGAACTCTGGTCTTTGGATGTTAAATTCTGTGTTGTGTCCATTTGTATTGAGAACATCCCTGCCTTTCTCACTTCAACAGCAATTGTCTGCTGAATCAACATTCTGATGACTTCAATTACTTTATTTGCTGTTGTTTTGGACATCATAGTTACCAAGGACCCTCTTCCTTTACTCCCCATCTGCTTCTTGCTCTTCTCAATGCAATCACTAACATGCTCTTGTAGGCAGACATCATATTTGCTTAGCAACAATATAAGCTCAAGAAACTTGCCATGATTGACGGCCATGTTTTCCAAGTTATATGCAGCTTCGTGTCTGTGTCCTCTGTCGCTAAGCCCACATTTACCAATAACTTTAACTACATCAATCACACGTTCCATGACCTGCCTCCTCTTTCTGACCTGGTCTCGTTGAACTGACATTTGCTTATCACTCAGAAGGGTACAGATGTCTGCTTTGCTGGCTCTGAGGAAAAAGGCTTCTGCACTTTCTCTATGGGTCTTGCTTCTCTCATGTTGCTGTACTCTCTGATGGACATGTTTCCAGGCTTGCATGCCTCCTTTGACAAATGCACTATCACTGGCTGAAGGTTTTGCGAATGCAAGACATACTGAGCAGAGCAAGGAGGGAGTTACTTCATTGTATGTCAGCCATTTTCTGTTTGTGCCATCTTTGGAGTGGAATACATTGGAAATGACACTTTGAGTGGTTTGTTTTGGGTGGTACTGAAAAAATAAGTCAAAATCCTTGGACTGAGGACGGGCAAAATAATCAAATGGATTTTCTGTGCTTTCGCTGTCCCTTTCAATTTTCTCTGTACTGGGCTCTGAACCTCTCTCTCTCTCTCTCTCTCTCTCTCTCTCTCTCTCTCTCTCTCTCTCTCTCTCTCTCTCTCTCTCTCTCTCTCTCTCTCTCTCTCTCTCTCTCTCTCTCTCTCTCTCTCTCTCTCTCTCTCTCTCTTTCAATGTCTTTCTCTCTTTCTCTCTCGCTCGTTGTTTCTCTCTCTCGTTGTCTCTCTCTCTCTCTCGATGTCTCTCTCTCTCTCTCTGTATGTGTGTGCACACATCTGGTTGCTCTGCAGAATGAGATTAACATTGTAAATAACCTAAACTTGTATTACTTGTGTATTTCTTATTGCCTGTTTTGCTATACAGTGTATGTGCACTTTCCTTAGCTTTAATTTATGTGGCATGAGTCATGACTGAATGCTGACAAGTCCATAGTCTAGGTTTACTATTCTTTACTAGATTAAACATATTGCCTTCAATGTCATATTATGATCACTATGTTGCACTCATTGCTATGATATAATTCCTCCACAAAGAAGTGAGACTGTTTAGCCTACCGGCTGTTGTGTCCCTATTATTAGCTATGGCTACTTACAGTTGAAGTCAGAAGTTTACATACACTTAGGTTGGAGTCAGATTAGTTCACTTATAATTTACTGTATCACAATTCCAGCAGGTCAGAAGTTTACATACCCTAAGTTGACTGTGTCTTTAAACAGCTTAGAAAATTCCAGAAAAGAATATTATGGCTTTATAATCTTCTGATAGGCTAATTGACATAATTTGAGTCAATTGGAGGTGTATCTGTGGATGTATTTCAAGGCCTACCTTCAAACTCAGTGCCTCTTTCCTTGACATCATGAGAAAATCAAAAGAAATCAGCCAAGACAGAATTGTAGACCTCGACAAGTCTGGTTCATCCTTTGGAGCTATTTCTAAACGCCTGAATGTACCACGTTCATTTGTACAAACAATAGTATGCAAGTATAAACACCATGGGACCACGGGGCCGTCACACCGCTCAGGAAGGAGACGCGTTCTGTCTCCTAGAGATGATCGTACTTTGGTGCGAAAAGTGCAAATCAATCCTAGAACAACAGCAAAGGACCTTGTGAAGATGCTGGAGGAAACAGGTACAAGAGTATCTATATCCACAGAAAAACGAGTTCTATATCGACATAACCTGAAAAGCCGCTGAGCAAGGAAGAAGCCACTGCTCCAAAACCACCATAAAAAAACTGACTATGGTTTGCAACTGCACATGGGGACAAAGATCGTACTTTTTGGAGAAATGTCCTCTGGTCTGATGAAACAAAAATAGAACTGTTTGGCCATAATGACCATCGTTATGTTTGGAGGAAAAAGGGGGAGGCTTGCAAGCCGAAGAACACCATCCCAACCGTGAAGTACGGGGGTGGCAGCATCATGTTGTGGGGGTGCTTTGCTGCAGGAGGGACTGGTGCACTTCACAAAATAGATTGCATCATGAGAAAGGAAAATTATGTGGATATATTGAAGCAACATCTCAAGACATCAGTCAGGAAGTTAAAGCTTGGTCGCAAATGGGTCTTCCAAATGGACAATGACCCCAAGCATACTTCCAAAGTTGTGGCAAAATGGCTTAAGGACAAGAAAGTCAAGGTATTGGAGTGGCCATCACAAAGCCCTGACCTCAATCTTATAGAACATTTGTGGGCAGAACTGAAAAAGTGTGTGCGAGCAAGGAGGCCTACAAACCTGACTCAGTTACATCAGCTCTGTCAGGAGGAATGGGCCAAAATTCACCCAGCTTGTGAGAAGCATGTGAAAGGCTACCCTAAATGTTTGACCCAAGTTAAACAATTTAAAGGCAATGCTATCAAATAGTAATTGAATGTATGTAAACTTCTGACCCACTGGGAATGTGATGAAAGAAATAAAAGCTGAAATAAATCATTCTCTCTACTATTATTCTGACATTTCACATTCTTAAAATAAAGTGGTGATCTAACTGACCTAAAACAGGGAATTTTTACAAGGATTAAATGTCAGGAATTGTGAAAAACTGAGTTTAAATGTCTTCCGCTGTGTGTGTCAGTGTGTGTGTTTTAGCTGGTGTTTTTGACTGACCTGGTCCCTTACTGGCGAACATGTCGCTTATTTTGCAGCATTTAGCTGCGCTCCACCTTTCCTTTTCTGACCTTCCATTTCGTCGTGCGACTTGTCTAAAATTGTATCGGTAGAGAAGCAGGTAGACGGTTGCTATGTGCGTCGCAGAGAGACCTGATGTCATTTTTGGCGCGAGGACACTGCAGCGAGAGAGTGATAGTCGCGCCTGATGCATGGATTCTCCATTAGTGACGGGATTCCGGCTCTTTTCAGTGAGCCGGCTCGTTCGGCTCGCTCGGCTCGTTCGGCTCGCTCGGCTCCTTCGGCTCGCTCGGCTCCTTCGGCTCGCTCGGCTCGCTCGGCTCGTTCGGCTCGCTCGGCTCGTTCGGCTCAGCTCACCAAAAAGAGCCGGCTCCCAACGGCTCTTTAAAAAAAAAAAATGTTTTTTTTTTTTCAAGTCAAACAGTTTGCGATAGTTTGACTATGATTGGTGTTAAAATAATTCTAATTAAATTATTAAATTAAATCAAAGTCAAACTTAACCACAATGTATTTAAAAATGCATTGGTGTGTTATGAAAAATAATGCTTTTAAACATTTGCATTTAAAGTAAGCTTTTTAATGTATATAAACAAAGTGCATATAAATCTAACCATTCAAAACAAATACAATCTGAACAGCATAATAGAATATTGCACCATATCAAAGAAAAATAAATAACAATGTGCAAAACTGCAGCATCCCACTTAAAACATTAAACTGGTCCCTCTTTTCTCTCTCTTCTTTATTGCCATGTTATAACCAGCAGCACACAGTAATGCTGACCAGATTTTGCTTTTATGAGAGATTTGCATTCAGAAATGCAAGCTGCCTCACATGCAAGGGGCTGATGCGGTTTCTTCTCTCAGTAATTATTTGTCTCGTTTTCGAGAAGACCCTCTCAGAGGGAACGGATGTGGCCACTATGCAGAGTCTCCCTGTCATGACTTTAGTAAGCCGTGGGTAGACAGAGGCCTTGTTCTTCCACCAGCCCAGAGGATCTGCAGATCTTTGTAGGAGGGGCTCCTCCAAATAGGATCGGACCTCCATTATAGGATCGGACCTCCATTAGGGATTCCTTCGTGCTGCTTCCCCAGTTGCTCTCTCGTCAAACAGCATCCAAACAGCAGACGTTTGTGGCACTACTGCTGGTGCATTTGCTCCATCTGATCCCTCTTCTTCCTGTTGCCCTGGTGCCTGAGCCAGCTGACTGCTGGGGCTGTCCCTCCCTGCTGCTGAGGTTATTCTTTGAAGAGCCTCATCAATCGCTCTGGCATCACTGATGGCTAACTTCTTAAACCTGGGGCCAAGTGCAGCGGTTTCTGATAGCACGTGATTATATTCCATTCTGTGGAACTTTCTGTCCATTGATGAACATAGGGTGTCCATCAACTCTGTCACATGTCCTGTGGTTACATTTGTTTCTCTCTGGCGGCTGGCTGTGATTCGCTGCAGACCCTTACACAGGAGTATCATTTTTGAGGCTGTCACATAGCTGAAAAGAGAGAACAGTAACTTATTAGTTCTGGTTAATGTTTTTCCTTCTGATACTATATTCTCATCTACTGCTCATATACATATATAATACTGTATTAAATAATGATGTAGTAATAACTGCTTACTGTACCTCTGGTCTCCACAGTGACCTGCTCAAAGGGTTCCAGGACTCTTGGGTCAGAGCATCAACAGGTGCATTGACAATAGCCAGGGTAAAGATGATGGTATCCTTTGACTCAAGAAACTGCTTCAACATATAAAATGTTGAATTCCACCTTGTAGTGCAGTCTTGTTTAGGCCTCAGCTCAAGCATCCCCATCTGGCGTTGTGGAGACTTTAGTTTTTCAGCACCTACTGTGCTCCTGTGGAAGTATTCCACAGCTGCTTTCACTTTGTCCACAGTGGGCGTCATCACCTTCAGAGCATCTATTACAATCAGGATGATTGTTGGGGGCAAGACATGGATGATGGGTCCATTTAAACATTTTCATGGCTTTGGTTATGTTAGCTGCATTGTCGCCAACACAACAGACCACTTTTCAATCTACTTGCCATTCTCTGGCCACTCTCAACAGTTCCTCTGCCAAGTTCTCCGAGGTGTGTCTGTCGCTGAACTCAAAGCAGTGAAATGAAGTAACATGTAACCAACATGTAAGAAGTAGTTACCCTTGATGTGCAGTAGTCAGTGGTAAGGCAAACTGCAGTAGCTTTTTGGACTCTTTCCCGCACTGAAGCCTGTGTGCTCTGGTACAGTTGTGGAATAAGTGATTTTAAAAGGGTTTTCCTGCTTGGAATTGTGTACATTGGATTTAGACTATTGCTATAATTTCTAAAACCTCTGTCCTCCACGATCAAAAATGACTGGAAATCGGTGGCAATCATTTTAGCCAATGCAATATCAGTTTGACCTTGTTTTGCTACAGACATAGACTTTGGCATAAACTGGTCCATAGAAGACTGCGTTGCTGTGGGTAACGGAGTAGACCTACTTGACTGAGTGGATACATCTCTGGCTCCACCACTATCACTAGCAGGCCCGCTAGTTTCTGGAAGCTCCGCTACAGCTAGCTTCACAGTTGGGTGCACAGTTCTCATATGCCGGTGTAGGTTGTGCATAGAACCGGCTTTACATGAGATTTTGTTTTGGCAGATTCTACACGGTGCTCTAACATTGTCTACATTATTAAAATGCATCCAAATGTTACTGTGCTTCCGACTCAT
Source organism: Salmo trutta (assembly GCF_901001165.1). Taxonomy (NCBI): domain Eukaryota; kingdom Metazoa; phylum Chordata; class Actinopteri; order Salmoniformes; family Salmonidae; genus Salmo; species Salmo trutta. Next base: position 10,439,425 of record NC_042959.1, on the reverse strand, counting down.
TTTCCAGCAGTTTTTTTCACAGCTGTCCTTCCTCTCTCTCCTCGGCTGCTAAGTGTGTGACTGTGAGTGAGTTGGCTCGGCCCTTCCTTACGCATCTTTGGTTGGTTGGTTGACACTGCGTGTTTGATTGACAGCAACAACAGGTGAGGTTGTTAGTCTGAGCAGACAGAACAAATGCTTCAGCATTTAGGCCTATTATTTTATTTCTTTTTTCCGTTATTTCATTTTATTCATTTAACTCTTTTGATTATTCATATCTTAATTTTAAAAATAAGATATGAATATTTTTTTTTTGGCTTTTTATTTGGCTCTTCTGATATGCGAGCCGGCTCCCAACGTTCATCTACAAGAGCTGTCTCTTAGAGCCGACTCGTTTGCAAACGACTCATCACTATTCTCCGTCATCTCATTCCTGCTTGCTATATTATCACTGGTCAAGTTGACTATTCACGGCAGGCCAAAACGACCCTCAGAGCACCCGGAAATGTCCTGTGGTGTCTCTCTTGTCGTGATGTGTGTTTTATTTCATTTAAAATGTTTTGTCCCAGCCCCCGTCCCCGCAGGAGGCCTTTTGCCTTTTGTTAGGCCGTCATTGTAAATAAGAATTTGTTCTTAACTGACTTGCCCAGTTAAATAAAGGTTAAATAAATAATACATAAATAAATAAACATTATTCCATTGTTTTTTATGGTTGGCCACTCTGGTAGGCCTACATTATGATCAAATAGCCACAGTAGCCTACTTGGCCACTGTTAAAACTGTAACTTAAAGCGGGTACAGCCTCAGTGTTTTACAGTAAACGCATACAAGAAGTTGCACAGAATTTTCACAATGTTCAAGTTTGTGCTCAGCAGACCTGAAATTTGCTTTTTTTGAGGGGACATTGGTTATCAGTGCGCTTCATTTTATAGCATTAAAAGTATGTACACTACGCATAGTGAAAGTGATCAATGCTTTATTATGGGAGTTGTGAAGGTCTTTGCATGCTCTCTTCAACATGCCGGTTTCTATGATTACATAAGATAACATTGTAGTTACAGTAACCTCAATGTGGTCATGAATGTGTTAATCATTTTAAGGTTGAATAAATACTGTTACATTAGTTTGTAAGATAGCCTTAACTTTAGGCCATTTACTATATGACAAAAGTAATATTGAATTGTGTTTGGTTGGCAACGCAACAAAATATCAACATCTAAAGGAGAGGTACAGTGTGTTCAGTCACACCCCTTGACTTTTTCCAAACATTTTTATGTCACAAAGTGGTGTTAAAATTGATTTATTTGTAATTTTTGTTAACGATCTACACACAATAATGTAATGTAAAAGTGGAAGAAAAATTCAAACATTTGTCATAGATTTATGAGAAATTAAACACGAATATATCTTGATTAGATAAGTATTCAACCCCCTGTCAATACATGTTAGATTCATCTTTGGCAGCGATTACAGCTGTGAGTCTTTCTGGGTAAGTCTCTAAGAGCTTTGCACACCTGGATTGTACAATATTTGCACATTATTCTTTTAAAGATTCTTCAGGCTCTGTCAAGTTGGTGTTGATCATTGCTAAACAGACATTTTCAAGTATTGCCATAGATTTTTAAACCAATTTAAGTCAAAACTGTAAATAGGCCACTCAGAAACATTCAATGTCGTCTTGGTAAGCAACTCCAGTATATTAACACATGACTCAAGTTCACAGACAAAATGAAAACTATTTCAGACAAAATAAACAAAATTTCAGACAAAATAAACATTTCTTGAAAGCATTGTTTACTAATGGGGAAAATTTTGAAAAAATCATCCTGGAGATGACAAATTTGGAGGGTTTCCGTAAATATGGAGACAACTGGAAAAGGATGGATGAGATTGACCTGCGTGCCTACATAGGGCTGCTAATCTTAGCGGGTGTGTATAGGTCCCGAGGCGAAGCTACATGTAGTCTCTGGGATGCAGAAAGCGGAAGGGCGGTTTTCCGTGCCATGATGCCACTGAAAGTCTTTCACACTTTCTCAAGAATGCTACGATTTGATAACCGTGAGACAAGACCTGCAAGATGCGGGAGAGACAAACTGGCGGCCATAAGAGAGGCCTGGGAGAAGTGGGTGGAGCGTCTGCCATACCTCTACAACCCTGGGCCTGAAGTAACAGTGGATGAGGCCATACCTCTACAACCCTGGACCTGAAGTAACAGTGGATGAGGCCATACCTCTACAACCCTGGGCCTGAAGTAACAGTGGATGAGGCCATACCTCTACAACCCTGGGCCTGAAGTAACAGTGGTTGAGCAACTGGTTCCATTCAGAAGTCAATTTTTATTTTCATATCTGTAATGTAAGTGATTTTCACTTTTAATTTGATTATCTATTGCTGTAATATCATTGATTTATGTGATTATTTTCTGTGACACTGATACGTATTACTGATAGTAATCTCTTTGGTCAAAAGGTCGCTGTCAGTATTAGCCCAGCAAGTCAGAAAAGTATGTCATCAAGATATGGGTGACCTGTGACGCACAATCCAGCTACGCTTGGAAGATGCAAGTCTACACAGGGAAGCTGACTGGTGGAGGCAATGAGAAGAACCGGGGGATGCGGGTTGTGCTTGATGTGACAGTTGGACTGAGGGGTCACAATGTCACGTGTGACAATTTCTTCACCTCTAATGAACTCAGCCAGCAGCTCCTAAAGAGGAAGATCACCATGGTTGGCACAGTTAGAAAGAACAAGCCTGAGCTCCCCCCTGCACTCCTCGCAACAAGGGGGAGAGAGGCCTTCTCATCAAAGTTTGCCTTCACCCCCACCACCACTGTAGTTTCTTACCTCCCAAAGAGGAACAAGAATGTGGTCCTCCTGAGCACACTGCACAAAACGGCTGAGATCAGAGATCGTGAGGACAGGAAGCCAGCCATCATCCTGGACAAGGTGATTGAAACTTACAGTTGCAGGAGGATGACTGCCCACTGGCCCCTGGTCATCTTCCATAACATCATTGATATGTCCTCATACAATGCCTTCGTGATATGAAATAAGATCAACCCTACCTGGATGCCTGATAAGTGGAACAAGAGGAGGGTGTTCCTGGAGCAGCTGGGAAAGGCACTTGTAACCCCACACATTCAAAGAAGGGAGTGCCTCCCCCGCACAGCAGCCTCTGCAGCGCTTGTGAAAGCTGTTCAGGGGGCTGAATCTTGTCCTTATCCACTTGAGGCTGCAGCTGGGGCAGGCAAGAGGAGGAAAACAAATACTATGTGCTGCACATGTGAGAAATACATCTACAATGTCCATGCACACACACTTGCATACTGTCCTACATGTGCTAATTCGAGTAGATTGATTTATGTTGTATCTATTATCTTATTTTATTCTTCTTGTTGTTTATACACCTTGTGGGTGGGGGCTAGGGTAAAAAAATGGGAGCAGACTAGTATTTTGTAGTTGAATTCCTCATTGTACAGTATATAATGATATATCACTATGTTGCCAAAAAAGTTCAAGACTGTTATTGATTCCCTTCAATAAAATGTATTCAAAAATACTTTCTGCACATTTCTGCTACTTTCTTAGGCTATACAAGTGCTATCTCTTACAAACAAATGTATGTTTACACCTATGCTGTACCTTTAGCAATAATAATAATAAACCTCTACTTTAGTAAAGAAAACAATTATGACAGGTGTGTTGTAATAAAAATGTATTTCTGCATTGTGAAGAGGGAAAACCCAGATATTCACAAAGTTTGTGATGAATGACAGGTTGTTTCTTCATGCAAAATAGATTTGGGTTTTAAAATTCAATTAAACTGCTTTGTTTTAGGGGTTTAGTGAAGGCGGGTCATTTTTGACCCTTAGGACAAGGGGAGTATACAGAATGTTAAGACTACACAAGGGTTAAGTGTCAGCATTCATTCTGAATGGTTAAGGTAAGGGTTAAGGTTTGGGATGGGTTTAAACAAAATATAAAAAAAATTGCTGTCTAATACTGGGATTGACCACACAACCTTCAGATCCAGAGTCATGGGATTATACCTGTCTGCCAGATTATATCTGTCTGCCACCCCGCGTTCACAACACCATAGCAAAACCCAAGGCTACTTGGTTGTAATAGCCACCCCAGCCCACAACACCCTAGAAAAACCCAAGCCCACTTGATGGTAATAATGCTCACTGTTGCCCCTAGTGGCCGGGTGTCAAGGCATTTCCCTCAGTATTTCAAAATAAATCTTCAACGACCTGCCTGTCAATTCCAGTTTGTCTATTAATAATTGATATGTTGGTTTCACGTCTCCATCTCAACCAAAAATCTAAGCGAAAGAATATGACTAAATCAAATCAAACTTTAAATTCACTTTAAATAAAGTTACATTTAGTCTTATTCTTTAACTTAAATTTTTGGTTGAGATGGAGATGTGAATTGAACATATTCATGATTCATTTGTAGACAAAATGTGAAATCAACCAAAGCTTGAAACCCTAGGCCTTTTTCTGTTGTTGAATCCTGGGTTAAATTGAAAAAATAGCTGTTGATGACTTGGCAAATGCGATCTAGGCCTAAATAGCATCATTGTTGATGTATGATTCATAAAGTATGGTCACATTTCATTTCATTGACTTCTATACAACTGTGAATCTATTGAATTTTTAAGTGGAGAATTCTCAATAGTCATTCTCACATTGGTAATAGTCAGTGACATAACTAAGCTGGGCTTGGTTAAAACCCTGCATGGGGGACCACAGGGTAGCTGTAGATTCATTCATTATCCAGTAGGAGGTGCTTCCCAGATCTGACGAGGTTTCAAAGGTACAAATTCAACTTATTTTATACAAGGTTTGTTGAAAATTGGTTACCATCCTGGGGTTTACATTTCAGCCTCAAAACAACAGTTGATGACTTTTTGCAAATCCAATGTATTTTAAACATAGATTCTACGTCACAATACATGAACAAATGACGTTGAAACAACGTTGATTCAGCCAGTTTGTGTCGAGTGTGTGTGTGTGTGTGTGTGTGTGTGTGTGTGTGTGTGTGTGTGTGTGTGTGTGTGTGTGTGTGTGTGTGTGTGTGTGTGTGTGTGTGTGTGTGTGTGTGGTCTGTTTAACTGTGGGACTACGGCACATCAGGTCTTATTTGATTATGACTGGGCCAGTGGTGGACTGATGAGCCTCATGAGAAACACACACATCATTGAGGACGTGTCGGGCAAACAGATTGATTGATGGTGTCTGATGTCATAATATATGGAATGACATGGAATGACCGGTGAGAGAGTGGGACATCCCTCTTCCATCTGTCATACTAAATGTCCTGGATATATTCCTTTGTAAATAGATGAAAATCATTTTTTTTATATACACTGCTCAAAAAAATAAAGGGAACACCAAAATAACACATCCTAGATCTGAATGAATGAAATAATCTTATTAAATACTTTTTTCTTTACATAGTTGAATGTGCTGACAACAAAATCACACAAAAATAATCAATGGAAATCCAATTTATCAACCCATGGAGGTCTGGATTTGGAGTCACACTCAAAATTAAAGTGGAAAACCACACTACAGGCTGATCCAACTTTGATGTAATGTCCTTAAAACAAGTCAAAATGAGGCTCAGTAGTGTGTGTGGCCTCCACGTGCCTGTATGACCTCCCTACAACGCCTGGGCATGCTCCTGATGAGGTGACGGATGGTCTCCTGAGGGATCTCCTCCCAGACCTGGACTAAAGCATCCGCCAACTCCTGGACAGTCTGTGGTGCAACGTGGCGTTGGTGGATGGAGCGAGACATGATGTCCCAGATGTGCTCAATTGGATTCAGGTCTGGGGAACGGTCGGGCCAGTCCATAGCATCAATGCCTTCCTCTTGCAGGAACTGCTGACACACTCCAGCCACATGAGGTCTAGCATTGTCTTGCATTAGGAGGAACCCAGGGCCAACCGCACCAGCATATGGTCTCACAAGGGGTCTGAGGATCTCATCTCGGTACCTAATGGCAGTCACGCTACCTCTGGTGAGCACATGGAGGGCTGTGCGGCCCCCCAAAGAAATGCCACCCCACACCATGACTGACCCACCGCCAAACCGGTCATGCTGGAGGATGTTGCAGGCAGCAGAACGTTCTCCACGGCGTCTCCAGACTCTGTCACGTCTGTCACATGTGCTCAGTGTGAACCTGCTTTCATCTGTGAAGAGCACAGGGCGCCAGTGGCGAATTTGCCAATCTTGGTGTTCTCTGGCAAATGCCAAACGTCCTGCTGTAAGCACAACCCCCACTTGTGGACGTCGGGCCCTCATACCACCCTCATGGAGTCTGTTTCTGACCGTTTGAGCAGACACATGCACATTTGTGGCCTGCTGGAGGTCATTTTGCAGGGCTCTGGCAGTGCTCCTCCTGCTCCTCCTTGCACAAAGGCGGAGGTAGCGGTCCTGCTGCTGGGTTGTTGCCCTCCTACGGCCTCCTCCACGTCTCCTGATGTATTGGCCTGTCTCCTGGTAGCGCCTCCATGCTCTGGACACTACGCTGACAGACACAGCAAACCTTCTTGCCACACCTTGCATTGATGTGCCATCCTGGATGAGCTGCACTACCTGAGCCACTTGTGTGGGTTGTAGACTCCGTCTCATGCTACCACTAGAGTGAAAGCACCGCCAGCATTCAAAAGTGACCAAAACATCAGCCAGGAAGCATAGGAACTGAGAAGTGGTCTGTGGTCCACCTGCAGAACCACTCCTTTATTGGGGGTGTCTTGCTAATTGCCAATAATTTCCACCTGTTGTCTATTCCATTTGCACAACAGCATGTGAAATTTATTGTCAATCAGTGTTGCTTCCTAAGTGGAAAGTTTGATTTCACAGAAGTGTGATTGACTTGGAGTTACATTGTGTTGTTTAAGTGTTCCCTTTATTTTTTTGAGCAGTATATATAACTGTATGGAAAAATAATACATTAAAATACAAGAACTCTTGAGAGTAAAGATACAGAAGCACTGAAAATACACAGAGAGAATGCCCACAACCCACAGCCATACAGACCCACAGCCATACAGACCCTTCAGCCAATACACAACCACAGCCATACAGACCCACAGCCATACAGACCCACAGCCATACACACCCTTCAGCCAATACACAACCACAGCCATACAGACCCACAGCCATACAGACCCACAGCCATTACAGACCCACAGCCATTACAGACCCACAGCCATACAGACCCACAGCCATACAGACCCGCAGCCATTACAGACCCACAGCCATACAGACCCACAGCCATTACAGACCCACAGCCATTACAGACCCACAGCCATACAGACCCACAGCCATACAGACCCATAGCCATACAGACCCATAGCCATACAGACCCACAACCATACAGACCCACAGCCAATACAGACCCACAGCCATACAGACCCATAGCCATTACAGACCCAGAGACCCACAGCCCCACAGCAATACAGCCCCATAGACCAGCGCCATACAGCCCCACAGCCACACAGCCATACAGCCCCATAGCCATACAGCCCCACAGCCATACAGCCACACAGCCATACAGCCACACAGCCATACATCCCCACAACCCCACAACCCCACAGCCATAAAGCCATACAGCCCCACAGCCATACATCCTCCACAGACCCACAGCCATACAGCCCCACAACCCCACAGCCATAAAGCCATACATCCGCACAGCCATACAGCCCCACAATCCCTGAACCCCACAGCCCCACAGCCATACAGCCCCAAAGCCATACAGCCCCAAAGCCATACAGTCCCACAGCCATACAGCCATACAGTCCCAAAGCCATACAGCCATACAGTCCCACAGCCATACAGCCTTACAGACATACCTTAGGTAGTGTTGTTGTTGTGAAGTGACTCAGTCAGCAGTATGTAAAGGCTTGGCGAGAGGGAGAGAGGGAGACATGGAGAGAGAGGTAAAGACAGAGGGAGAGAGGGAGACATGGAGAGAGAGAGGTAAAGACAGAGGGAGAGAGAAAGAGAAGGAGAGAGATGTAGAGGTACAGTATCTGGTGTCTCATCTAGATTTACGACTTAGTTCCTGTTCCCACTTTAGAGACCACCGCTGTCTCAGCTAATAAATTAGTATTGCCCTCTACCACACACACACACACACACACACACACACACACACACACACACACACACACACACACATTGGCCCGAAACGTGCCGGGGTCCCTTTGTCTCATAACTCATGGCAGAGCGAGGTGGTTCTTCCATTGTTCTCAGTGTTAGCGCGTGTGTGTGTGTGAGTCCAGACCCTGGGAGTGTACTATTATAGATTGTTATTTAAGGATGATATCACTCTTCTGCTTCATAATCAATACGTGATCAATAGGAGAGGAACTCTTCATCGATTGGCCCCTGGCCTGCATGCTGGAACATAACAAAGATCTCACACCCTGCAGAAGAATTCATACCCTCTTATTAGAACTTAGGAGGGGAGCGGTAGCCTGGTGGAACAAGCCTGATCGCTGTGTTTACCTAGGGGAGCGGTAGCCTGGTGGAACCAGCCTGATCGCTGTGTTTACCTAGGGGAGGGGTAGCCTGGTGGAACTAGCCTGATCGCTGTGTTTACCTAGGGCAGGGGTAGCCTGGTGGAACCAGCCTGATCGCTGTGTTTACCTAGGGGAGGGGTAGCCTGGTGGAACAAGCCTGATCGCTGTGTTTACCTAGGGGAGCGGTAGCCTGGTGGAACCAGCCTGATCGCTGTGTTTACCTAGGGGAGGTGTAGCCTGGTGGAACCAGCCTGATCGCTGTGTTTACCTAGGGGAGGGGTAGCCTGGTGGAACCAGCCTGATCGCTGTGTTTACCTAGGGGAGGGGTAGCCTGGTGGAACCAGCCTGATCGCTGTGTTTACCTATGGGAGGCGGAGATTAACCAACATTTTTTTCTGTCTTGCTGAAGTTGACTTAAGAGATATGAATATTGACAGAGCAATGTGTCAACGTTTATAGCTGGTCTATAATATTTAGCATTTATTAAGAATCAAACATATTATCTCTCTTTTTGCTTCCACACACCCAGTTCTCTATCTGTTTAGTGTGCCTGCAGTCTTTCTACAGTATAGACTCATTAGATATAGTATCTGAACATCTATTTAGCTTCCTGACCGGCTGTTTACTGATCTTATTGTGGCTTTCTATTGGAGACTGTTGGTTTCAGAAGGCTTTTCCCTATGGAATGGAGCACTATGAGAGAGACTGTTGTTCAGAAGGCTTTTCCCTATGGAATGGAGCACTATGAGAGAGACTGTTGGTTTCAGAAGGCTTTTCCCTATGGAAGGGAGCACTATGAGAGAGACTGTTGTTCAGAAGGCTTTTCCCTATGGAATGGAGCACTATGAGAGTGACTGTTGTTCAGAAGGCTTTTCCCTATGGAATGGAGCACTATGAGAGAGACTGTTGTTCAGAAGGCTTTTCCCTATGGAATGGAGCACTATGAGAGAGACTGTTGTTCAGAAGGCTTTTCCCTATGGAATGGAGCACTATGAGAGAGACTGTTGTTCAGAAGGCTTTTCCCTATGGAATGGAGCACTATGAGAGAGACTGTTGTTCAGAAGGCTTTTCCCTATGGAATGGAGCACTATGAGAGAGACTGTTGTTCAGAAGGCTTTTCCCTATGGAATGGAGCACTATGAGAGAGACTGTTGTTCAGAAGGCTTTTCCCTATGGAATGGAGCACTATGAGAGAGACTGTTGTTCAGAAGGCTTTTCCCTATGGAATGGAGCACTATGAGAGTGACTGTTGTTCAGAAAGCTTTTCCCTATGGAATGGAGCACTATGAGAGAGACTGTTGTTCTCAGAAGGCTTTTCCCTATGGAATGGAGCACTATGAGAGAGACTGTTGGTTTCAGAAGGCTTTTCCCTATGGAAGGGAGCACTATGAGAGAGACTGTTGTTCAGAAGACTTTTCCCTATGGAATGGAGCACTATGAGAGAGACTGTTGTTCAGAAGGCTTTTCCCTATGGAATGGAGCACTATGAGAGAGACTGTTGTTCTCAGAAGGCTTTTCCCTATGGAATGGAGCACTATGAGAGAGACTGTTGTTCAGAAGGCTTTTCCCTATGGAATGGAGCACTATGAGAGAGACTGTTGTTCAGAAGGCTTTTCCCTATGGAATGGAGCACTATGAGAGAGACTGTTGGTTTCAGAAGGCTTTTCCCTATGGAATGGAGCACTATGAGAGAGACTGTTGTTCAGAAGGCTTTTCCCTATGGAATGGAGCACTATGAGAGAGACTGTTGTTCAGAAGGCTTTTCCCTATGGAATGGAGCACTATGAGAGAGACTGTTGTTCAGAAGGCTTTTCCCTATGGAATGGAGCACTATGAGAGAGACTGTTGTTCAGAAGGCTTTTCCCTA